>NW_026571541.1:5070708-5383208 GCF_026225935.1 Boleophthalmus pectinirostris | reverse complement strand
ACTACTACTACTACTACTACTACTACTACTACTACTACTACTACTACTACTACTACTACTACTACTACTACTACTACTACTACTACTACTAACTAACTGCTACTACTACTAACACTACCTAACTAACTAACTACCTACCTCCCACCACCACCACCACTACTACCACTACTACTACTACTAAATAACACTTGTATAGTGCTTTTCAAGATACCCAAAGACGCTTTACACGAGAAGACAAACAAGAGAAAAAGACAGTTAATGATTTTTTTAAGAGATGTGTTTTCAGGGCTTTTTTAAACATGGGGAGTGTGGATGAGTCTCTGCTGTGTTTGGACAGGGAGTTCCAGAGGGTGGGGGCAGCAGCGGAGAAGGCCCCGTCCTCCCAGGTCTTCTGTTTAGTCCTGGTGGGGGGAGAAAATATGTCTACTTTAAAGCTACTATGTTAGACCGAACCATCTGTTGTATTCTCACACTTCGCCACTAGAGGCTGTCTACTTTACTGCGGTCTGACAGTGCGTAAGCTTTGGTCTGACAGAAGAAGAGCAGGGAGCACAAGGGGAGTCTGAACAAAGACCACGTGAAGGGAGGGGGGCCAGGTTTCACATCTGTAATCGACTGAAAAAAAACTCTCACTTTCCCGCTATTTTTCCCACTCTCGTAATGCGTTATGGTCGGGGTCTCGTGCCCTTTACTTTTCAACAGTAATGGTGCGTTACTATAGGGAACAGCGTGAACAGTAGAACACAGCCTTACATTATTTGCAGCACGAAATTAAACTTGTCTATCTCTATGGAGACAATTAGAGAGAACATACAGCTCCATGTTCCTGTACTGTGTTCATATCAAACATTTAAGCCATTATCCGTGCGCTTGGGCCGTTCTCACTCTTGTAATGATTTCACTCCCTGCAGGCGGCGATTTATGACTTAGACATGGCGTCGCCGGTGATTGGTGGAGCTGTTACTGCCATTCACATTTGTAATTAGAACAGTGTTTTTTAATTAATATTTGGCCATAATTTCGCTTGTCTCCGGGTGTAGTGCGGGGGAGGTTTGAAATGGCTTGGTTGGCAAAAAGACGGCGTTTTTTTGAGTCCGGTAATGAGCGGAGAGGGGCACGGGGAGATAAGCTGAAAATGAATCTTTAAAATGAGCAGTCGTGAAGGCATTATCTGTGAATGAAGACGCTTTGAAGGACAAAAGACAAAGCTATCGCCCAGTTATAATGAACGCGTCTGATGTGTCTGGAAACGAGGATAAACACACAACAGTTTTAGAGACAAAAATATGTTTCCTCGATTTTACTCGTGCCAATTTTCAAAGTGTGGTTGTAAATAGCAATTAGATAAGGAGCCAATATTCTAGTCTCTTTGTCTGTGCAAATACAGTCTGATAAATTCAACTTTGATTTCTAAAACACACAAATTAGCACAAATAATCAGAAAGCTACAAGTATTACCACGTTTGTTTTCAGATATACCAAGTCTGAAATGACTTTTTCAAACTTTTATCCATGTTGTTTTCTTTTGTCCCTCATCAGATATGACGCTACAGTTGTATTTTGGTTCATTTTTGTAATCTGTTATTATTAAATCAACTCTGGATTCACTGAGCATTATTCAAATTTTGCCCAGATTGTTGCATCACAGGTCAAAATCCCATACTAATCCATAGGTGATTAAAAACATGTTTAAATGGGAATTAAAGGTGCACTGTGCAACTTTTCTGGTCAAGGGTTTGCTAACTGCTTTTCTCCATGGAGGTGTTATTGTTTTACTAGGAATGTTCCATGATATGGCATTAAAAAATAATAAAATACAACATTTTTTTCTGTGAATAGGGGTGACTCTACACAGATCTTAATTGTAATGTAATGTAGTGCCGTAACCTGCTTGTCTCCCTTGTGATAGATTTAAAAGGTTTGATCATTACTGTGGAACTTTCTAGATCAGGACTGCCAAACTCAAATTCAGAAATTAAAAACTGGGACTAAGTCGTGGGCTAAATATTTATTGAAAAATTTCAACAATATCTGCATGTTTTCTCCTCTTTAGTGATCTGTAATGTTAACTTTTCTTATTAAAATAAATGTTTAAGAATATTTTTTGCTTAAACACTGAATCCAGAACAAGCGCAACATAAAAAAACAACATTTTAAATAAATAATGTCTCTATAGTCTATCTGTAGCCGGCGGGCAGCTCTAATACATATTTGATATGATCTCGCGGGCCAAATATAATTATGTCACGGGCTAAATTTGGCCCCCGGGCCTGAGTTTGACATGTCTGTTCTAAACAAAGCATTAAAGTTTCCATGGAGACAAGCAGGTAACAGACTCCAGCAGAAAAGTTGTGCAGTGTACTTTTAAAACAATAATTGAATACCTTAAGAATACTTGGGTTTGTATTCAGACTTAATGCAAAGCTGCTGAAGTGTCTTGCCCAAGGACACAATGGCAGAGTAAGATTCTATAACATATATATGAAACTGTGATGGAAGGAGTTGTTGAATTGCTGGTGAAATGGTGCAATGTGAGAGTCCGCTACTTATTTGTCTCATGACGATGTTACAGCTTTGGCCAGAATGTTCCACAGTATGGCATTAAAGTCACCTGGCATCTAACTCTTGCACTTATTCAATTACAGGTTTTTATTTTCTAAGAAATACCTTGAACAGCGAACATCTGTACTGTGACAAAATACTGTGTGTACAAAAAAGCCTGTCTGCAAAGTCTGCAGTACCAACACTATTTTGACAATGCCTTATTATTTCTATTTCATCAAAAAGAACCCACGACAGATTGTTTCACAGCTCATCCAAGCTGCTTCTTCAGTTTTAGTCAGATTGCCGGTGGACACTGCTTTGCCCAAGAACACAACAACAGCATTCATCTGTGGTGGAACTTGCACCTCCAACATGTGGGTCAGTGGGTCTGGCCGTTCAACCAACGTTTATGTTTATGTCGAGAGCGAAACTCAAAATGCCAACCTTCTGATCAGTGGACAAACGCTCTACCAGCTGAGCTACTGTTGCCCTTTGCAGTTACATGTTTTGATGAACTTGGAGTACACTTGACGAACGCAGGCTACAAAACATTACTAATTAAAATATTACTATAATAACCACAATAGTAACACAAAACCTCTCCCAACTTCCCTTTCAAAAATACATCATCCTTTTGTGCTCAGGTAGTATCAGTTTCAAACTCGTAGTAGACAGAAGCACGATGTCCCTCTCACAAACACCACCACGACTGTGTGTAAAAAAAAAAAAGAAAAAAAGCCAGTCAGCAAAATCTGCAGGTGGTCTACAATGATGCTTTGTGGTGCTTCTGATGAAGCCACGAGATGTTTGTTAGTGCACGAGTGAACACTCTGCAAGCTCTACTAAGAACTTTAATGTTCAATTTTATTTGCAGACTGAACAAATTGGACAATGAAATAATGTCACTCACAAATATGAGATTCAGTGCAATAAGACATCAGTCCAACATGTGGAGACACTGGTGTGGTTGTCTTTTAAAACATAAATGTTTAGTGTTTTGTATTGTCACTGTCCTTGTCTGTTTTAAAAATGGACCATGAGTCTGGACTAAAGATGAACTTAACTGAACACCACAGATCTGACCTGTAACTTGCCTGGTGATGTCACATATTTGTAATGTCTGGATATGCAGAAGTTAGATAGATAAGCTTTATTGTCTGTCCCAGAAGGTGATAGAAATCATAAAAAAAAAAAAAAATAAAAAAAAAAACAAAAAAAAAAAACAACAGCAGTGGTCTGAGTTCATCTGGTGGAGTTCAGAAAGGCGATGGCATTTGGAATAAAGGATTTTTTGTAAGTTTTTAGGGGCCAGAGGGAGGAGTCCTCTGTGATGTTGAGTGGCCTTTCTCACCACTGAGTGACTGTAGAATTCAGACAGAGTCTGAAGTGTTCCCGTGATTTTGCTTGCCTGATTTTCATTTATGTAATGCCATGTAATGCTCTGTAAAGTGTCTTTGTGACAAAAATGTCTGTGAAAAGCGCTATATAAATGGGGACTTACCTTACTTATACTGTGGAACATCTTAATGAAGACAAGCAGATGGTGGACCCTCCACCAGAAAACTTACAAAGTGCACCTTTAAAACTAAATAAATTCTATATGTTTGAATGGAGAACAAGGCAATTCTTCAATGAGTTTCTGTTTGACCATTGAAAAGGAGGTGATAATTTGAGTCATTTTAAACTCCCTAATTTTGCTCTCTTCGTAGTTTGTCTGTACATTTGGTTGGTCACATTTTCATACAGCGTTTTTGCACCTTCAAGACAGTAACTTGTTTGCCAGACAGCAGAGCGTTTGTCCACTTATCTGAAGGTTGGCAGCTCAAATCCCGCTCTCGACATAAAACATCACTGGTTGAGCGTCAGATCCACTGACCCGCAGGTTGGCTGGTGTGATTCCAGCTCCCACAGATGAATGCCGTCATTGTGGTTGTTGTGTCCTTAGGCAAAACACTTAACCCACCTCGCCCCCAAGTGTCAGCGTACACTGGTGTGTGAATGTGTGTGTGAATAAGTGAGTGGTTCCTTGTTGTAAAGCGCTTTGAGTGTCTTGAAGGTAGAAAAATGTGTTTTACATCAAGGAACCAGTCACCCATGCACACACACATTCACACACCAGTGTACACAGACACTGGGGGGGAGGTGAGTCAAGTGTCTTGCCCAGGGACATTCGTGAAATCCCTCAGTCGTCCAGGTAGGATCCATAGCTGATGGAGTAATCCTGTCAGCCAGTGTGGGGAGGCCATGGTGCTGATATACATGCACAAACACTCATTCCAGTGTTTCACTTAGCGGCCGTTTAACACCATCCAAGTCTTCATCACAACAGTCAGGGGTGCACACTTGATTACTGTGAAAACATTCCTTTCGCCAGAGCCATTGTTCCATTTCTGAACAAGCATCCAAACATTCCATTTCTTCCATGTCCACCATTCCCCCATGACAGTCGGCCAACTCGAGCGTTGTGGTCTTTTGCGTTACATTGCGTCACAAGTAGGACACACATGTGTGACATCACAAGTAACATCATTTTTCTTCCTATTTGTACTTAGAGATTATCATTAGGGTATTTGTGTTTATGGTGATGTTTATGATTTTTCAGTTTTAAAAGGGGGGATGCATCTGTTTCTATTTGTAGAGAAAACACAGTTTCTCAAGGAACCTCGTACTATAAACCGGGTTTCCCATCTTCACAGAGGCAGTGTGAGTCAAGGGGAAGGAGCTGTGTGCACCACAGGCACCAGCTCTAGAGCTATGAAAGGGCTGCTTTTCGTTTTTTCACTATTTGAGCACTTCTGTAGATAAAATCACCAACACTTTTTTGACTACGCCATATTATTTCTTTTTCATCAAAAAGAACCCACGACAAACTGTCTTGCAGTTCATCCAAGCTGCTTCTTTAGTTCTGGTCAGATTGTTGGTGATTTGACCTCGCATCAATGGTAGGCAGGTACTTTTTTTATTTAACCAATCACTGCTATTTGGTCAAGACATTTGTAATGCGCCGCTAACAGGGTTAACTGGTTTAACCCTCTCAGGTTCAAATTCAGTTTTAGTAACAGGAAAAATCTGATATTTGGGGAAAATGATCATATGGGGAAGTAATATACAATCCAGATTTTTTTTTTTGAGAGACCTTCACATCCAGTGTGTTCTGGGATGTTGCAGATTTGCAGCATTGGTCTGGTGTGGTAAATTAACACTGAAGACTGAAAATGATATGAACGCTAACTTTATGTGTAAACCACTTTTCATAACAGTGAAAACAAAAAGCAAAGTGTAACAGTGCTGTACAGTGGCAGAACAACAATCAAAACAACTTGGTATAGATCACTTTTTTCGTGTGGTTTTCCAAGAAACAATTTTTATCCTTTATAAAGCTCAAAAGAACTTTTGCACTTCTGGCCGTTTGCATGTAACCATTCTTACACAGTCTGCATCATCGAGGTTTATCAGCATGGACGGGAAAAAAGGCTCCTGAGTAAAAAGGCTCATAAAATATGGATTTGGAGTAAGTAGGTAATTGGCATTTAGCTGTTTCAAATCTGCAACGCCTGCCTGGAGAGGGATATTAAGCTTTTCCCAAATCCTGCAGGAAAAAGGGCAATAAAACACAATAAAAAAAGAGTCTTTCCCTTGATAAAATTCACCAAACATTCTCTTTGTTCTGGCTTTAAATCCTCATTAGGAATCTTTGCCAACACAGAATATATGGATCTTCGCTCATTGGCTGGTGCCTGAACTCACTTCTGGGGTTCTTGCAAACCATCTAGTGTATCCTGATTCCTGACCTTGTCACTGCAAAGAAATTAAATTGAGCGGAGGCACTAGGTGGACACTACTTTGCCCAAGAACAAAACGACAGCATTCATCTGTGGGATGTGGAATTGTACCACCAACCTGTGGGTTAGTGGGTCTGACCGCTCAAACAATGTTTATGTTTATGTTGAGAATGAGATTCAAACCACCAACCTCCAGATCAGTGGACAAACGCTCTACCAACTGAGCTACTGTGGCTCCTTGCAGTTACATGTTTTGATGAAGTTGAATGCATTAGTTTAGTATTACACAACTGTTGACGAATGTAGACTTCAAAACATTACTAATTAATCTATTACTTACTATAATCACCATAAGAGTAACACAAAACCTCTCCCAACTTCTCTTTCTAAAATGCGTCATCCTTTTGTGCGCAGGTAGCTTCAATTTCAAACTCGTAGTAGACGGAAGCACGATGTCCCTCGCACAAACACCACCGCGACTCTGCAATCTGAGTCGCGGGGAGGGGTCGCTGAAAGAACACTGCGGAGGAAAAATGGCCGCCCCAGCCCCACGCACAAAAACATGCTCTTCCTTTCTTCTTCTGCACAAAAGTCCTTTTTCTCCAACTCCTCCGCCGAGATTTACTCCTCATTATGTCCTATTTTGGCTTTGCCCCGAGCCAACAAACAGCTGTACCGCCACAACAAAAGGACCACAAATGCACACACAAACACACACACACACACACAGATCTATGGCAGGGAATCAAATGGTCTCTCTCTCTCACATTCATTCACACACACAGAGGGAAGCATAGGCAGATCTGGCAGCACCTGAACGCGCCGGTAACAATGGAGGGACAATACCAGGACAGAGTGAACAGGTGCGGGCTTTGTGCTCGCAACTGTAAGTGAATGAGATGTGGGTAAGGCCATATGTTTGTGTGAACGTGAAGAAAGAGCTGGAAGAGGCTAGGATGATGTCCACACTTAAAGGGACACTACCTCATTTGTGTATGTTAAAAGCAGATGCCAGTTTAAGGTCGTATATTACTCAAAACCGACTCTTGTGAGCTTTAAGTCATGTTATAACGGCTACGTTCAGACTGCAGCCTGAAGTGACCCAAATCTGATTTTTTGGCCTCTATGTGACCTGTATCTGATCTTTTAATGACAGTCTGAACCACACAGATCAGATTTTTTTCAAAAGTGACCCAGGCCACTTGGATATGTGCTCCTAAACCCGATACATATCTGATCTTTTGACATGTGACTTCAGTCTGAACGGCCAAAGCGCATTCATCCACCTACACGTCGTCAACAAGCCACAAACGTCACTATTCTGTGCTGAAGTAGGAGAAAATTGTTAATGAACTCCGTGTCACTGAAGTGAAGCACATCACCACTCATCACTCTTGGCTACTTCTCCACATCCACATGTTCCTTTCAACGGACGTCGCTGCCGCTGCCCCACAAAACACCACGACCAAAAACCTCGTCCTTCTCCTTCTCAATCTCCTCCTTAAAACAAGTAAGTTGTTCATGTTCTGGCTCCGGTACGAGAGGAACTTTAAAATCTCCAGGTGCTCAATGCTGCGTCCATGTTTGGACAACTTCTGTAAACACAGAGCACGCTCACTGCGGTTGACGTCGTCGTGTCTCCAGTGCACATGTGGGACACTTTCAGGCCATTTAATGTTCACACTGGAGTCACATACAAGTCACATTTAATTGGAAATGTGAACGACCTTGCAAAAAAATCGGATTTCACAAAAAAAAAATCTAAATTGAGCATTAAGCCCTGCAGTCTGAACGTAGCCAATGGTGTTACCTCCTAAAAAACAGACCTGGAGTTGTGTTTTGTTTCATTCTCAGGTTTGAGTAACTCTTTATTATTAGTCTGTCTACATTTCCAAAGCTCAGAATTGTCTTTTCCATCTTGTGATGTCATGAAGCGGTAGTTTTCAAGTTAACAGCTCCTTTTACCTTTAGAAGATCAGAAATTCCTGGGCTGAAATCATCTAAATGATTCTAGTGAAGGTGGATGGAGTCACCCCTCTTTCTTTAACTCCTGCAGTGAGCCTCGTCGTTTGATCTTAAAATGTTCCTGGTACATGGTGTCAACAAACTTTTTTCTCTGGGGGCCACATTGTTGCTCCTGACTGTGATGGGGGGCGGGAATTGTATGACCCTGATGACACAGATTATATTCTTTGAAAACCACCACACTTTCTTTACATATCAGACAAACTGCACGCTCCTCACATTGAACAAGAAAATAATCAGTCGTTCACTGTTCTTTGAAAACTCTCTGCCAACTTTTCATACTTTAACTGCACTACAGAACTCTGCACATGCTTTGACTGTCACTGTTTGATCTCGAGCTTGTCAGGTGACGAAAAATTTGAGACAAATGTAAATACATTATATATTTCATAATAAATATTATTTTTTTAATAGAAAAAAATCTACAAAATACAAGATGCAAACGTGTTTATTTGCCAAAAAGTAATAAAAAAAAAAATGTCCATGACACTTTTGAGGATTGACTCGTAGGGCCAGTTCAAGTGGTGGGGGGCAGAGGGGCTATGGGGCCGGTCAAAGGGGCATAAAGGGTCGGAATCTACAAAAGCTGAGAGGGGTCACAACAAACGCAAACCCCGCAACAAATACAAACGCGACAACACAACAAAAAGCCACAACAAACCCAAAAAAGCCACAACGGAAGTGACTGTGGGACTCTATTTTAATGCAAACGCCGCAACAAATACAAAAGCCACAACACAAACGCAAATGCCACAACACATTAAAAAGCCACAACAGAAGTGACTGCGGGACGCGGAACGATCAAGCGGCAAGTGAAGAAGAAGAACTACAATGCGAAAAGTAAAGGAATGGAGAAGTTGGAAACGTAAGTAAAAGTAATTTATTGTTTTATCATTATTCATTTCACGTTGTAGTTCTTCTTCACTTGGCGCTTGATCGGTCCGTCGGAAAATAGAGTCCCGCGGTCACTTCCGTTGTGGCTTTTTGATGTGTTGTGGCTTTTGCATTTGTGTTGTGGCTTTTGCATTTGTGTTGTGGCGTTTATATTTGTTGAGGCATTTGCATTAAAATAGAGTCCCGTGGTCGTTTCTGTTGTGGCTTTTTTTGGTTTGTTGTGGCTTTTTGTTGTGTTGTGGCATTTGTACTTGTTGCAGCCTTTGCGTTTGTTGTGACCCCTCTCAGCTTCCGCAGGAATCAGCCCCCGGGGCCTTAGTTTGATGACCCCTGACCTACATGATCCGACTGTTTTTATCTGTTTTATCTGTTTTGTCCGTAAATAAATTCCTATTCCTAATATGGAACTTGACTCCAAATGTGTCCCTATAACTGCCAGCCTCAGTGAGCTTCATTTGACTGGAGCCGAACACTCCCTTAGTCCACTTCTTTATACCAGTAACTTTAAATTTCAAGAAACAACGTACGCATACAGTTGTACATGTCCACAACAAGTCATAGTTTAGTACATAGATTTTGGTTGCATTTTAAAGTTACATTTGGTAAATTCTCTGACTTGCATGTCATCGCCAAATGTTCCACAGTTTGAGTAAAAAAAGAGTTTTCTATTGTTTCCATGGAGACAAGTGGGTGGCGATACCAAACCACCATCCATGAAGAGGCCAGTCCACTCAGTAACTTAACCTAACATATGGTTTTCAGTGTATTTTTGAGCAATAAAACCATCTATAACTGAATAATAAGTGTAAGACAGAAAACTTTACATCTTCAATCTTTCAAGTTCGGAAATAGGCTGTTTTTCGGGCAGAGTTTTCAATTTTTCCCCTTCTTTTTATGAATGATTACTTCCAAAATATGCACCTTTTTCACAACAATCTTCAAATGGAAAAGTGCTTAAAAGGCTCTTCACTCTTCATCTTTGAGAAGTTGTACGTTTCTTGTCTCGTGGGGCTGATAGAGCACAGATTTCTGTAACCAAAACACAGTCATTTGGGCACTTTGATCATTTACTACATATTTATTTAAAGGGCCCGTATTATGTAATTTTTCTGATCCATGTTATAATGTTGTTTCCACATCAAAAACATTCCTGGAGTTGTGTTTTGTTTCATTCACACGTGTCTAACACAAAAACCCTGCATGCTGAGGCTCAGCTCTTCTCACAAACTGAAAACACTCTACCTTGTGATGTCACGTGGTAATGAAGAAAGTGCTCCACTGTGTTTTTAAACTCCACACGCCTTCACTAATAGGTGAGTTTCAGCTGACGTCATTGTTATTAAAAGCCCGCGTTGCATGCTGGGAAATATTTTGGTCGGAGGCAAGAAACACAGTATAGCGTCAAACACAGTGTGTAACCTCGCGTATTTATCCCTGATAATGGTAAATTCCTGCTGCATTATCGGATGCACAAATAGAAGCACGGAAGAAGGAAAATGTCTTTTTCGTATTCTGAGTGAAAAGAACCACTAACGGTGAATTAAATGACTTTCAAACATTCGCAGAGCAAACGTAGAAGATCCTAACAAACGGTGGACTCCAACAAGTTCAACAACACATCGAGACTCTTGGAGGTTTTCATCTTTTCTGCTGTGAATGGCCCAGGAGTTTCCACCAAGTCATTGTGGATATCACCCAAGTGAATATTTGTCCAGGTAGTTGGTGATTCTGACCAGAAGTTTGGTTTGGTCCACCTTTTGTCGGGGTTGAAAAGGGTGATTTGGCTCCATCGATGCTTATGACCAATTTCTGGTCAAATGGTCTTGGGTCCTCTGCCGTTAGAGTGGATAAATAACCAGGATCAATACCCTTTACGTGCTTTCTCGCTCCGTCCGTCATGTTGAATTAGTGTTTATTGCCGCCGACCAAAATAATTCCCAGCATGCAACTTTTGTCAACAATGAAACTCACCTATATCATTTGGATCATTTCAGCTCTGGAATTGCCAGTTTCTACTGAACTAAAAGGTCAAATGTAGCTGTTAACTTGAAAACTACAGCTTCGTGACATCACAAGGTGGAACAGAACGTTTTGAGCTTTGGAGATGTAGACAAATGAATAATAAAGATTTATTCAAACAATTTATTCAAACATGTGGATGAAACAAAACACAACTCCAGGTCTGTTTTTGAAGAGATGACAACATTCAACCATGAAAACGGGTCAAGGAGAAAAAAGTGAGAAGGGTGTACGAGGGGCGACGTGGGTGTAGGGAGGTGGACTCTAGGACCCCAGCTCCTGAACTTGTCTATTCTACTGATTATAATTATATTACTGATATTATATTATTAGAATTATATTAATGATTATAATGGCTTGAAAAGTTGTCTGCTTTGTATGAAAATAAAGCTTTAAACTCTACTTTTCTCTTGGGTTCTTTTACACAGCACACACACAGTACTTCATTAACGACAGAAGAAGAACATCGGAGCATGAAGCTGCAACATGACTGTAATGCTCCTGGTTCAGTTCGGCATATGATTGGCTCTTGGCAGCAGAACAGGTGGGATATTTGCTGACACTCACCATACTGTTGTTACGAAATGTCCCTATAGACGGATTATTTGTTTATGAACACAGTGGATGTGCTGAGTGCAGAAAGCATCACTGTCTGTGCGGTTAACATGAAGACACAACACTAACTAGCACTGTTGTCAGCACTAAACAGATGATCACCGTCTGATAAAATAAGTCCTGATGATTAATGAGTGGGATACGTCTTACTAACCCGAATGTGTTAAATCAGGCGAGTGTGGAAATGACGTGAAAAAATGTCTCTAACTTAAGTAGCTGAACATCCACTCATACCTGATCCATACACCTAGTCCCGCTCCAGAGAGTCTGAAATCTCAGGAGAACACCAAGTAACAAAGTCTGATAATCCCGCTATAGATTTCAACTGTCGATTTCTGAAGTGCTCTGTCTCCTCATATTAGAAAGTCCCCCCAAACGTTTCTCACTGAATCTACACCAGACAAGTCAAACTCAGGCCTGGGGGCCAAATTTGGCTCGTAATATAATTATATTTGGCCTGTGAGATCATATCAAATATGTATTAGAACTGCCGCCGGCTACAGATAGACTATAGAGACATGATTTATTTAAAATGTTGTTATGATTTTATATTCTGCTTGTTCTGGATTCAATGTTAAAGCCAAACTATTATTAAACATTTATTTTAATAAGAAAAGGTTTAACATTACATATCTCGAAAGAAGAGAAAACATGCAGATGCTGTTGAAATTTTGCAATAAATATTTAGTTTGGCCAATGACTTAGTCAGTGTTTTTAATTTTGTCCCTCTGTGAATTTGATTTTGACAACCCTGATCTACATGATTCACACAGATCACCCGTTTTGGCTTCAAAACAACAAATTTCGCCAAAAGGTGAGAGATTTTCATGCCTGAACATAATAACACGCTTAAAGCTCTCAAGAGTCAATTTTGTGTAATATAGGACATTTAAAAACGGAGAAATGTTGACAATCACAAGATGTATTATCAGACTATCTGTACATTTCTGGATTTTCTGATGTCAAGTGATCGCTGAGAGGCACTTCACATGTACCAGCAAAGATACAACACATAAGGACGTCGCGTTGAAAGAAAATCGGCGCTAAAAGGACATAAACCAGCCTCTGTGGTCCAGACATTACCCAGTGCCGTCTTAAAAATGACCTTGCTTTGTTTGGCTTTAATGTATCCCCGCTTCTCGCAGGCCACACCCACTCCCTCTCTCGTCCAATCCGATCCCAGCCAACATGTGGAGGTTTGAGGGAGCCTCGGGGCGTCGCATCCCGAGACGAGCTCGTGTTCCTGGGTTGTGTGTGTGGCTTTACTACCTCTCCTCCTGATCTTCCCCCCCTTCTTTTTCTTCTTTCCCCCTCTTGTGCCTCTCCTCCCCCTCGCTCACTTTCACTTATCGCCGTGGAGATGCTGCCTTAATGCTCCGTCAATAGCACTCCACACATCAGGGATTTACGGCGGTGCCTGTTTTCTATTAGAGCTAAAAATACGGCTTTGCTAACCACTCTGACTTCTATGGAGATTTAGGGCGGCTACATGGAGACCTGCTGAGAGTGTATTCACCACCAAAGGAAGATTAAAGCTCCTATATTACGCAAAATTGACTCTTGAGAGTTTTAAGCCATGTTCGAATCCTTTATTATTAGTCTGTCTGCATCTCCAAAGCTCCAAATGCTCAGTTCCACCTTATGATGTCATGTAGAGGGAACTCTGAGCTCTCGTTTACCTTTGTTCAGGAGAAATTGGTGATTTTCCCAAGATGAAATGTTTGTAGTGTAGGTGTATGGAATTTAAAAACACAGTGGAGCACTTCCTGTAGTCCATGACCATACCCATTCCCTCTAAAAACTCATCTGTATCTATGTTTTTATCCACAATTCAAATCTAAATTCACCCTAAAAACACCCACACACTTAAATATCGTAGTATCATATCGTCAAAAGTCTCACAATAACATCGTGGGCTGTCATAATATATCGAATTACAAGTTCCTTTGCTTAAATCCATGGTTTTATAGTAGCAACAGCTTATAAACATATGGAACTACATATCCCATGATTCATTTCAGTGCAGAAAACATGAATTTTTGGGATTATGACGGTAATAATTTGCACCAAAATCTTGTCAGGGTATTTTGTTTTTTGTATTTTGGTTCTAAACTTACATATGTTTTAAACAGACCATGTATGAAACATGGAACAAAAATTATATTATAATTATAACCTGCAAATCACGTAAATAAATGGATGTATTTCATCATATCTTGTGTTATTCCATCTTTGAACTGTTGATGAAGGTACAAGATTTTTCAAAAAAAATATTTAAAATGATAAAAATTTGCTTGGAAGGACTGACATATTTTATAGAAATAGTTTCCTTTCATTTTGAAGTAATATTAAAGTATTCGGAAGAAAAAAAGTTGACAAATGATGTAAAATCCTGCACCTTCTACTTGTTTGTACAATTTTCCCTCCGTTACTTTTCCCTCCGTTACCATGATCTTTCTTAATAAAAAATCTCATTACTCAAAAAGTAAGAGGTTTTTCAACCTAATCTTGTACCATATGGTAGAAAACTATATGAAGCAAATATTCAAACCAGTTTGTTAAGGATATGTAAGTGAGAACCACGAGTTATCACTGTTTGGATTTATTGCCCAAAAAGTGCTGCATATTTCATTCCCTCCGTTACCAACATGAGTTTTTAAATTCTTTGTCAACAAGTTGACCCTGTTGGAGTGTAACTCTTTCCTACATTCTGATACTTTACTTATTTCAATAGTCCCTCTAGTTTCTGAATAAGAGACATTTGAATGTAAATGTATGTATCTGCCCCTGTTTCCCTCCGTTACCTCTTGATGAGACCCAATTATATAAGCCTCTTCAAAATATTGCAATAAATATCGGACCGTTAGATGCATATCATGATAATATCGTACTGAGATATTTGGATATCGTTACATCCCAGTCTGTTACTCAAGTTTGACTTAGTCTGATGTCCCCTTGATTTGAGCTTCCTACCTCTACTGCACAATTAAATGCCGTCAATTTGAGCTCCCGATTCAAAAATAGAGCAACAAGTAACATTTTAAAAGTGTATTGGTTTTATTGTATTAAACATGTAAGCAAGGACATGTGCGTGTTGGATTTGCGGCAGAATACCTATGTTAGACGCTTGAATAGTTTGGATTTAATATTTGATTAAATCCAAATTGATTATCATTATCATTTTCATTACACTGCATTTTATTTAGTTTCCATGTGAAGAAAACATTGTAACTTTGCTTAGAATGAAGCTGTATAAATAAAATATCACTGTATTATAAAAGGAAATTCACACTGTAGCCGGTGGAGGACGTGTCTGAGGTGAAGAAAGTCTGGGAGTCCCTGCTTAGACAGCTGGATGGCACACTGTAGCCTATGATATTAATGTTAAATATTATATTATTACTATTTAATATAAAGATTTCCAGTCATTTCCTTCTCTTATACAGTGGAGTCTTATTTGATAGAAGATACAAGCCTGTCGAAATGAGTTACCTATTATTCACTTAGATTTAGATGAATCTGAATAGTCAAATTCATCTAAATGAGTGAATAATGCTGATTCTACATTGGGAGCATTATCGCATTATTGGCTAAATTGTCTTGTCGATATGTGCTCCCTTTAGTCAGAGCCCTATTTGAGCAGAATACAACTGTCAAAATGAATTACGCAGACTCATATAAATCAGATGAAATTGTGCATATCTAAGGTATAAAGTTTAATCACCGTGCGCAACATCAAACCCACTGTCTCTAATCCAAAGAAATACATTGTAAAACTATAGACCAGGGGTGCTCCATTAAATCCATTTTTCTAACGTTTTCAGATGATCTTAAAACATTCTTGTCTGTATTTGCTCGTATGTGCGTTGCGTCACCATGGCAACAGCTGAAAATTCCTCCAGTAGACATAAACGTGGAACACCCCCAACGTGTCAGCTGGTTCTCTATTGGCGATTTATTTTTTATTCTTGCGTGGTTATATTTGGAAAGCGAGTCGGCTCGGTCAGACGAAGAGACCGTCCACTGAAATGAGATCCGGGTTCAGTGCACACACATTTTAAGATCTTAATTAAAACATAGATTGAATCACACTGATGGGCAAATTCACTGGTGTTAAAAATAATACATTCTGCAAAATACCACTAAATCTGAAGTGGTTGGAAAAAAATATTGGCAAAATAAATGAGCACAGATTGAAAATGGAAATAAAGAGCCCTAATTTGCATCGGTTACGGATTCATTTAGGTAGAAACATAATACTGATCTTATACTGCTGCCCATTTCTTTAAATTGGGCTCTATTCCCGTGGATGCCACAAATCCAGAAGCCGTTTGGAAACTTGCGTATGGTGACTTCCTAGGAACTCTGACAAAATCTGGGAAAACTGAGAAAATGGCCAGGTTTTCTTCATCTAGATGTCATTGTATTCTTTCTTTTTTCCTTTTCTGATTTGTCTGTTCATTTGTGTGTTACAATTTGTCTAACTTCATAAAATTAACAACAGAAAAAGTCACGGTCGTGTTCTGTCATGTTCATCAGATCAATGGTTCCAACCAGCTGCCTGTAAGTCACATCGAAGATCCGATTAAAGTCCTGTTCCTTGTGGAAAACTTTGGCAGGCTGTGAAGACGCTGCTGCTGAATCCTCGGTTTTATCACGTGCCCAGTGTCGGGGACCACACCGGCAGTCGTCACCCAAACGTTTTCTGGTAATTTATGTTATTAGGTTCTTTTTTCAGACTAAGAGTTTGTTTTCATACCTGACAGTTTCAACTGCTCACTAGCGCCTTCCTCAGAGTGGTCATATGATGTTGCTGTGACATGTCCAGTCAGCTGATTTAAACAGGTTTTGGTGCTGTCTTCCTACCGGTGGAGGCAGGACGACAGCGCCATCTGCAGTCCCACTTCCTCAGGACAATATCCCAGGTGTGTGAGAGTAAAAACAGAGGAAAACAAACATCATTGCTTGATTAAAGAGACAATTGAAATACAGAAACGTGCCCACAGAACTATAAACTGGGACAAGGGGCTTTCCTACTCTCACACACCTGAGGAAGTGGGACTGCAGATGGCGTAATTGTCCTGTCTCCACCGGTAGAAAGACAGCGCCCAAACCTGTATAAATCATCTGATCGGACACGTCACAGCAACATCGCGTGAGGAAGAAAGACCACAGGGAGTAGTGGAAACTATCAGGTATGAAAACAAACTCTTGGTCTAAAAAAAGAGGAGCATTTCTATGTTCTCTCAGCCTTATGTTCCCTCATTTCTAAGTAGTTTTTTTTTTTTTTTTCTTTACAAAATTAGACCCTATATTCTCACATTTCCATTCATTTGCATCAGAATTTATCCCCATTTCTCCCAATTTGGTCGTCAATTATTAGCGAGGCTGGTGCCACCTAGTGCCTCTGCTCAGTTTCATTTCTCTCCAGCCACTAGGTCAGAAATCAGAATACACTAGACAATTTGTGGGAACCCTGGAAGTGCGAGTTTGGGCATCAGCCAATCAGCGAAGAGCCATACATTCTGTGCTGGGAACGATTCCTGAGATCGAGGCTTTAAAGCCGAAACAAAGAGAATGTTTGGTGAATTTCATCAAGGAGAAAGACATTATTGCCCTTCTTCCTACAGGATTTGGGAAAAGCTTAAAGCCCCGACCAAATAGCAGCGATTGGTTAAATAAAATAAAGTACCTGCCTACCATTGAGCGAACGAATCCTAAAGGCTGAAGTATAGTTCTGCGTCGACTCAATGCGCACTGCCGCCGTTGCCTTGTCGCCGTCGTTTTTGATTTATGGATCTGCGTCGAGGTTTATGCACCTCGAAGTAATTCACTGCCAAAACACTAGGGGGCGACGATATCTGTCCATTCATATATACAGTCTGTGTGTGTGACCCGCACACGTATAATCTCTGAAAAGTTTAACATGAACCATCTCTAATGCGACAAAAGCACAGAACAGACTCACCATTAGTACAATGTGACTCTGTCACAGAAAGAACACTCATATTCCACTGAGTCGTGTCCTTTTTAAGTCCGAGAGAAGCTGACCACGTACCAAGAGCGAGCTGTTTTATGAGCGCTTAGTTTATGTAAGTTAGCCATGTGGTTTTAAGTTTCGTTTCTGTAAAATGTAAACACATATGCGACAAAGCTGCATTAAACACATTATTTCTCATATACTGAAAGAAAGAAAAGCAAACAGGAAATGTATACAGAGTCTGCGTCGCTTCCCCTGCTGTCTGCGGCATTTTGACACGTAGTTAGAAAATTTCGGAGGTGCACGTCGGTCGACGCAGAGGCCCTGCGTACGGGGTACACATCGATGCAGACTCTCTGCGTCATGACGCAGTACGATTTGACGCTGGACCGTAAATTAGCCTTAATGCTGTGAGAATCAGGCTAGTCAATAATACCCAGCAGCAGTTTCATCAACTAATTCTTCCCATTTTAGATGACTGCGATTTCATTTATCAAAATACTACAAGTTCTATTCTCCAACCACTCAACGTTATCTAGAAGAGTCTGTGCAGATTCATTCTCCGCTGTCCCTTCAGAACTCACCACTGTACGATGTATCACCAACTGTCCTGCTCACTCTGTCCTCCCGACGTCAACTTCACTGGTTATTATTTATTTTAAAATGTATTAATCTCAGTTCTCCTGAATATCTTAAACTGTATTTAATTCCATTCAGATCCTCTTATAGTTTACGTCTTGCAGATCAGATATTTTTTGTTGTCCCAAGAGTCAAAAAACAAATTGGAAAATACTCATTTAAATATAAAGCTGCTTCTGATTGGAACAATCTTCTCTCATCGATTCGAGCTTTAACTTCTGTCCCTTTATTTAAAAATGCTCTGGTTCAACATTTCCATAACCCATGTCATTGTTTTTGATTATTTTGTTGAATTTTGTTGTTTATCTTGTTGTATCTTTATCTCTGTTTTTATTTATTATTATTTTATTATTATTATTATTATTATTATTATTTTTATTATTATTATTATTATTATTATTATTATTATTATTATTATTATTATTTTTTTTTCTTTCAAATTTGTTTTATGTATGAAACAGCCAAGCGTGAGTCAGTGTGACTGTGTGTGTGTGTGTGTGGTTTGTGTTGATTTTGTTGTTTTGATGCTTATTTGAATTTCTGTCTCCTACTGTCTGTCCGACTGTATCTGTCTTTTGTTGTTGTATTTATTTATGAGGACCTCCTTGAAAACGAGATGGTGACACATCTCAAGGGGCTCATCCTCCAAACAAATAAATTCAAATTCAGTTGACTAAAGAAATGTAGAGGTCATGGTGCAAAGGATCCTAGGTTGAAATGACTCGGAATCATCCCTTAAAATGCTGTATAAAAATTTAAATGACTTGACTTGAACCTAGTAACATAAATTATCAGAAGAACCTCACTGGATGTTTCCCGTTAAGCATGAATACAACATGTTAGTACAAGCTGTGCAGATATAGAACCCCGCCAGCTACTACCCTCTAAATCAACACTTGTGAAATT
Organism: Boleophthalmus pectinirostris; assembly: GCF_026225935.1. Lineage (NCBI taxonomy): Eukaryota > Metazoa > Chordata > Actinopteri > Gobiiformes > Gobiidae > Boleophthalmus > Boleophthalmus pectinirostris. The sequence goes on along the minus strand of NW_026571541.1, from coordinate 5,363,804 downwards.
TTATAACTTATATATGTGAATAAACCGACGTCCCTCACTAAACATCTTGCATATGGCTCCCACAAAGCTTTAAGGGCCGCGCACGGAGCTCCGGAGATCAGTTTTCTTTGCGCCTTTGACCTCAGCACCTGTTTGCGCACCTGAGCCATCCCACGCTTCATTAATCCGATCTATTATTAAACCACAGACAGCGGGTTTGATGGAGGAACCAGTCACCGGGAACCACACAGCGGGCCCCCGTCTCTCTCCACCAACAACAATATGGATCAGCTACACGCGCGGGGATTAGCCACACGCTGTTTGTGCAAAAGGAGCTAATTGGACCACTAATTAAAATCCTACAGTCGATCCGTCATTAACGCCTGGCACTGCATCTTAACACAATATGAACTGAGCAGCGAGGGGACGGACGGAGAGGAGATGTTTACCGGAGCTGGTTTGGAATCATTTTGGTCGCTCTGGACAAATGGGATATTGACTGTAAATAGAAGCAGACATACAGTAGCTTATCCGCGAGCCAAATAGAAAGTGAGCGTAGGCGCGATTCCAGCTCCATCGACTCTGGCTCCCGTTGTTTTTACATCGAGAAACGGATGCCCCTTTCTCTAACTGTTGCAGCGAGCCTCGTCATTTTGGTCTTAATATCTTCTAGAGTGGATCGAATTTTGCAGAATTTTTACGTCCGAGCCCGGGCCGCATCCGACAGAGCAGTGATTGAATCCTACCTGAGCCTGATAGATGTTAAGATATTTGTGTCCGAACCCACCGTACAAGACACAATTAAAATCACACTGTTTTCATAGACTGACTAATGACACACGTAGGATATTGTTTGTGTTCCTCTAACGAACACAGAGACGCGAAATACAAACTCAGGATACAGCGAAAATAATGAGAAGATTTTATTCCTCACCTCTTGTAAAGATGTACCATATTTTCTGCACTACTAGGCGCTCTGGATTATAAGGCGTCATTAAATGGTCTATTTTCAAACTTTTTTTCACAAATAAACCGCACTGGACTTTAAACAAAACACAACAGTTGGATGGGTGAGTGGTTTTGTTTGTTTGGTGCGTTCACGGTGACTCTGGGCTTTGTTCAGTTGTGGCGTGTAGGGAGGGTGTGTCTGGGATCGCTGGATTGTCGGCGTGTTCGCAGTGACTCAGTTGTTCAGTTGTGTCTAGAAGTGGCACGTTGCACTCGCTTTTTCGGTTTGTTTCTCTGTTCCGTTCCTCGTCGGCGTGGAGTGATGAGTGTGTCTATGGGTGTGTTTCACTGTGCTGTCGCTGTCTGCTCCGTGTGTGTTTGCGGCTTTGTAGGTTACTGAAGTCGTGCTGGGACACCCGAGTGGATTCGTGTATAGGTCGGTTTTTGATGCGGTTAGAAGATTAAGAGCACGTCTAATAGCCCGGAAAATACAGTAAATTTAAAGTGCATCATCTCATCCATATTATCCATAGAAATTGTCCTCCGCAAATAACATCCAGACATCCAGTCCACAAAACCGCACTGTGAATCCAGTTTGAAGCATTAAAAGTAAAACAGCGGAAGTAGTTCATGTGTGTAGTTCCTGTGCACTTTATTGACAATCTGCTTTAAAAATCCTGTACCACATTTCACAAATAATAAGAACACAGTTTTGACTTGTATCTAAACTAGAAGTGCAGTGATCTGATCTTTGAACACTTAAGAGTCTCAAAGCGAGAGGTTTTACTGTAGACAAGAAACAGCAGACGCACTGATGTGTCCGAGTCCGACCCGAGCCCCAACATAAGTCCTAAATATTTGTCCGAACCGTCAGACGTCGGTCGGGTTTCCGTGCTCTAAAATGTTCGTATTAACCAGCTCTACATGATCCTGGAGTTTTTATTTCGCTATTTTGTCTGTAAATAAATTCCTATTCCTAAAATGAAACATGAAAAACTGGGACTCCTTTGGTTTGGGTTGGTAATAACAAAATTGTGAACCAAATGCACAATTACAGAAAACTGTTATACATTCTGCACTAAAGTGAGTCAGTAAAGTCACATTTTCTTTGTGTTTTGGTCAGTTTTTAAGCAGCTTTTCTGCATTTTATCTAAACAAATGACAATTCATACCTCTTTACGGTTGGCAGGGATCAGATTGGTCAAAAATAGGGACACCTGGGACATGCCTTGTATAAAACTGGGACAAATCATTGGTTTTGGATAAATCTGCTGTTAAGGGAGACACAGGGCTCAAACCTGGGATTGTCCCGGGTAAACAGGGACGTCTGGTCACACTACTCCTGTCACTGCTAGCCTCTTGAGCTTCATTTGACTGGAGCCAAATGCTATGGGTGACGTCACACCACTTCTCAGAGCTGCTGGTCCAGTCTGTCGAAGGCTTTGAGCAATGGCAATCCTTCTCCAGATATTGAGCTAGGTTTGTTTGTTGAGTATTAATAAAAAAAACAAAAACAAAACATGCATGGTTTTCCCCTTTCCCTTCTGCACAACCACAGTGTCATTTGCTCATTTGTCTAAAATCCTCGTAACATTCAGAACAAAATACATCACTTTTTTTTTACCTGAGATAAGTCATAGCTTTGTGCTGCGATGTCTGAGAAAATCCACGTTGTTTCTCAGTGCTTTATGTTGTTTTTTTCTCCTTTTTTATGTTATGCCATGTTTGTTTTTGACACAAACAGAGCATGTGTCTTTCTGATTGGTTAATTTGCCTGTCAATCACCCCCTCTGAAATCAGGGAGACAGGATACAGCTAAAGCTCCAAATTGCCTTTTTAAAGTTTTGTCAGTGTGTGTGGTTCTTGCTGGACCAGTAAGCATGGTTTAGGTGTTGAGAAATATTACGAAAGTAAAATTTGACATAACATAAGTGGATTTGGTGTTTATTCATAATGTTTCATTTTCTCTTTACGGTTGTCATTGCAAACAAAAGTCATTTTGCAGCTTTTATGACAAATGCCATTCTCTTCACAGCAGTGGTAGTGAAATGCTCAGGTTAAAAGTGAGGAAAAAAATAAAATAAAAATGGATAGCACATTCAGATGGTCCAATGTTGGCTGATGTTTTTTTTTTTTTTTTTTAATTAATTAACGTTTTGGCAAAAAGTCTTCATCAGATCATTTTTCTTGGTTTGGACCAGAGTACACAGAATGGTTGCCTGCTCGAGGGCTCATATGCCCCACCAACGAAGGGGACATCCAAAAGTGAGGTCACCCAGTGAGATGAGCCCACTCTAAACAAGAAAAAATGTTAGAAAATTACAACAAACACTGGGCCTCATTCATGAATCTTTTCTTAAAAATTGTGCATAACTTCCATTTTAAGAAGATGCAGAAAGAACTCTGCCCCAGATTCACACGACATTCTTATACAAATTCCTTCTTAAGTGACAGTTGTAACTTATTCATCAACACCAAGATACGAAACACCACTACACTCATTTACATTTCATTTACACTGAAAATGTATATGTATTTGATTAGAAACACCCTCTGGACGTCCAAATACGGCCAATATGGCTTTGGTATTATGTTGTGTGAAAGTGCAAGGGAGAGAATGATGAAGAGGTGAGCTGGAGCGTCTACAGACTACGACTGTTGTACAGCTTCAGCGACGATTTCAAATGTCCAAACTCACATGAACACACTGAGAAAGTCAGGGGTCTCCAACCTTTTTCCTCGAGTGAGCTACTTTTACAAAATGAAAATTCCAAAGAGCTACTAATTGTAGCAGTTGTATACATAAGAGCCATGGCAAGACTTAGATGGGGTACAGTTCGATAAAACATCAAAGATTAACAATAGGCATTTAATTCATCAAATTTGAGTTATTCAGGACAATACATGTAATTCTGAAATCTCTTGGTGAGCTACTTGAAAGGAGGTGGAGAGCTACAGGGTGGATATAAGTCATACACTTATTGAAATGAGAGGCTGCTTTTGTCGTATTTATCGCACTTTCTGTACACATAGTAAAATGTTTTTAGGAAACAATTTAAAAACATAAATAACTTAACTCATGGAGGAATTTCAATGTTTTTGTTGCATTATCAGAGTGATAATATTCTAAAACAGTAGAATGTTTGTTCTTACAAGTGCTCCTGAATGTTCGTAGGATTTGTTCTTACAGAAGAACATTGTCAGTTAAGAGTTTAGTGAGTGCCAAAAATGTTTAGGAGAATAGGTGTCATTCATGAAACATTCTTATGAACAAATTTGTACTTAAGGCTGTCTTATAAACTACAAAACTACTGTAGTTTGACCATGTCACAAACAGCATGTTGGGTCAAAGTCCACATTAAATCTGTGAGGAGCAAGAGTCTTAAATTGGTGAATCCAGACATGCTTTCTTTTTGACAGGATATCTTCAGGAAGAGATTGGACAGTTGAAATCTGTCTTGCTCAGGGACACAGCAACATTATGCATATTTTGACCACACACTATGTCGCTCATTCTCGATGTGTACAGCAATCTGATGAAACCAGGCCTCTCCAAACCAATCTCACCAACAAATTCACAAGTATATTAGAAAATGTCAACTCCACTGGATTTCTGAAAGGGTTACGTTTGTTAATTGGGCGTCTCTACTGATTTTGAGCTGGTTAAGTCTCTCCCCGCGGGCCGCATCAGAACAAGAATAAAAATTGCGTTCATTAATATGTATCGAATTGTGTGAGTCATTTGCGCGCCGCCGAGAGCGCGTTTACATTCTCCCAGCTCTCTGACAAGTGCTTATAAAAGAATGGCTTTTCGAAGGGACTCAAAGCGTGACAACTGTTCTCGTGTGGAAAGGCTCGCTTGATGTTCTATGACCTTTTCCAGCTCCAGTGTGAAGTGCATCGACGACGGTTCAATGGCTCCCAGTGTAATGGAGGCAACGTGCTGACGCGGGGTTAAGCACGAGAAGCACACACGAGGTTCTCTACAGGAAGAACGGAGACGGGAAAAGATTAAAGTCCGCGTGAAAGGTTCTGATGATTCTTTAATTTCTTATATAACTTTAATAACTTTCCTGGTAGAGTGTCCATATTGCATTAAACAAATATATCTTGTATTTATTCTATGAAAGGTGTTTGTATTTCTCAAATCTACCGTAAAACATGCATTAATATCGGGAGCGGGCCCACTTCTCCGCAGATCTGACCTGTAACCTTGCCTGGTCATGTGGCTGCTTGTCTCCATGGAGATAGTTCAATGAAAAGCCATACTGTAGAACATTCTAGGAAAAAACAATATCTACATGGACTCACGCAGGTTTCGGACCCTCTACCACAAAAGTTACACAGTGCACCTTTAATTTGGTGCTATAAATGCTGTTGTAAATATAAATTATAGTTTTACACCAATCGAGAAGCAGTTTGCGAAGAAAAGTTTTATTATTATTTATGCATTTATTTTGGGCAAGTAAAGATTTACATTCACATACAATGGAATATATAACATAAGTGAAATCGGTAACACTTTATAATAACTACACCTTATTTAGCCTTAATAAAGCATGAACAATGGCTTAATTAATAATGAACAAAGACTTAATAATGATTCACACTTAGTAACTACTTAATTACTACCTTAATTAGCACTTGCACTTAATTTGCCTGTGCTGTAAATAGTTACTCATAATTATTTCATACTTAATTACTCATGGACTAACCATTTGAGCATTTATTAATCATTAGTAAACTATGAGAGAATGATTTACTAATAATGCAGTGCAATGATCATTCAGGCAGCTGTTAGTTAAGTCTTTTTGAGAGCTTTTCTAAAGTGAAGACAAATTATGCTTTATTAAGAATTAACTAAGCGTAAATCATTATTGATTAAATCTTTGTTCATTATTAATTAAGTCTTTGTTCATGCTTTATTAAGGCTAAGTAAGGTGTAATTATTACAAAGTGTTACCGTGAAATCATAATAGAAACGAAAATAACAAAAAAAAAAGTACTATTATTATGCCCAAAAAGGAGTGGCAAGAAGAAAAATTAGGCAGTTAGAAGTTGAAAAATATGTTGAAAATTACAAGAAATTGAGAATTTAGGCACAATTTATACTTACAAAACACTTTTTTTATATACTTTAAACATGATTTCAGCTAAATAAAAGGTGCATTTTTATCATTTTATTTATAAAATAATAATCTCTGTGAACATTAGAGGAGTTTTGGCCTACTCTACATCATGGTTGCTCGGTAAATGATCAAATTCCCTAACATGATATCATGATTTTCTAGCCAGGCTGGTGCCACCTAGTACCTCCGCTCAGTTTCATTTCTCTCCAGTGACTAGGTCAGGAATCAAAATACAATAGACGGTTCACAAAAATCCCTGAAGTGTGAATTCAGGCACCAGCCAATCAGCGAAGAGCCATACATTTTTTAGTTGGCAACGATTCCTGAGATTGAGGATTTAAAGCCGGAACAAAGAGAATGTTTGGTGAATTTTATCAAGGGGAAAGACGTTATTGCCCTTCTTCCTACAGGATTTGGGAAAATCTTCATATACCAGTTAACCCCATTAGCAGCGCATTACATACGTCACGACCAAATAGCAGTGATTGGTTAAAATAAAAAAAGTACCCCGCCTATAACTAACCCGCCTAACAAATTCTAATGCTGCAAGGTCAGACAGTTTCCACGAAGTGAAACTGGCTGATGAATCAGACTAATGATTTTCAACCAGAAAGTAAAATTTTAGATCTAAAAATAGCCAGACTGAGAAAGAAAGTCAAATGTTTTGTAAAATCTGAACTATAATGTTAACTGTTTTAGTGCGTATGACAGGCTCTGATGATTCTCCAATTTGGACTTCATTTGCTTGGATAAATCCCTGTTGTAAATAATAAATTATACTTTTACACCAACCACGAAGCAGTTTGTGAAGAAAAGTTGAAAAATGTGTTGAAAATTACAGAAAGTAGCGAGTTCTATATTATACACTATGACAGTAGAGAATTCTGTCCAAAAGTTCAGCACAATTTTGACAAGAAACACATTTTATTCCAGTACTCTCAACATGACTTCAACCCCGTTTACACTGAAACGAATCCGCGTATTGCTGTATCCCGACATGCAGTTTCTGTAATCGCAATCAAAGTCTTCCCTGTCCACACAGTAACGCTAAACTGCAGGCTGGTGTCACATCGTCACAACATCCCGAAGTCATGTAAGCGGTAAAAATAAGAAAGTCTGAAGTTGCAGCAGCTAATTATGAGCCAAGGGAGATGGCAAATGTAAAAAAAGAGCATGGCGGCTCAGAGTGAGGGACTGATTCATTTCTGTGTCCGGAATCTTTCCCTATCCACACAGCTTTGAGCAGATTTGTTTATGTTTCACAGAAATGAAACTTAAAACCACATGGCTCATTTACATAAACTGAGCTCAAAAAACAGCTCGCTATTGTGCGCTAATGTGGTTCAGCTTCTGTCGGACTAAAGGACACAACTCAGTGGAATATGAGTGTTCTTTCTGTGACAGAGGGATGTTCTGCTGATGGTGAGTCTGTTCTGTTTCTCTGTTGGGTTGCAGATGGTTCATGTTAAACTTTTTTTGAGATTATACAGTCTATGCGTATGATCGTACGCATAGACCGTATATATGAATGGACATAGATTCTAGCTTCTTAGTGTTTTGGTGCTGAATAAGCCTACTTCGCGGCACATAGAACGATATCAGCGTTTTCAGGCGTCCACACAGTGCTGGGTTAGATTTGTACTCAGATGAATTCAGATCGTTCCGTCTCTGGAACCGTTTTCAGTTGGATCAGTGTGAACGAACCCTGCATCCACAATGAAAATGACTCAAATACGTACTAGTGTGGACGGGGCCTTCAACAGAATAAAAGTGTACGCATTAAAAAAAGTTTTGACCAAGTTTACAAGATGGTTGCTAAGTAACAGTTGTACAATTCCCAAATGTGATGTCATGACATATAACTAGGAAGTAAAATTTACCTAAAAATAAAATGGCCAAACTGGGAAGAAATGTTATAAATTTGATCTTAATTGTGAGTAGTCCATCATATCATAGGCGCTTTAATTCGTGGAACGTCTTTGGAAATAAGAGATGCCAGATTGCGATGGTTTGCACGAGTTTGCAGAGGGATAAAGTGAATATGTTTGTAGAATAGGCTTTCGGCTATTTATACAGGGATAAACTCCTAATATTCCAACAAGACACAAAACAAAAAGCGAAAATAATACAATAAATTATTAAAAACTATGAACTGTTTGTGAAGCGAAACGGGCTGCAACCAAATAATCCAGAGTGTTCCGTAGACAGGCAGGGCTACGAGCAAGGTTTTATCGAGGGAAATCTTGGGACTGAAAATGGAGAAGGTACACATTAAATTAAGTTATATAAAAGTATTAGATAAGAACCCTTTACATTTTATTGTTTCTCAGACTCAGGTATTCGAGTAAGTGTAAATAGAATTCATTTTACTGTAGTTTAGGTGAAAGGTGTAGCACTATGATTCAAGTGATGGTTGGCTGCACACTATTTTTGAAGTCTTATTGGTATTGATAGTTTGGGGCTTATGTCATCAACGTTCCTAACTGTAGGCACTGCTCTGTCTGAAGTTAGACTTGAATCTGAGCTTTGTTTTCACACAATCTGACCATAAAGAACTGGCTAAACTGGAACTGCAAGGTGAGCTGATTTGTGCTGTTACAACAACAAGTCCCTCTCACAGAACAGTTTTTTAGTTAGTCCGACTGAAAGGTTTTCATTCTGCACTCTTCTCTTAAATTTAATGGTTCTCTCTCTTTTATAATTTTATGATGAATATCTATGTTTTAATTTGTTTTTATTGTGATTTTAATGTATTTCTTTTTAAAGCACTTCTCTCTATTTTAGAGATTTTTTTCACAACAGCTGGAAGTGCTGCGCTGTAGATTTGTGGAACTTCCGGTTAATGGTTTTCTGTTGCAACATGTCGGTGTAAATGTCTGGAGTATTTTCCACCAGCTTTATAAATCTGCCCCATCACCAAATGTTCAACCAACAAGGTCCACAATGGAAGAATTTATCCACAACAGTCAAGATAAGAAAGACGAAAGCTTAAAGGGGAACGATGTCGACGGATTAGCAGGACCAGAGCGGACTTGGAGCTTTGACTCCGAGCCTCAGCCTTAAGCTCCGGCCCTGTCGTGGGCTCTGAGCCTCCAGTCTGGTCCTGGTCTGGTCCCAGTCTGGTCCCGGTCTCAGTCCCGGTCTGGTCCTGGCCTGGTCCTGGTCTCGGTCTCAGTCTCAGTCTGGTCCCGGTATCAGTTCTAATCTCAGTCTCAGTCTGGTCCCGGTCTGGTCCCAGTCTGGTCTCGGGTTTCAGTCCCGCTCTTGGTCCCGGTGTGGTCCCGGACCTGGATCAGTCCTGTTTCAGTCCATATGCAGCGCAAAAGTCCGGCATCGCAGTCATGAAGTCATGTAATATCCATTTTTTTCCATTCTTCATTTAAACACAAAATTGAAAACTGAAAAAAAACTAATCGTTATCTGTTTTTTCATTTTGGTTTTGGAGACAAATAATGAAGAAAATTGTTTTTTTGTTTTCTTATTTTTGGTTTTATATTGAAAAATGGATGAACGAATGATACATGGATTCTAAGTGATATTCACTCACAATAACTCACAACATGAACTTTTTTATTATGGTAACATTGGCCTACATCCGCATAAAGTTTTGAAATAAAGTCTAGTTTTGTCATCCAAATGGTTCTTTTTATGTGTACTTTCCATTTGCCCACTGAAAACATGCCTTTAGCTTTGCAGGTGCTACATTTTATCTCCGGCCGTCTCCATAAAACAAGTCTGAAGGGGTTAACCGGCCCTGACATTCCTGCTGGTCGGGCTTCCTTTGAGCTGACAACGCGGCGCACTTAGCCTCCTCCCGTTGGTCCGCGCGCTCGCCGGCTCGTGCTCGCGGGTTAGCCTCTGCGCGCTCCGGCCTCGTGGGAGTCGTAGCTCAGTCTGTATGCCCCTCTAACCAGCAGCAGCAGCAGCAGCAGCAGCAGCAGCATCGGTCTCTGGGGAGGAGTTCACATTGACCTTGGCCCGGCTCTCCTCATAAATCCACCTCTGCCTCCTCCCGCCCGGATCCGTGTCCGAGGCTCACATCCTTTTGTTTCACCGCGGCGGATTCAGGCTTTTAATGTCACCGAGCCGAAACAGGCCTTCAAGGAGGGTGCAGTCTTTGTAGCGGTTTGCACAGAGCGGCTTAATTATATTGCTTTTTTAATTGGGGGAAATGTGTGTAGCCATTAGTGGAGTCTAGAAATAAAACGGACCTCGGCCTGTTATAGAATGCCATTGGTTTTTCAAGGACAAAAGAGCATTCAGACCAAAGATCATCAGTTGTTGGTTTAATAAAAGACAAGAAACTAAATTTGATCATTTGCAATCACAATAAGCCTATTCATTGTGATAATACAAGAAATAACATATCATTTTTATAGAAACTGGTAATCTATTGTCATATCTCTAGAATTTCCAGTTTGCCCAGTGAGATCTTAAAGTGTCTGTGCTGTCCTCACGACACACTACCAGTGCTGGGAGCAACGCATTATAAAAGTAACAAATGATTGTAATGCGTTGCTTTTTGCTGTAAGGCAGTAATGTAAGGTATTACAGGGAAAAAAGTGGTAATATTTTACTCGATACATTTTTAACCTGGATTGAAGTGATGGGTTTTTCTTCATACAGATTCGCTAAAATCACCGCGAGATCAGCAGCGATGAAACACCGGAGTACCTGCGTAGACCGTCAGGTAACCACGGGCGAAAGGACCGGCGCAGACCTCCACGCTCCACGGGTCTAACCGCAGCTGACGCCCGATCACGTTCCAAGTTCTAGTCCAGGATTAGTCCTGGTTTGGTCCTCCTGGTTTAGACCTGGTTTAGTCCTGCTTTAGTCCTGGTTCAGTTCTACAAGCTTGTAGAACTACAAGTTCACGATTTACATGTCCAAAATAAAATACAGTATGTGACGTCAAAGTGCTTGTGAACATAATACTTAAAAAGACGAAAGTTATCCAAGGTTCAAACGTTTAAAACACAATCAGAACAAGAGCGATATTCTGACTTCGTTTGTCATGGATCCTTAAAGGTGAACATATTCCACTCTGATTGCTTTAACCTAAATCTTTTTAACATTTTGCAAATATGAAATTAACATTTTTAATTACCAAGAATGAACTTATTTATAACTTTTAACTAACTTATTAACCTTTTTAACATATAAATGTTATCCTTTTTTCTGATCAGTGTTGTAATGTTGTTTCCTCATCACAAACAGATCTGGAGCTGTGTTTTGATTCATTCTCATGTTTAACACACAAACCCTGCAAATTAAGGCTCACTTCTCCTCTCAAACAGGAAACACTCTGTTCCACCTTGTGATGTCATGTGGTAATACAGGAAGTGCACTGTGAGGTAAACTCCATACACTTTCACTAGAATCATCTGGACAATTACAGCTCTGGAATTGTTCATCTTTACTGAACTAAAGAAAACAAAATGGAGCTGTTAACTTGAAAACTACCACTATGTGACATCACAAGGTGGAACAGAGCATTTTGAGCTATGGAAACTTACTCAAGCATGTTTGAATGGACCAAAACACAACTTCAGGTTTGTTTTTGAGCAGTAATAACATTATAATGTGCCTAAAAGCTCACTTTTATGTAACATAGAACCTTTAAGATGCTAAATGCTTAAGCTGGGCATAAGCACTGTGATTTTTGGGCCTTTTTGATCAGATTTTTCACTTGTATGATCGTGTTTATGGGATCGAGACAAGTTTTCACATAATCGTGTGTCATGCTTTGTGTTGTTTACATGGGGTAACGACAACCAGTTAATACGTCAGGACCAGCTCCCGATCGGCAATCCTAAGAATATCAAACCTGTTTGACATCCACTCGTTTCTCGTGAAGATTTCGCACTGTTGAAGTCATTCGCACAGTTTGAGAACATGAATCGTGAGCTGTGAACTTTTAAACCCTGTGATTTGGTTGAACAGTTTGAGCTGGAGCTGATATCGCACAGTGTATGTCCAGCATTAAAGGTGCACTGTGTAACATTTGTGGTACAAGTCTAACACCTGGTTGTGTACATGAAGATATACTAGTGAAACTCCTTTCCTTGGAAAGTACCACAGTATGGCATTAAACTTGCTTATTGTTTAATTAAAGGTAAATAAACAATAAAACAGTACCTTGAAAAATATGTCTTGTTCTGTAACTCCACAAACCAGACCTGTAAACTGGCACAGTGCTTGGTCGTCTCCATGGAAATAGATTATAGTTTAATGTCATACTATGAAACATTCCAGACAAAGCAACATCTACATGGAAAGTTACACAATGCACCTTTAACTTTATGTCCTTTCAAAAGTTCTGACACTTGTGAGATAATAAGCACTTGCCCACAATGCACCAGCCGCTTTCGGACTTTTTCCATGGCTCCTCTGTTGGCTCTCTGACACTGTTATGGCTGATGCATCTCTATAGACATTTTGCACAGCTGAAACAAACATGGTGGATATTGCCAATAACATTTGCGCCCCCTGAGCACTACAGTTTTATTGGGCTATAGCCACTTCAATTAAATTAATACAGCAGGAAGATGGCTCATGCTAGAAGCTTCCCACACAGACAGTGTAGAGGCTTAAAGGTCCTATATTACGCAAAATGGACTCTCGTGAGCTCGTTTAATCATTCAAAAGTAAAAATATTCAATTTTAATTTGTTAGTAGCTATGGCAACGGTCCTAATTTTTAAAAGGTCCCATATTATGCAGCGTTTATCCGTCCATCTCCCACGGATTGTGATGTCACGATCTCAGATGTGACATCATGTTTCGTTTGTCTACTGAGAAAAACATGGACACCAAAAGGAAAGCTGTTGTTGCTTTAGCAGTGGCCGAGTACCAGGCTCCAAAATATGTATGTGCTTCAAGTACACAACCTCGAGGAAGTATAAATAGTATATTTCAGTATATTAGTAAAATTAAAGTGTTGGTATCGATCATTTTGGCACCTTATCATTTGAAATAGTCGATCATTTTGGCATTTTAGCAGGAAATAGGCTTAAAAACATGGGCGACAACCGACTCACAGACAGTGATACAGACGCAATAAGGCAGCCTCAGGCCCGGGGGCCAAATTTGGCTCACGATATAATTATATTTGGCCCATGAGATCAAATCAAATATGTATTAGAGCTGCCTGCCGTCTACAGATAGACTATAGAGACATGATTTATTTAAAATGGTGTTATTATTTTATATTATGCTTGTTCTGGATTCAGAGTAATACTACCATACCCACAGGCAGTAATACAGACACAGTATAGTACTTCAGTGATACGACTGCCTGAAATAGTCATTTAAACCACCAAAGCTCCAAACACAATGAAAACAGAATCCAAGACGGCTCCGTCCAGTGTCACTTGTATGAACTATTTCAGAAATCTTACTCTGGTCTCCTCCGAGTTCTTCTGAGTTTCAAGTTCCACTGTCCGACTAAAAGGGCGTGTCCGTGTGTGTTGCTAGGCAACGTCCTTCGACCTCCGAATCTGATGGATAAACGAACGCACCATTATACAAAACTGATTCTTGTGAGCTTTAAGCCAAGTTATAATGCTGTTACCTTCTCAGAAACATACTTCATTCACACATGGTTTGAATAATCCTGCATTATTACTCTGTATATCTCCAAACCTCAAAATGCTCTGTTCCACCTTGTGATGCCATGTAGTGGTAATTTTCAACTTAACACCTACCTTTTACATTTTGTTTAGCAGAGACAGATAATTCTAGGACTGAAATGATACAAATGATTCTAGTGAAGATGTATGGAGTTTAAAAACACAGTGAAGCACTTCCTGTATTACCACATGACATCACAAGGTGGAACATGGTGTTTTCAGCTTGAGAGAAGAACCTAAATATGCAGGGTTTGTGCGTTAAACATGTGTGAATGAAACAAAACAACTCATGGCATGTTTAAATTAATACTTTTTTTCAGCGTGAGAAGACGAAGAGAAGTAGATGTTAGAGAAGAAAATCAATATTAAAACACCAAATTAGCATCCCAGTGATTCACAAGTCCATATAATGATTTTTTTGGACCATTCCACCTTGATTTTTGGTCTCTACCTCCAGCTGTACGTGTGTTTTTAGCGGACAGTGGTCTTCATCGACGTTTCTTTAGGTGGAATCTCATGTCCAAGGTCAGACGACGCTGCTGGACCAGACTCGCTTGGATCGATGAGCGAGCGTGTGCCCCGGGCGACGGCTCGGGCATGCTGGGAAACGCCGTCCTTTTGTACACGTCCAGCACGGCCCTCCTACTCCGCACGCCTCATTGACCGCTGTCTGGATTTCCTACCGCGCTTAAACACATCATCATTATTCAGCAGTGATATAGGCCACATCCAGGGGGCTAAAGCTGTCCGTTATTTACTCGCCGCGGGGATGTGTTATGAGATCTGGAGACGCTCATGACTGGACGCTCATTAAATTTGACTCCCGGCTTTTGTTTTATTGCCCTTTTTAAAACAGGGCTGGGGGCGAGGAGGGGTCTGTCTTTAAGAAATGCACAGACACGAGCGGCACGAGCAAACAGAGACGTCTTATATTACGCAAAATGGACTCTTGTGAGCTTTAAGCTATGTTAAAATGCCGTTGCCTCATCAAAAACATACCGGGAGTTGTGTTTGGTTTCATTCACATATGCTTTGAGTAAATCTGCATTATTACTCTGCACTGTTCCACCTTGTGATGTCATGAAGCGGTAGTTTTCAAATTAACAACTACATTTTATCTTTTATTTCACACAGTAGAGATTGGAAATTCCAGGGCTAAAATTATTGAATGAATTACAGAATTACAAATGATTTTAATAAAAAGGTGTATGGTTTAAAAGCACAGTAGAGCACTTCCTGTATCACCACATGACATCACAAGGTGGATGCAGGATTTATGTGTTAAACATGTAAATGAAACAAAACACACCTCCATCTCTGTTTATGATGAGAACAGAATATAACAGATCAGAAAATAATGTAATATGAGCAAAAACAATGGGCCTCAGTTATGAAAAGTTATGAAAGTTTGTACTTTAAGGCTTTCTTAGGAACACTTGGCATTCACAAAAAAACTGAATTCTAAACTGAAAATGTTCTTCTGTAAGAACAAATCCTACAAATAGTCAGGAGCAGTCATAAGAACAAACATTCTACTGTTTTAGAATATTATTACTCTGATTATGCAACAAAAAAATTTGAATTCCTCCATGATTGTAGGTTTTCTTAAATTGTTTCCTAAAAACATGACTGTGATCCACTAACATCAGCAGTTTTCTAGAGCTTGTGTCTATTGCGTCTAAAGGACTTTCTCCAGGCTGCAGTGAGCCCGCCCCCCCACCCCCATGACCAGAGCGCCCCCCCATCCCCCATGACCAGAGCGCACTCTTATGCATCCCAAACAATCATGCATGAATCGCGGAAAGAGATAAATACAACAAAAGTGGTCGCTTATTTCAAGTTTATGACTTAACTATTCCCACTAATATCCCCTATTGTCTCATCAAAGAACTAAACTAAACTCAGTGTGTTCATGTGAGTTTGAACATATGAAATCACCTCTGAAGCTGTAAAACATTTGTAGTCTGTAGACGCTCCACCTCACTCCTCGTTCATTCTCTCCATCGCGCTTTTTTAATTTATTTTGACAGAGCATGTTAATGGACAATGACACAACATGAATGTAAATACACCGGATTGTAGCCTAAGGCTCATTTCCATCCGTTGTCCCAAGGGGCCCCTCACAGGGGGCCAAACAATAAAATATTGCACACTCCATTCATTGCGCAGTTCCCTTCATTGCACAGTCCAAAATATTACACAGTCCAGTTATTGCACAATTCGGCGACACATTCAGTACAAGTAAATATGTGTCCATAGAAGATCAGTTCAAATCATAATGCAGCTCTACATGAGACATGTTTGGTTTGACCATAACCAGTTTTTCATTTGAGTGTTACATGAGCTGTACGTAGGACACTCAGTGTTAGTGGAAGACTGTTCCACAGATTTCCAGCTTGGACAGATTAAACATTGTGACCAAAGGTGGTCCGTGTGTGGGGTATGACCAGGTCTCCCCTGGTGGTGGCTCGTGTGGTTCTTTGTGAGATGTCTTTGCGTTTGATGTTCTCCTTTAACGGTGTTGGTGCGAGGGAGTGTACGACCTTACACCTCATAATACCAAATCTATACTGGCCATCCCTGGAAGTTCAGAGAGCATTTCTAACCAAATACATGTTCATTTTCCATGTAAATTAGATGTTAATGAGTGCCGCAAAGGTGTTCATATCTGGGTGTTACTTTTAGTTAATTCAGTGCAACTGTCACTTAAGGAATTTGCGAGTTGAAGAACACTTTGTGAATCTGGCACAGAGATCTCTCAGCATCTTAAAATGGAAGTTACATTTTTTTAAAGGATTCATGAATGTGGCCCAATGAGTGAAATTTTACTTAATGATTAGAAAGTAGTTGGAGTATATAATAACATTTACAGTGCGTTTAACCCTGTGCTTCTGCTGCGGGCGTGGTCTCCTGAGGCGGGCAGGCTCAAATTTGACAGAGTATACGGTTTCCTTCACAAGACGTTATGAAACCTTAGACAGTTGTTTTATTAAAGAAAATAGTATGACGTGCTTAACAGATGATGCACAGACATATGAACCCTCTAATACACGTAATGATTTATTCTGGCTGCCGTTTCCAACATCCCAGATCCTAACTCACACTGCTGCTGGGTCATTACCACAGACTGGCACACAATGAGATGAAAAAAATAAACACTTTTGTACGACACTGAAAGAGGAGAAGGGAAAACTGAGGAAGGACGTGACCATGGAAATTCACCGTGTTTCTTTTGTAGTTCAGAATGAGATGTGTAGAGCTCGGGATTGTGAGGTCACATCATAGACTGTACAGGAAATACCAAATAGAAAGTGAATATGAGGACGCTTCCGGCACCTTCTGACCCTGGTTCCCCCTGACACTGGAATATTGTCATTTCCTTTTCTCTGTAACTGCTGTGAACCTCGTCATTTTGGATTTAAAATGTTCGTATAAACCCGCTCTGCATGATCCTGGTGTTTTTATTTTGCTATTTTATCCGTTAATGAATTCCCATTTGTAATACAGAACTTGACTCCAAATTCACTGCTTTAAATACTATCCTCTGTGAGCTTCATTTGACTGGAGCTGAAAACTATGGGTGACTTTGCTCTCCCTTAGGCTACGTTTACACTGAAACCAATCACCGTATCGGAAACGATCTGCATCCAGACACGTCATTTCTGTGTCCGCAAGTTTTCCCTGTCCACACGGCTTTGAGCATATTTGTTCACGTTTTACAGAAACTAAACTTAAAACCACATGGCTCATTTCCATAAACTCACTCAAAACAGCTCGTTATTGTGCGCTGATGCAGTTCAGTTTCTGTCGGACTAAAGGGCATGACTCAGTGGATTATGGGGATTCTTTCTTCTTCACAAATATGTGATAGTATCGGGTTTATGGGTCACAAACCCGCCTATAAAAGGGGCGCTATGCGCTACGCTCGCCCCTCCCTCCTGAACTACGACCGCTGACGTCACACACTGGAGGAGCCAAGCTGTCATGGCCGCAAGACGCGAGGCCCCGAGTGGACCACGTTTAGGCGCACTAAGTTTACTGTTGCTCGGTGTTCAGCGCAGTAATTGCAGAGAGTGTGCGGGCATCGTGGGGGGAAGTGGGGAAATCGTCTTGTTGGCTCAGTAACACCGTGCGTGAGGTTAACGCGGGTTGTGTTTTTAGCGTTTTTGTGTCTCGGCGCTGGGCGGTCCTCTGCGTGTTTGGGTGGCGTGCCGCGGTGAATTCTACATGGTATGTCGCTATGGTTTATTTTGTGTTCCTCTTTGTCGTGTGTATTGTATGTTAAATGTAACATGTTTATATTTAGGCTCCTGCTGGCGGGAAGCCTCCCCTTTTCTCTTTTTCTTTCTCTGTGTACCTGGTCTGTTCGGTGGTCGTGGCCCTTGGTGAAAGGACTCACTCGCTGAAGTCTTCGTCTTGTGGAAAGCGCTACTGCGAGGCACGATATTGACTGAAAATGGTCCTAAGGTAATTCCAAGCACGAGGCCATGCGACCCAATGGACAATGAACGCACAGGACTGGTCGAGGATGTATGTGATTAACCCTTTGCAAAAATGGATAAATTCAATGTAAAGTTATATTCAAGTCTCATGCCATATTCAGACAACGAACCTGTGTCTATAGTGGGTGGGAAAAAAACTGTCCTGGTATTACCAGGTGGCATTGTTGTCAACTTTACTACCTTGAAGTACACTTACAAATATGCCGCTCTGCTACATATGCGACAAACTGTTTAGATCGAGATATTAGCCGAGGCTGCGGTGAGTGCATGTGCAGGACCTTAGGAACCTTTGGCAAGCACTTGTTTCTAGTTGTCAAATTTTTCAACAAACCCAACATTTTTTTTTGTTATTTTTGCTATAATCAAATTAATAATCTCAACTTAATTCACCATCTACTTAAAACCAAAAACACACACACATTTTTTTATGTAGTAGGTTGAAAAAATGCTATATTTAAGTTTTATATAGAAACAGATACCCCCTCTATTTTTATTTAATTTTTTTATGATTTCTATCGTGTCTCCTCTCAGTCTATCCACAGGTATGATTTAAAAAGTTGTTTTATTAACTCAGACTTGGTCCAAACACATTTTAGTTCATTGTGTAAAGGTTTTTTTTTTTTTTTTGTACTATTTCTTACAGTCCCATTTCTAACGTCAGTTAAGCAGTTAAGTAGTAATAACGTATTTCAAACTATATTTGATTAAGGTATTTTGATGAAGTGCTTTGTAACATGCTTACAGTTAGTTTAGACCATTTTGAACTTCAATAATAATAATAATTTTCAGTGTTTTAACAGATTGAGAGACAGATATTTTGCTCAAGTCCAAGTGTAAAACAGTAGATCCGGCCATTTGTTTTTTCTTGGTTTAGACATTTTGAGAACAGATATTGCTCAAGTCCAAGTGTAAAACAGTAGCCATTTGTATTTTTCTTGCAGCTTAAGCCGAGTCCGTTTTGTTGCCACACGCAACGCCTTTTATGTGGCCGACTCGCTTGTGTGTGTATGTGACAGAGACGTAGGAGTTCAGGAGTAAGAGTGTACTTAATGCACTGCAGTAATGTAATAAGGACAGATATGGTAAAGAGTGTATGTACATGTAAAGATATACATAAAATGATAAACATTTATACATAACTATGTATTTATTTGCATTTTATGGATTATTTTATTGTCTCTGACCAAGTATTTGTTTATTAACTTATGTAATTTATTGTTTTGTTGATTATAGTTGGAGAGATTGAGCCAGTTGAAGTGGAATGAGAAAGAAATGAATAATTGAATGATTGTCGAAATTCAACAAGCTGTGGCCAGACTGACGTGTCTCCTCTCCGTCGCACCACAGTAACACCACACCTTAGCCACACAGTCTAACCCTAACTGTGTGCCACTTGCTACCGCCCAGATTTCCCCTCGGGCTGGTGCCGGTAACATTTACATACATCTATATACATTTAGGTGTTAAAGGGTTTATACTTTGCAGTTTGTGATGCTACCTCGAAGCACTGCTCTGTTTGAAGCTCTGTTACACAAATTTCACTTTAATCAGAGCTTTAATTTAACGCTGGTTACAACTGGTGAGAAGACTTGTGCTGTTTAACAAGTCTCTCAGACGTCAAAGTACAGTCACAAGGCAGCTATTATTAGAAAGCACTTTTTCAGTTAGTCACGCTCAACTTTTAGCTGAAAATCAACCTGATAAACAGGAACATGAACACTCAGACTGATCACAGGCACAGACAGTTTTGAGTTTTGATACTATCTTAAAACTTATTGTGTGTGTGTTATTATGGTAACTTTTAATCATTCCGTCAATACACATGCATGTAGAACACCCCCAGCGTGATGTCATTACAAAGTATCAGTAGAACAGTACCATTGAGTGTTGGTCCTCTAATTTTACAGCTGACATTTTGAATCATGATAAAAACAGTAATGAGAAAGTGTTATTTCCAGAATGCATTTGGCAGTGAGGACAAACACATGGTGCAGTTTATCTATGAAAAACACTTTACAAACGGCGTGGGAGCCAAATAAAGAAAGACAAATGTGAGTCAGCCTATCGCTACTGATTTAATACAATCAGCAGCACTTTAAATGTTTTTAATACTATAATAAATTTGGGGGCTTAGCATGGGATGATCTAGCTCTTTTAGTTTCAATATGGATTCTGATACTATAGTTTTAAGGATCTGTTATTACCCGATATTAACCAATACCAATGTAGAGACTGAAAACATGTCTTTAAACAAAAATAAAATAAGACAAAACTGATCCAAATGGGTTATGTAGCTGTGATGTTAATTTAATTAGTTTGTTTTGTTTAGTTAGTCTGAATAAAGGTTCAAACTTTGAGACCTTTAAAAAGAACCTAAGAAGTTAAAGACAATACAGTAAAGTGTGTTTACCTTGTTGACATGTTTTGGCTGCTGCTGCTGTCCTCTTCAGAACTGTCACCGGTGTTGGTGGTGCGGAACAAGTTCAAACGCTGGATCAGTGAGGCCATTGAAATCAGGAAACGAGGCACGGACAGCATTAACCACGATGAACGACGAGGAGCGTTCCTCCTTTCACACACCTGGACACCCTCCTCCATAGAACACCAGGCGACGGGAGGCGTGGTCAGTCTGAACGACCTACCAGGTCCATCAGGATGACCACGCCCACAGGAAGTAACAACAGGTGATATACAACACATCACCACCAACACCAGTGACAGTTCTGAAGATGGCTCACAGTGAGCAGCCGAAACATGTCAACAAGGTAAAAACACTTAAAATTCTTGGATTCTTTTTAAAGACAATACAGTAAAGTATATAAGAAGACAAAATGAACATCTTTGGCTTTATGAGACCTTCTAAACCAAGTCTTTTTACATCAGTATACAGTATATATCCAGCCATGATATCGACTAAACTGATATTTGGAAGCCGATATCTGACCCAGCAACTCTTTTAATACTGGTGCCAGTATTCACAACCAGTGTCATATCAGTGCATACAAGTTTAGCTCTCAAAAAGTCTTGAACAGACAGTCACTTGAAGAAAAAAGCATCTATGGAGATATTTAGATATTTATTTTGGAGTTGACGGTTACAATAAAAATGAAATATCTTGGGCAGATTATCAGTGTGGACATGACAGATGATGTAAGACTGCTCAGGCAAATACTCTTATGCACAAGTTTGTCTCTTCAACAAATTATGTAAAATCATATTGTACACAGCCCACCTCTGGATTAATTACAAAAAAAACAAAAAAAACTGTTTTCAAATACTGCAGGTGCCTATAATGATGCTTTGCGGTGCTTTTAAGGAGGCCGTTATGGACGAGTGTGACTGAGATGTTTGTTACTGCACGAGTGAACACTCTGCAAACTAAGAATTTTAATGTAGTTTTACTTGCTGGCTGAACAAACTGGACAATGAAATAATAATGTCACTTACAAATATGAGATTCAGTGCCGTATCAGTCCAACATGTGGAGACACTGATTGTCTTTTAAAAACATTGTTTTGTATTGTGTCTGTCCTTGTCCATTATAAAAATAGACCATGAGTCTGGAATAAAGATGAACTGAACTGAATTTATTTTCTGAATTTGACCTTTCGAAAAAACGCGAAGTCCTTTGTTGTAACTGAAAGAACAAAAATGTGGCTGTTTGCTGCAGGTGTTCCAGTCAGTAGGAGCAGGTAGAGGGTGCTCTTAGAAAAAGGATCAAAACTAAAACAAAAAAAAAACAAACCTTAAAAATATAGTTAAAAGGCCTTTATTTAAATGGCCAAAGCCAACATGTTTTGACCTTAACTGGTCTTCATCAGGACTTCGTTAAAACAGAGCATGGACGTGGCCTTTAAGTAAAACCCATCAACCAATAATAGACTGGAGTTGATTGGAGGCAGATAAAACAGGTGCAAGATCAGCAGCACAGGGCATAGCACAGGCAAAAAAATAAAAATAAAAATTGTGTGTGTGTAAACACCATAAACACAAATGTGCATAGGCGTGCACACTAATATAAGAAAATAAATACATAAACAAAAAACAACATCATTATCATTGCCATTAATGTTTCCATTATTTTTGTTACCAATAATTTATTTTTATTATTTTAATAATAATTTTTGTTGTATTTTATTATATTATTATATTTGTGTTTTTTTTTATATTATTAACCATAAAGTGGAAAAACTACAAGAGATAAATGCCATTTCTGCTGTGCAAGTAGAACTTAAGGACCTTTGTTATAACACTGAACCTGCCTGATACTGTGAAAATACACAAAACAACAACAAAAACATGTTTTGGAATTTTATGATTTAACACTGACTAAAAAGTGGTTACAGTGTTTACCACAAACCCAAATGTTGGCAGTTTGTTGTCACCTTCCCACGTCATAATGACATTGTGCACTTGAGCAAAACACTTACACCTCCATGCCTAAATGAATGAGTGATTGGTAGTGAATCACTGACTATATAAAGAAGAGGACTAAGGGAGTGTGACGTCAAACACAGCATTCAGCTTCAGTCAAACGAAGCTCATGAGGCTGGCAGTTATAGGAGCGAATTTAGAGCCAAATTCTATATTAAGAATAGGAATTTATTTACACATAAAACAGCGAAAATAAAAAACAGGTCATGTAGATTGGTCTTAAAATGTTTGTTTTAACCCAAAATAACGAGGCTCACAGCAGCGGTCACAGAGAGAGGAGTGACAATATTCTAATGCAAGTCAATTAAAACCAGAGTCGATGGAGCCGGAAGCGCACCCATGTTCACTTCCCACTTCCACTTTATATATACAGTCTATGTAACGAATGAATAATGTTTGGGATTGTAAATCAGCTCTTGTTGTCTGGAATAGTACAAAAATCGAACTTTTATACAAGAACACAGTGTATCTGCTTTGTTTTGGGAATTGGACATTTTTCGGTTTGTACATCCCACATTTTGCTCCCTCTTGTCACCTCTGTCTGAACGCAGGCTGCTCTACCTCTGCTGGTGTTTGGCTCCTCTGGTGACGCTTTTGGCACCTCACAACAGCATGTGCAGGCAGGAGCTACAGATAGTGCATAAATCTGAGCCTGTAAACAGCGCACCTGCCCATCACACGACACTTTAGCACATACTACATCCACGAAAACAAGTACAGGGAGTTTGCCCAAAAAACGCTCGCCTGTGGATTTGTGAGTAAGTCTCCACGGCGACACAGATCCAAGTGTTTATTACGGCGATTTGTCTGAATACACTGGAATAAAATCATTAAACATTTAAAAGTACATTATGTAACTTTTCTGCTGGAGTCATCTGCTTTAATCCATGGAGATGTTCATAATTAAACTCAATTTATCTTCCATCTCTATTCAGTTACAGGTCTTTCTATTGCTAAAAGGACGAGTGTTGTCATAGCAATTAACAATTTAAACAGGGTTCCCACTATTTTTCACTGACAAAATTTCTAAACTTTTTCATGACCTAAACACGATTAATAGAAAATGTAATAAAAATATTTTAGTAGAAAATCAGCCAGGGGCAGATTAAAGATCTTGGAGGGCCGGATCCAGCCCTCGGGCCGTATGTTTGACACCCCTGAAGTAAAGTGACTTTTCCATGACTTTACAGCACCTACATGTGTAGAACTGATCAGACATTTAGGGCTAAATATGAAATGTTAACCCTTTCCTCTCACCTTATGGTTTGGGATTAGAGTTTTTTAACATTCAAAATCCTGTCAGTGCATTTATTGTCGTCTCTTTTAAACAAAAGGTGCATGTGTTCGGAAATAATCATGATAATCTAATGAGAACTTCAAATCCAAATCCACTTTATTTCTACAGCCCATTTTACAAACAAAGCCATTTCCCAAGTGCTGCACAGAGATCATAAAATGAAAACAACCAAAAGGTAAATTACTAAAATTTGGTCATAGCAGTCCTGAAACATTAAAAGCAATAAAAGCAAATAAAAGCAAAAACCATAAAACAGCAGTACATAAGTAAAATAAATAAAAGACACAGAGGAGCACACAACTCACACAGTGTTAAAAGCCACAGAATAAAAGTGTCTTAAGACGAGACTTAAAACTCTCTTCTGTGGGGGCTGTTGGGATGTGGGGGGGCAGAGTGTTCCAGAGTTTGGGGTCGGCAGCAGAGAAGGTCCTGACCCTCCTGGTTTTAAGTCTCATCTTAAGCACCACAAGCTGGAGCTGGCCCTCGGACCTCAGAGCACACAGGGGAGTAAATCTTGGATGAGATCCCAGATGTACTGTGGGGCCAGTCTATTCAAAGCTTTAAAAACAAACAATACAATCTTTAAAACAACTCTAAAACGAACTGGAAGCCAACGCAACTACGCTAAAATCGAGGTAATGTCCTCACATTTTTTGGTTCCAGGCGCTCAGCAGAATTTTGGACCAATTGTAAGCGAGAAAGTGCAGGGAGGCTGATGCCAGAGAAAAGTGCATCACAGTGAGTCGTCTAAACGAGAGGAGATAAAAGTGTGCGTAATCTGTTGAAAAGATTTAAAACATAAAATAGGTTTAATTTTAGATAAAAGCCACAAATGCTAAAAGTCAGATTTTACAACCACATTTATTTGTTTGTCAAATTTAAAAAACTTAACAGAACGCTGTAGTTGCATGAAAGAGATACTAACATTCCATGACTTTTCCAAAACTTTAATTGAATTTACACATTTCTTTGACTTTTCCACGCCTGGAAAATGAAAATTTCCATTTCCATGAGTTTTCCAGGATTTCCATGACCGTTAGGAACCCTGTTTAAAGTGTCTATAACAGTATTGTACATGTGTCACTTTTCTGGTGGAGGGTCAATCAAATGCTTTTCTCTGGAGATGTTATTGCTTTCTCTAGAATGTTTCACAGTATGGCATTAAACCTTTCTATTTTCATGGAGACCAAATTAGAACAGCTTACAGGTCAGATCTGTGGAGGGGCGACGCCAGTCAGAAAACTAGTTTTCGAAATATTTTTGAGCTATAAAACCACCTGTAATTGAATAAATGTAAGGTAACAAGCAAATGACAGATGTCCAACAAAACTGTTACACGGTGCACCTTTAAAGGGACAGTCTGGAATTTTGGACATAGGACCTCATTTCCTAGTGAGCCAGAGTGTTGGAGACATCTGGAGATACTTACTTTTTTAAAATATTCCATCCAGTCCTTGTATTTGCAGAGGTCACTGGTGCTAGGCTAGTGCATGTCAATGGTCATTATCCTGCCACTGTCTAATGTCTGAAATAAAACTAACCTTGCATCGCATGTTGAGGGACTATTTTCTCAGAAGCAGCGGAATTTTACTTGCTAGGTGATATGAGTCCACCGCTGCTGAACTTTCTATCAGGAAGTACAACTCACTGCTGCTGCTCACACATAAATCCTTCAAATACAATGTTAGTTTTATTTCAGACATTATTCTGTCGACACAGACATTCACATGGACAGTCTGGTGTAATAATTGATTTGCTTCAGGTGTTTTGTGGAGTGGGTAAGACTGTTTTTAGTGGCAGGCTAACTATGGCCATTGACATGCACTAGCCTAGCACCAGTGACCTCTGCAAATACAAGGACTGGATGGAATATTTCAAAAAGTGTCTCCACACGTCTCCAACACTCTGGTTTACTAGGAAATGAGACTCTATGTCCAAAATTCCGGTCTGTCCCTTTAAGATTTAAGAGAGAAAAAATAAATTAAAAAATCCCAGTTTGGCCATTTTTGTAGGTTTCAAACGTTACTTCATGGTTGGAAATCATGACATCACATTAGGGAATTTGATAACTGCTACCCAGCGACCATATTGTACACTGTGCCAAAACTCCACAGAGATTATTATCTGACAAATTCAATCACAAGAAAACACCTTTATTCTATTGAAATCATGTTTAAAGTGTCATAAAAACGTGTCTCTAGTGTAAAGTGTGCATCTGCAGGCAGGAGCGAGCGATAACGCATAAATCTATCCCATAAACAGCGCACCTGCCCATCACAGCACTCTCTCACAAATAAATCCAGGAAAACACAGGTACTTCCCCAAACCGTTAGCCCGTGGATTTGTGGGTAAGAGTCACCGCGGCGACACGTTTGGAGCGGCCCCCCGGGAAGCCATGACAGACCACCGCCTCTAAGCTTCATATAACAACAAAGTGTCCGTTTTATGGGCCTTTCCTGGCTGCTTTATTCGCCGCCGGGGGAAATAAACAGTGTCTGAGCTGGAGGTCGGGGGCCCGCTCTGACACCGCAGCCTTCAGTGTAACAGCTAAAGTTTCATTACATATTAGAAGGGAAAGATGAAGGGAATACGCAAGTGTGCACGAGGTGAGGGAGATAAAGAGCACTGATCTTATCTTAGGCTATGCATGCATGTGAAAAAAAATGTATTGATACTTAGAGTGACATCGCACGTGGGGTGTTCTGCATATATGTGCATTGGGGGAATGATCGTAGTAGCAACAGTGGGATGATTTGTGCGCTTAAACAAGTCTCGCACATGTAAAATTACACCCACAAGCTACCACGTCATCCTGTAGAGTAATTGTGAGGGATTCTGTAATTCCCAGTGCCAACATGTATGTGATTTAAAAATAACGATATTGGAGTGCTGCACTGGATCAGAAACTTATGCATACCGGTGCTCATCAACCCAGAGGGCTTAAATTGTTGTGGAGTAGAAAAAAGGATGACAGAGGCACTCTGATTTGCAGTGTATTTATTCATAGTCACGCTAACGCATTTCAAATAAATATGATACACATGACACTTGATACTTAAAAAATAAAAAACAATATCCACAAACACTTACATGTTGAATCCAAGTATACTGACAACATACCGTTCATATATAACTGGGTGTAGTTCAGAGCGTATGCCGCGCCCTTCGCAGTCCCTTTAAATTGTTGATAGTGTTGGTCCTGAAACACAAAAATTTTGTTTTTAAGGGATCAGCTTGTGAAAGTCCCAAGAAAATCTGTAGGAGGACTATAGGTTCAGGCCTTAAATCAAGAAAATATTTTAGGGCTTCGAAGCCCTCAGTGTGATCAGTGTTTGTGTAGAGAGCTTCCATGTCCATAGTGATTAGGGAGCATGTGTCTGGAATGGTGGGAATGTCATTCATTCTTTTCAAAACATCTGTAGAGTCTTGTAGGTAAGACCGAAGTGATGACGTGAGAGGCTTTGATGTCAGTTCAGTGACAGTGTCTATGCCACTTATTATCGGAAAGTATGTGATTTATTTATGTGTTTTTGGACCTACCATGTCTGACCGATGTCATGTTTGTGGTCAGGTGAAGTATTCATTTTGTGAAATTACACTAGTGTTGTACCCAAAATAGGAAACTGTTGAACTGTTGTTCAATGAATGCATTCATTTTTTCAGCGAAAGTGAACTGAGTGCACTGTATTAATGCCTGAAGAACGAACTGTGAACATGTTCATTCTAGTGTCTGTGAACGGCATGCGCTTCTGTTTAACTTCGTTCAATAGGCTGCCAGGTTTCTTTAGTTTTCCAGGCGAAAACCCGGCTAAACACACCATAAAGAGCCCTCAATATTTAGTGGAAAAACATTAAAATCTGGCAACAACACGAGCCACCAGCATCACATCACCACATGTGTCAAGACAAAACACTCTGCACTCTCCTGCGCATGTCTCCTGCAGAAAGAGCTGCTGTCCTGTCTGTAACATGTCAGTGTCTTGGAGGATTTCAGCAGATTTCAGGCTCTCCAGGGGGCGGAGCTAGGTG
This sequence comes from Boleophthalmus pectinirostris, assembly GCF_026225935.1. Classification (NCBI taxonomy): domain Eukaryota; kingdom Metazoa; phylum Chordata; class Actinopteri; order Gobiiformes; family Gobiidae; genus Boleophthalmus; species Boleophthalmus pectinirostris. The sequence goes on along the minus strand of NW_026571541.1, from coordinate 5,335,856 downwards.
TATAGATCAGGTATGAGTGTATGTCCAACTCCTTTTTTTGTTTGAGACATTTCTTCTTACCATTTACACACTCACCTGATTTAACGCATACGGGTTCTGCTCACTAATGTTAATTTAGCATCATAACTTATTTTATCAGACGGTGATAAACTGTTTTAGTGCTGACAACAGCTCTAGCTACCGTTGCAACTTCATGTGAACCGCACACTCAGGCTGCACACATCCTCTGTGCTGATGAACATATAATCCATGTATAACTTGTGCTACGTTTATATGATGATGGTTTGAACAGAAGACGCAAAAGTGGTGTCGCATCTTCACGTTTTATTCCGCATTTAGACAAGCGTTTTTGGGAGGAAATCTGCGTGCATATGGTGATGCATGCCAGGCACATGTATGTGACGTAAATGTGTACGCGACCTGTGCAGATCTGACCAGAGTTTTGCGTCTTGGGCAGTGTAGATGGAAACACTACAGTGGAAACATCGCCCTCCACTCTGGAGGTGGTTTCAGATTTTTGCGTTTTTAAGTCCCAAAAATGACGTCACTGTCTAAACGAAAGGCACTTCCGATATTCTTCCGAACTTTCGAACATTCTCATGTAAACAGGTCCACAGATCATAAAATATAGACCCTTTAAAGTCAGTACAGTAGTAAATTCAAGTGGATTAAATTTTGCAAAAAGAGTAACGTAGTACAAGAATGCCTTTGCAGAGTAGTGTAGTTTGTAGAATGTAGTTGTCATGTCTCCACTCTATAAGGTCAAAATCTTAATGGAGGTTACATCCAGCGGCTCAGCTAATCTTATCTAAATGTACACCAATATGACCAGCTCCTGCAACCGAGACTGTAATGTTGAAATGACGACATGGTGTATATCAGACAGCCCTTCAAATCAAAGGCACTTCAAACCTCATCACTGAGTCCCTATACACCAGAGTGTAACCCCAGCTGTCTCTCAAAGCACTCTCCATATTGTGAAATGTCCCGTGGGCAGACACAGCGCTGCTTTATGGGAATACTTTAGCCGTGGCCCCTGTGGCATGGGCCGCTTTCTCTGCCTTTAATTGCCGAGTTATTAAAATGTAGCGCGCGATGTAGCTGGAGGTGCTAATTACCGCGCTGCGCTGTGGGTCGACGCGTGCTAATGCTAATGCTAATGCCGTAGGCAGAATCCCGATCACTGTCACAGCTGCCGGCCTCGCCTTCAGAGACATGAGAATTACACGGAGCGCCATCTTCACGGTTGGTTAACGCTAATGTCAAAACTACTGCGCTTGGTTTTACACAATTACGCTTTGCATGTGGATCCAATGTTTAATTACGGACATTTGTCTGAATTCACCGGAATAAATGCATTAAATATTTAAAGGCACATTATGTACATTTCAGCTGGAGTCACCTGCTTGTATCCATGGAGATGTCATTGCTGGCTTAGAATGTTCCACAGTTAAATGTATCTATCTTACATTTATTCAATTACAGGTCTTTCTGTTGCTAAAAAAAAATAACTCAAAAAACAATTATTTTTACTGTTGCCACATTTCCTTGAGAACTTTAATTACAAATAAAAATAATTTAATTCTGAATAAAAATGAATGCTACTTTCTAAAGACCATATAAACACTTAATTCCTAATGAAAGTGATTAGTCGAAATTCAACTTAATTCCGAAGTAAGTGGGTGGTTTATTCTGATTTTAGAGCCGAATTCATTTATTCCTTGATCATGTAAACATTTATTCTTCTTAAAAATTATTTCCATCATTCAGTTCATGCTCGTTGTGTCGCACTTCTGACGCAATCCGGACGATCCGGCTCCACCAGTCCTGGTTTCGGACTTTCATCCACGTCTCTTTGGATTTGTGAGCGGGATGTGGGAGTGGGCTGAGGTAGAGCAGCCTCACACTCAGTTTGTCTTCTTCCTCCTTCTCCGACACTCTTCCCTTCTCCTCCTCAGCTGACAGACGTAAAGCGTGATGAGTGAATTCTCCAGCCGCTGCGCAATTATCATCGGAACAACTGCGGAAAAAGTTTGGATCATGTTTATGTCTGTGGCGTAAAGACAAACTGAGATGACAGAAAAGCCGGTAGCAGCTGAAGTGTGTGTTTTCTTCCGGTCGACGTAAATTCGTTCGTGTCTCTGTCCAATCAGAACCCTTCCTCACCCCCAGACGCTGAGCGGAATTAAATAAAGACAATTTAACGTGTTTTCCATGTAAACCTCAATTTGGAATTATTATTTCCATATAAACTCAAAGGAGAATATTTTAATTTTGAACAATTTTATTCAGAACAATTAATTTGGAATTCAAAAACATCATGTAAACGTGACAACTGTGGGAACTGACCTGTCTGTGGGTTTCAGACTTGTGTAAATGAGGCCTATGCTCATGACGTGTTGGACTATTAATTTTACTAAAACACACTTAAGATCATTATATTTAAGATTTTAAAACATTTTTTACTTCTTGGTTGGAAATCGTGATATCACAGAAGTGCTGTAATTGTTACCTAGCAGCCATGTACCATGTATACTGGGCCAAAAGTCTTCTAACGTACACGATTTTTAACTGACCAATTTAATCACAAGAAAACACCTGTAATCATGGTTAAAGTATCAGAAAAATGTGTTTCTTGTGTAGTGCCGACAATTTTGGACTTTCCACTTCTTGTAATTTTCAACATATTTTTCATCGGTTCTTCACTAGTTGCTCCTTGATCAGTGTCAAACTACAATTTATATTTAAAACAGGTTTAATCTGACCAAATTAAGTCAAAATATGAGAATCATCAGAACCATCATTTAAGACAAAATATATATTTGGAATGGTGAGTCCTCAAACTGAAAACTGAAAGCTCCAACACATGAATAACTTAAAACAATAGTATCATTTGCATGTCCCCATGATAGATCATTTAATGCCATTCTGTGGGATATTCTAGAAGTCAAGACAATAACACCTACATGGAGACAAGCAGTTGGCGGACCCTCCAATAGAAACAATACTTAGGGCTCCTTAAACATTAACATTGTGTATTCAAACCAAAGAGTATTTATTATGAGTAGAGGAGACGGGGGTGTATTTAAACTGAGATGTAAGCAGTATGCTAATTATAATAGTACACACTGCTGATTATAATTGTAGAGCAAATTGAATAAAGTTAAAGCTCGTCAGCATGCACATGTTCTACACCGCCGGAGGAAACGGAGCAAAGATCACACTGTTTCAATAACAATGTATTTAAGAGAAGAAGAATGAGTTTATTATTATCATTACTTCACAAAAGGTTTAAACGAAGATCATTTATGTTTATGGGAATGAAACAAAGTCACTTCAAAGCAGGTTTTTAAATTTTTTGTAAGACATTAAATCTGCACTGTGTTACTTTTCTAGTTGACAGTTTGCCACCTGTTTGTCTCCGTGTTATTGCTTTGACTTGAATGTTCAACAGTAAGAAACATTGGTGAGTTTAATGACGTCACAACGTTCTACAGACCAATATTATTTAATACAAATTTATTTTAAAATGCAGATTGTTCTTGTGTCTGGACTCTGATTGAAATGTTCCGGATCAACATCTGTGAATTTACCTTTTGGATATTTTAAGAGAAAGTAGAACGTGATCAACAGGAAAAACTGGCTCTTGTCCCATTACAGCCCCGACTCGAAAGACTGCAAATAATAAAGGGCACGAGGACAATGGTGAAAGTTTTAACCCTTGTGTCAGCATGTATTTGTAAATGAACAATAATAATGGTTATATTTCTGTAGTCAGTGTACGTGAGTCCTGCACCAGGTCAGGTACCTGCAAATAGTTGCTAAAAAGGGCGGTTTGGGAAGTTTGGCAGTTCTGGAATTTTACAGGTGGTTATGCAGGAGGGTAGTGATTACACACGGGCGGGTCAGATGAATCAAATGAACGACGAACGGGAGAAAAATATTTGACGTGCATCCACTGCCCTGGAAACAAGTGCCGTTTCCCGGTCTTTTCCCAGAAGGATGGACCAGGTTGAGAGAGACTTTAGTGTGTTTATGACATAAAACCCATCAGCAGAGGCGATCGGCTCAGGGGCTGCGTTCCTGGTTAAGTTCTGGTTCAGTCCTGATGTAGTCTTGGTTTAGTCCTGGCTTAGACCTGGACCAATCGTGGTGTAGTCCTGGCGATCGGCTCGGCAATTGCGGCATGTATATATTTATGCTAATAGAACTGGTGTCGTCCTGGTGTAGTCCTGTGTAGTCCTGATGTAGTCCTGGTGTAGTCCTGGTCCAGTCTTGGTGTAGTCCTGGTCCAGTCCTGGTCCAGTTATGGTGTAGTCCTGGTGTAGTCCTGGTCCAATCCTAGTGTAGTACTGGTCCAGTCCTGGTCCAGTCCTGGTGTAGTCCTGGTGTAGTACTGGTGTAGTCCTGGTGTAGTCCTGACGTAGTCCTGATGTAGCCCTGGTGTAGTCCTGCTGTAGTCCTGGTCCAGTCCTGGTGTAGTCCTGGTGTAGTCCTGGTGTAGTCCTGGTGTAGTCCTGGTCCAGTCCTGGTGTAGTCCTGGTGTAGTCCTGGTCCAATCCTAGTGTAGTACTGGTCCAGTCCTGGTGTAGTCCTGGTGTAGTCCTGGTGTAGTCCTGGTCCAGTCCTGGTGTAGTTCTGGTCTAGTCCTGGTGTAGTCCTGGTGTAGCCCTGGTCCAGTCCTGGTGTAGTCCTGGTGATAGGTTGTGTGGTTCCAGTTAATCTGTTAATGACATGGCGTAGGTTCAGTCCTGGTTCAGTCCTGGTTCAGTCCTGGTTTAGTCCTGGTTTAGTCCTGGTTCAGTCCTGGACTAGTGGGCTGTCGGATATCTAATAGACTGACCCCGATTTACCACGGGCAGGGGTGGGTAACAGGTTGAATGTTAACTGGTCCGGGCGGGTGCAGACTTAACTTTGATATAATCACAGGTTAACAGGCGGGTGTGGTGCTGTACTGCGTGACTGCGGGCAGGGGCGGGTCACCAAAAAAAGACCTGTGTAGGATTCTGTCGTGGGCGCGTGTGTGTGAATGACAGTCAGTAAGATGAGGTTTTATGTATGTAAGTGTTGAGGTGTGTGAAAGTGCAAAAACCAAAAGAGAACGAGGTGTGGTCGGCCCGGAGGACGGAGTGGAGTCTCGCAGAAACGTGGGTGGAGCAGCAGGCCGGACGAGGAGGCGAGGACACCTGGAGAGACAGAGGAGAGCGGCAAGAACGTGCAGGGCAGAGCACGACCCGGGCCAGGATGTGTTTTTTGTTGTAATACAGTGAGTTCTTGTGTCTTGTCATTGATAGAAATGTTCAGTTTTAACATTTGTGAACTTACTTTTTGAATATTTTAAGGAAAAGTACAATGTATTCAAAAAACGGGAAAACTGTCTCTCGCCTCCATCTGGGAGTATGACCACTGTTGGGAAGGTGACTTTTAAAATGTAATCCCCTACAGATTACAGATTACATACTCCAAAATGTATCTTGTAACGTAATCCATTAAATTACTTAAAGTGAAGTAACGTAATCTGAATACTTTGGATTACTTGATTTGCTGTAGAGAAGCAAAGACGAGGAAATCTTCACATAAGATGTTTTGTCTGATAAAAATGTTATTGATAGAAGACGAGGAGACACAGTCCGCACAACATGGTTTAGTCCTGTTAAATCCAGGTTTAGTCCTGGTTTAGTCCTGGTTTAGACCTGGTTTAGACCTGGTTTAGTCCTGTTAAATCCAGGTTTAGTCCTGGTTTAGTCCTGGTTTAGTCCTGGTTTAGACCTGGTTTAGTCCTGTTTAAATCCAGGTTTAGTCCTGGTTTAGACCTGGTTTAGTCCTGGTTTAGTCCTGGTTTAGACCTGGTTTAGACCTGGTTTAGTCCTGGTTTAGTCCTGGTTTAGACTGGTTTAGACCTGGTTTAGTCCTGGTTTAGACCTGGTTTAGACCTGGTTTAATCCTGGTTTAGACCTGGTTTAGTCCTGGTTTAGACCTGGTTTAGACCTGGTTTAGTCCTGGTTTAGACCTGGTTTAGTCCTGGTTTAGACCTGGTTTAGTCCTGGTTTAGACCTGGTTTAGTCCTGGTTTAGACCTGGTTTTAGTCCTGGTTTAGACCTGGTTTAGTCCTGGTTTAGTCCTGGTTTAGACCTGGTGGTTTAGTCTGGTTTAGCTGGTTTAGACCTGGTTTAGTCCTGGTTTAGTCCTGGTTTAGTCCTGGTTAGACCTGGTTTTAGTCCTGGTTTTGGTCCTAGTTTAGCCCAAAATGTGAAAACAACAAAATACCGCTGTGTAATCCATTTATTTCAATCAAAGTAACTGTAATCCAATTACCACTCATTGAAACAGTAACTGTAACTGAATACAGTTACTCATAATTTGTACTCTGATTACATAACTCTGGTACATGTAATCTGTTACTCCCCAACACTGAGTATGACATTATCACATTCTTGAATCTGAAAACTACCAATTACATATTACGCATGGAAACAAGCAGGCGAGTCAGCTCTGTGGAGAGGTGAGCCTATTCAAGGTACAAATGCATGTTTTTGGTAGGAATGAAACACTTATACTTGAACAAATGCAACAGTTTAATGCCAGTGAGTGGAACATGTAGGCAAAGCAACAACATCTCCATGGAAACTAGACGAGAGACATTGTGTATTTTGGAGCTACATCAGGTGAGATGATTTGTGTTTCTCACATAAAATTACAGTCAGAAGCTGGTTAGCATTAGTCAGCAGTTTTTCAGTTAGTCAATCTCACACATAAACAAGAACATGGACACTCATATTGATCACAGTCTCCTGAAAATGTGCTTTTTCAATCCATTTTCTATTTTTTCTTGAGTTTTACTAGTGTATGATTGAGTCTCCATGGTAACTGCTGAACATTCCACTGTAGAGATACATGTAGAACACCCCCATCATGATGTCAGTGTATCAAGTGATGTCAGACATTGAAGTCATATACTAGTATCAACTCCAGTGTGTCCTGCCAGGTTGCTGAATCATCCTCTGCTTTAACTTTTCCCTTAAAACACACCAACTTTAGATACAAATATGTCCTGGCGGTTATATTTTTATGACCAAATGCGGCACTAGGATCAGCTTTGAGTGGGGTGACCTCTCTACTCCTTCTCCCAGTGACTTCATCCTGTAGGAATTGCTGTCCACATCTGCAGTAGTCGTTAAAGCTCAAGTCTTATTAATACCACTGTCTCACTGCTCGAACACTGAGCTACTAGTAAATATCATGTGCACTACATCACTGAAACCTGTCCTGGCCAAACACAACACAGAGACGGAGCACAAGAGCAAGAAGAAAGTGCTTTAGAATAGACTGGAGACTTGTGAAACTTAATCTTTCTATTACCCCCAAATTACACCAAAGCAGTAAGAGCGTGTAAGCACTGCATACATGCTGCATACATGCTGCATACATGCTGCATACATGCTGCATACATGCTGCATACATGCTGCATACATGCTGCATACATGCTGCATACATGCTGCATACATGCTGCATACATGCTGCATACATGCTGCATACATGCTGCATACATGCTGCATACATGCTGCATACATGCTGCATACATGCTGCATAACGCTCTTCATTTGAACCGGTCGGACAATCTACACCCGCAGTGTCATACACGTGTCCAGTATCTGTCATTACGCTATTACACGTATTTGGCTGGAGTTAACATTTTTCAGTGTTTTCAGTTTTAGAGAAGAACTCAGCCTAAACATGCAGCATTTGTGTATTGAACATGTGTAAATGAAACAAAACACAACTCCAGGTCTGTTTGTGATGAGGAACAACATTGTAACATAGATCAGAAAATAGCATAATATGGGTCCTTTAAAAGTAACCATCTATTTTCAGCAGTGGCAGCAGAAGCTCCCAGACTTCCTTCACTCTGGACACTTTCTCTGGAGTGTTCCCAGACCAGCCCAGAGAATTAGTCCCTCCAGTGTGTCCTGGGTCTTCCTCAGGGCCTTTTTCCAGTGGGACATGCCCAGAACACTTCCCAAGGGAGGCGCCCAGGAGACATCCAGAACAGATGCCCGAGCCACCTCAACTGCTCCTCTCAACGTTGAGGAGCAGCAGCTCTACTCCGAGCTCCTCCCGTGTGACTGAGCTCCTCACCCTATCTCTAAGAGAGAGTCCAGCCACCCTGCCAAGGAAACTCATTTCAGACGCTTGTGTCCGCAATCTTGACATCTCGGTCATTACCCACAACTCACGAACATAGGTGAGGGTAGGAAGATAGATTGAGCAGGAAATGGAGAGCTTTTTCTCATCACTGCAAACGCTGCAATGATCCGCCTGTCAATCTCACACTCCATTCTTCCTTCACTCATGAACAAGCCTCTGAGACACTTGAGGCAGGGGCTCTCCACCCACCTATAGAGGTCACCTTTATTCGGTTTCTGGTACAGGGCCCACCACCTGCTTGTCTCCACTGGGAATGTTGCCTGGAATGTTCCACAGCATGTTATTAAACTTGTCTATGTTGCGTTTATTCCATAACAAATGTTTTTACAGATTAAAAATACCATGAAATACAACAATTCTGACATTACACTGAGGCACCTCTCCATAGATCTGACCTGTTAAATGGCCTAGTTTAGCTTTTGCTCATCTTCATGGAGACAGATGAGTTTAATGCTTCTCTTTGACAGGTAAGGTAATCACAGCTCTATGGAGGCGAGCAGTGTTGGCAGACCCTTCATGAGAAAAGTTACACAGTGCACCTTTAATCAGGAAAGTGCCAGTATATTAACTATGTAATCTCACAATCGTGGGAGTTTGTGTAGGGATGGTACAAGATCACACCACAAGATCTCATGAGACAAAACTGCCACAAGATCGTGCACATCATCAAAAAATGATCTCGTGCGATTTGGAAAAGGGTTACGTGTTGGCAGGCCCGTCCACAGAAATTTGGGGGCCCCACGCAGGAGCCTCGCATGGGCTTTTCTCTACTGTTAATTAAAAGGTGGAAGTTCCAATTCTGGGCTCCTAAGACCCTGAGGCGCAGGTTCTGTCAGTTCCAAAAAGCAGTGCTAGAAACAAAAAATAGAAACAAAAATATGAAATCAAATAAATCTAAATTGTGAAGCCAAAATTTCAAACTGAATCATGAAATGTACATATTAGTAGTGTTGGGGAGTAACAGATTACATGTACGTAATCAGAGTACAAATTATGAGTAACTGATGATTACACTGTGGTATTTTCCTGTTTTCACATTTTGGGCTATTCCCTTTTTTTTTTTTTTTTTTTTTTTTTTTTTTTGTAATTCCACTCATTGCCAGAACACTAAAGCAGGACTAAACCAGGTCTAAACCAGGACTTAAAACCAGGACTAAAGCAGGACTAAAGCAGGACTAAACCAGAAAACTAAAGGACTAAAGCTAAACAGGACTAAACCAGGACTAAACCAGGACTAAACCAGGACTAAAGCAGGACTAAACCAGGTAAACCAGGACTAAAACCAGGACTAAACCAGGACTAAACCAGGACTAAACCAGGTAAACCAGGACTAAACCAGGACTAAACCAGGACTAAACCAGGACTAAACCAGGACTAAACCAGGACTAAACCAGGACTAAACCAGGTCTAAACCAGGTCTAAACCAGGATTTAACAGGACTAATCATGCCGTGTGGACTATGTCTCTCCGTCTTCTATCAGTAATATTTTTTAATTTGGTTCAGTAAAGTCTGGGCTTTTTATTTTCTTTTATCAGACAAAACATCTTATGTGAAGATTTCCTCGTCTTTGCTTCTCTACAGCAAATCAAGTAATCCAAAGTATTCAGATTACATTACTCACTTTAAATAATTTAATGGATTACGTTACAAACTACATTTTGGTGTGTGTAATCTGTAATCTGTAGGGGAATACATTTTAAAAGTCACCTTCCCAACACTGCATATTACGAATTGTGTTTTATGAATTACAAAAAATGGTCTTGTCTTGTTCTCGTGGACCCAATCTCGTCTTGTGGAAATTGTGTCTTGACCCTTTCCTATGTCCAGAAATGACGGTCCTATCATCTGCTCATCTAACATCCTCCCGTTTGTCCTCTTGTTCCTTCTCTATATGATAAATCCTCTCGTCGCTCTTCCTCTTGACCCTGTTTCTGACCTTTCACACATATTTTCGCTCTCAAGGTCAAGGCTCATTTATATAAAGCGCAGGGGGCTCATATTTGACCTTGGGAGAAGAGACTATTATTATTCGCTCCGTCCAAGTGTGAACTGATCTAGAAATGAAATATATGAGCTGATAAACTAATATATATAATGTATTATACAAGCTGATAAAAATGGAATTAAAGAGCCCATTGTTTCTTATTTTCTGATCTATAATGTTGTTTCCTCATCATAAACAGTGGTGGAAGAAGTACTTAATTCTATTCTGTTAAGTAAAAGTACAGAGACTGGAGCAAAAAAAATATGAAGTAAAAGTATCTGCTTAAAGTACTAAAGTAACCGCTTAAAAATGTACTGAAATAGTAAAAAGAAAAAGTATTTCGGACAGATTTTAAGATCTAATAAAGCTTCAAATACAGTGATTTTGATAAAGATTTGTGCTGAATTTTGGTCAACAGAAACAACTGAATCGATCTTTTTATTTTAACAGTTTTTATTTGTATATTTTGTTTGCTCAGATTAGGAACACACTAAAAAAATAAACCTTATCAGCAGGTCTCAAACAATAATACAAAATACTTTTACTTTTCAGCCCTGTTCTGAAATGCAGAGGAGTAGAAAGTAGAGATACCTGCTCTCAAATGTAGTTAAGTAAAAGTAAAAAGAATCCACTTTAAAATCTTCTGAAGTAAAGAAAAAATATCTAAAATGTATACTTAACTGCAGTACTTTACTACTTTTACTACTTCGTTACCTTCCACCACAGATCATAAGCAGAGCTGGAGTTGAGTTTTGTTTCATACACAAATCCTGCATATTTAGGCTGTGTTCTTCTCTCAAACTGAAAACACTGAATACAGATACAGGTAGAAAACCCCCAGCACGATGATAATGCAGAGTATCGTATTCACGCTCATGTCACAAACCAGGAAGACTTTGGAAACATGCGATGACAACTTCCGGTGCATTTCCCGACACTGGACTCGTCGACCGACTGTGATCAAATCCACTGAAGTAAATGTGATCAGTGGTAAAATAAAGACTGCAGACATATGTGCTGTTTGGAATCATCTGGAATTTGGCGCCTCATCTCTTCTAATCGCATGTACCAGTGCACTCAGAGTTGTGTTTCAGTGAGGAAATGATGAAAACTGAGGTGTAGTTGGAATTATTGATTCGCAGAACATAACGAAACGCTACAACGACATGAAGATGAAGAAAACTGGGACATTTGCTCATTTTTCCTCGATTTTGTCAAACATAGTACTGCGAACAGAGCCCGCCGAAAGTTGTCATTGCATGTTTCCAAACGTCTTCCTAGTTTGTGACGTAAGTGTGAGTAGAGCTCATAGATCTTATTTGCTGTCAAGATCACAGCCTCACGCACCCACAGTAACTTCTAGAATAAGGTGGATAGGTTTTCTTTGTTTTCTATTGCATCATATCACTAAAGCTCAAGTTACTAGTTTGAGAATGACATTAATTATTGTTACGGCAGATGATTCTTTATTCAAACTGAATCTGTGTCTGAACCCTTGGAGCACAAACAAATGGCTGGACTCTTTGTGAAGCTGATGCTCTGGAGTTTTAGTCTCTGCTCTCCTCTCACTGTCTCTGTACGCTCATTGTAAGTGGAACAAGTTCTACACAAAGGAAAGTCAGATTTCAAATTCTGCCTACATTTTTGGGGGGTAAATATAAAAGGTAATAGCTGGTATCCATGGGGATGGTCTGAGAGACAGTAGAGCAGGGGTCACCAAACTTTTTTGGGGGCCACATTATTGCTTCTGACTGTGATGGGGGCGGGTCCGCCGTGTAACAGAATTAAAAATGAGGTGCCACAGTGGGGCGCCACTAACAGAAACTGCCGTTGTGTCCTTAGGCAAGACACTTCACCCACATTGTCTAGTATGAAAGTGGTGAGTGTGTGAGTGATGGTGGTGGTCGGAGGGGCCAACGGCGCAGATTGGCAGCATTGCTTCTGTCAGTCTGCCCCAGGGCAGCTGTGGCTAGAGTAGTAGTTTACCACCACCGGGTATGGAGTGAATGAATAATGCTCTGTAAAGTGTCTTTAGTGTCCAAAAAAGTGCTATATAAAATGTATGCATTATTATTTATTATTATAAGTATTTAAATATAAATACTTCATGTAAATATATATTTTTTTATTGAAAAAAATCTACAAAATACAAAGTGTTGACGTGTTATTATTTGCCAAAGATTTATTTAAAAAATAGGCCATGGACTTGAGGATTGCCTCCTAAGGCCAGTTCAATTGGTGGGGGCAGATGGGCTGGGGGGCCGGTCAAAGGAGCGTGGAGGGCCGGAGTGGACCCATGGGCCTTAGTTTGATGACCCCTGCAGTACAGTGAGCTTCAGTTGGGTTTTGATAGTTCCTTTGTCAAAACTGAAGCAGATCTCACTAAACATGAGATTTAGGGACTTAGAATGAGGCAAAAAAAAAAAAAAAAGCCCAGGCAGAATTCATATAAAATTCCCATTGAATTTTTGGGTGATTTTTAATTTGTGGATTTGGAGAACCAACTGGTCCAGATTCTGGTGCACGTTGATCTGACTGAAAATAAGTGGGTTTCCAGATCTCCATTAATATTGCACATGTCCATGGAGAATAAGAATTCTCTATTATCAAAAACTGGACAAACCAAAATGAACGAAGAAAAAGAACAAGGGCCCCATTCAGCCCCCAGCTTCAAAGTTTTCCTGATCCTCACCCAAGTTGTCTTATTTTATATCTTGTTTTACTGTTACTTCAACGTTATGACCTTTTGTCTCGTCCATTTTTCACTATTTCTTACTTCCCCCGTAGACTTTTCCTAACTCAGTCCAGCTGTGTCACCACCTCTCGACCTTCGCTTCCAAGATCGCCTTCTCCGACGCCTCACCTTCAGCCTTCTTCATAAATACATAACAGAACTTATAAATATAGTACACCAAGAGGAAACACTGCCAGCTCTGATCTGCATCCAGCCCAAAAGTCCTTGTACTGTACGTTCCACACATCCGCGCTGACTATATGAATCCATACAGTCAATCCCTGAGGCCACAACACATCTTTACTAGGCGGATTTACGCGCTTTTCTGCCACGCTGCTTTTGTCTGATGTCCCTCACCGTACAGACTTGTCAATTCCCTTCACACCAGTCATCTGAGCCGGAGTTAGTGAAGTGACGCAAATGTCGGCTGGGTGGAATATAAATAACTGCATAGACTGGGGCAGTGGGAGTTCAGCGAGAGCAAGGGCAACGAAAAGTCTGTGAGATACGGGTTTGTGACGAGTCAAAGATGTGGATTCATGGGCTTATATTTAAGAATGTAACAATAATTGAAATATTGTGATATCGTGTCGTCAAAAGCAATAGTTAAAAAAAAAACAGACCACCATCGAGCCGACATGATGAATTCTAAGCACTTTTAAATCTGAATTTTTTGGATTATGACAAAAGCAAAGGACTGTCAAGGCATTTTTAAAGGCATCGCAATAAATATCGTACTGTGAGATGCATATTGTAAAAATATTGTATCGAGACATTTAGGTATTATTACATCCCCACTTATATTTAGTGTTGTTCCGATTAGGGATGGGCATTTGATTACATTTTCTTAATCGATTGTCAGAAGAACAAATAGTTAATTTTTGATTAATAATTAACGTTTTTTAGTACTATTATTAATCTGCATAAATAAACTCAACTTTACAACATATAAACCATAACCAGTCTAGAGCCACATCAGCCCGTTTGACATTGGAATGTGTTTATAATGACATTATAATTTGTTTACATTTTACAGAAACTAAACTCAAACTACATGGTTCATTTGCATAAATTATAAGCACTGGGAAAAAAAACTGTTCTTTCCTTGTGCGCTGATGCAGTTCAGCTTCTGTTGAACTAAAGGACACGACCAGGGTAGAAGTGGGGTCTTAAAAGTGTTAAAAAAAAGTCTTACATTTCATGTTCCTAAATTAAGGACTTAAAAAGTCTTAAATTATGTTGTCCAAGTCTTATTTTATTTTCCACAAAGATCTCAAATTTCATTAGCCTATATTTTTTTTGTATACCCAGCCGGGCTGCAGTGCAAAGTTAAATGGAGGGAGGGAAAAAAACAACGTGAAATCACATAAGGGGAAAGAATGTCTAATTTGGAGTATGTGCAAACAATACACGTCAGCGGCAGTGAGTAAACAATCAGTAGAGTGGAGGAAGACGTTGGATGGATCATGGGGAAGTGTCGGTTTAATCCACAGTGGCTCTTAGATTCTAGATGCAGTAGTTGGTTGGTCATTATTCGAATTGGATCTGGTGTTTTTCACCTGCATAATGGGTGAGATGCTGGTCTTAATTTTCATTTGATTCAAGTGACCTTTCAGTGGAATATGATTGTTCTCTCTGTGTCAGAGGGATGTGGATGATGATGATGGTGAGTGTGTTCTGTGTGTGTGTGTTGTGTTAAAGATGGTTCATGTTTTCAGAGATCAGACATGTTCAGGTTTAGTGCAGCTCTTTATGTAACAGTCACTTTATTTATGTTGGTCACTTTATTTATTTTGGCTACTGTTGTGATGAAAAGACTGAAAAGACATATGTGCACTCAGCTTTATGTTGCAGTACGGGATATTGCGTATACATGCACCATGACGAAACTGGGATACTCAAAAAACCTGATCATACCCGGGACACTGATGTGCTGTAAACACACTCACTGAGTGGAACAGTGTCTCCAAGGAGTAGGAGCCCAAATGAGGGACTGTGAGGCACAACTCCAGTGTTTATGTCAGACGCAGCCTCGTCTCCTCACACTACACTACGCACAGCAATGTACATTCAGTTTGTTGATTAAAAATGTACGTGATTGATGAAAATGTCGAGTTATCGATTTGTCAACTAATCATGCCCATCCGTAGTTCTGTTAGTTCTGTAATTAGCAAATTACCGCCCCTCCTCTGTGTTACTTACAGCGCATTCACACGGGATCAGCAAAGTCCGTAAATTACTGACATTGGCTGAGGTTGAAAGAAAAAAGAACACTAAAAGAAAAGAAAGTCAGAAACGGCATTTACAACAATAAACTCTGAGATGCAGATCCGCACGGGACTAGTATTATCACCGGATGTCTGTGTTTGGTGAAATATAGTAGGTAATTTGCGGTGGAATTTTAACTTTACAAATTACAGGCACATTTGCACAGGATTAAGATCTCAGGCATCTTCTGCAAATATTAGAAATCAACAAAGGTCCACAGGTCATACTAATCCTGTGCAAATAGGGCTTAAGGGTATTTAATTTTGTTAAAGTACAAGAGCAAAAAATAAATCTACTATCTCTAAAGAAAATCTACAGGAATAAATGAGGTTTTGAGGAGTAAAGTATTACTCAAACGTATAATGATCCTGAAGAAAGGTAGTGGTGATTCAAGCGCTTTTACTTTTCTACTTCATCACTTTGTACCCAGAGTGGATAAAAACAACAGTGAGGCCTGTAAAAAGACGCTCATCCTCGGAGCACATGGATAATTCTGCAGAGTAAACAGAGTCCGACTGTTGTAGCTGCTGTCAGGCTGCACCTGTAGTTTTATTTGACTAAAACGTCCACACCAAAGACTAAAGACTCTGTTTTTAAACTCCACACACCTTCACTAGAATCATTTGGATTTCAGCCCTGGAATTTTTTTTTTTTGGAAGATAAAAAGAGCTGTTAACTTGAAAACTAAGCAGAGATGTAGACAGACTAATAATGCAAGATTACTCAAACATGTGTGAATGAAATAAAACACATGTCCAGGTCTGTTTTTGAGGAGATAACAACATTATAACAAAACTTAAAGCTCAGAAGAGACCATTTTGTGTACCATTTTTTTCAGACTATAAGTGGCTCTGGAGTATAAGTCACAACCAGCCAAAAAATGTGTAATGAAGAAGAAAAAAACACGAATAAGTCGCACTGGACTGTAAGTCACACTCTTTGGGGGAAATTTAGTTTACAAAATCAGAGACCAGGAACTGACATTTCCTGTTGAAAGTCAAGTTGTAGTAATAACAATAGAAAAGAGAACAACAGACTGTTAACGTCACATATGAACAGTTCTTCAGATAAACTATAACATAAACAACAGAACAGAACAAGTTTACCAAACTCTCCATCTCACTCCAAATCACTAAATCCATTCAATTCTTCATCCTCGGTGTCACTTCTGAACAACTCCACGACCTCTGGAGGTAAACAGAGCACCACTTCTTCTTCTGTGTTGGGGCTGTGTCTTGTTCAGCATCAGTTCCAGTTAGAATTATTCGGGTCTTTCTGAATTCCGACAGGATGGTTTCAGTGTCACTGAAGTCCAGGTTTGTCCATCCATCCAGTGACTTCAGGAAAGTTTCATGGTGCATCCTCCTGGTGTCACAAGTTTCACCAGTGTTGGGAAGGTGACTTTTAAAATGTATTCCCTTACAGATTACAGATTACATACCCTAAAATGTAGTTTGTAACGTAATCCATTGTTACTTAAGGTGAGTAACGTAATCTGAATACTTTGGATTACTTGATATTGTCCTGCTTTTTAAAACTACGTGAATGTACCAACCACATCCTGAAAATTCTTGCTCACTTCAAATTCTCTGAGCCCAAGTCTCCATGAATAAGCAACTGTTTGCTGTAGAGAAGCAAAGACCAGGAAATATTAACATAAGATGTTTTGTTTTGTCTGCTAAAAGAAAATAAAAAGTCCAGTCTTTACTTGAGCATATAAAAAATATTATTGATAGAGAAATGATTTATATATGAGATCACTGCTGCCTTAAATTATGCTCACTCTACTGTTAGGTGTCATATTGTTTAGTCCTGGTTTTAGACCTGGTTTAGTCCTGGTTTAGTCCTGGTTTAGTCCTGCTTTTAGACTGGTTTAAGTCCTGGTTTAGTCTTGGTTTAGTCCTGGTTTAGACCTGTTTAGTTTTTGTCCTGGTTTGGTCCTGGTTTAGTCCTGGTTTAGTCCTGGTTTTAGACCTGGTTTTAGTCCTGGTTTTAGACCTGGTTTAGTCCTGGTTTTGGTCCTGTTTGGTCCTGGTTTAGTCCTGGTTTAGTCCTGGTTTAGTCCTGGTCCTGTCCTGGTTTGGTGGTCCTGGTTTAGTCCTGGTTTGGTTTAGTCCTGGTTTAGTCCTGGTTTAGACCTGGTTAGTCCTGGTTTAGTCCTGGTTTCCTGGTTGGTCCTGGTTTTAGACCTGGTTTAGTCCTGGTTTAGTCCTGGTTTGGTCCTAGTTTTAGACCTGGTTTAGCCCAAAATGTGAAAACAGGAAAATACCGCCCTGTAATCCATTTATTTCAACAAAGTAACTGTAATCTAATTACCACTCACTGAAACAGTAACTGTAACTGAATACAGTTACTCATCATTTGTACTCTGATTACGTAATCCCGGTACATGTAATCTGTTACTTCCCAACACTGGTTTCACTCACTCCAAACTTTTTTTCTGCTGCTCGATTATCGTTTTCAACCGAATATTTCACGACTTGCAGCTTGTAATCTTCAAAATATATTTTTTTTTTTGGGGCATTTGTGTTCAGTCTTCTCAGTGTCTTTATAAGTTTGTTTAAATGTTAAATTGTTCAGTGGTGCAGAAGTAATGGTGCGATCGCCTGACATGATACAGACAGAACAGAGGCTCTTTCTGCAGGAGACATGTGCAGTAGAGTGAAGTGACAGTGGAGCAGCAGATACTGACACACAAGACTAGAACCTCTCACCACTTCAGTGTGAACATTTTAATATATAAGTCGCAGGAAACACCCAAACCATGAAAAAGTGCGATTTATAGTCCGAAAAATACGGTAATCTGGTTTTATTAAGTAACAAAATCGAGCACATCTTCTTTACCCTTGCTCACGGTTGATGCTTGGTACATGATCTCTCGTCTAATTGTCTTGTATCTGAAGCAGCAGCCTTTTCCATGAGTCATTGCTGTAGCATATGTTGTAGAGCAGAGGCAGTCCCAGCAGGGGCACAGCCACAGAACACGTCTCACACTCTTTCACTCCAATTAAGCTCCTCTCCTGATTTCACCCAGTCAAAGACCACTTCCTGTTTGTATGTTCCTCTGTGGAGAGATGACGTCAGCCCGCAGCCCGGCCACGCGAACCTTTCATATGGAAAACAGCTCCCACAAACACTGATAGGACACAGGCACTATTAAAGACCTCACTACTCACTCCTCCAAAATGTCACACGCTTTTCTCTAAACCACTGTACACGTGCTCATACAGTGAGAACAGCAGCAGCAGCAGCAGCAGTAGTAGTAGTAGTAGTAGTAGTAGTAGTAGTAGTGGTAATAGCAGTAGTGGTGATTGTAGAAGTAGCAGCAGCAGTAGAAGTAAGCAGTAGTATCAGTAGTAGTAGTAGTGGTAGTACCAGTAGTAGTAGTAGTAAGTAGTAGTAGTAGTAGCAGTAGTAGTGGTAGTAGAAGATAGCAAGTAGTAGAAGTAGTAGTAGTAAGTAGTGGTAGTGGTAGTACAACAAAGTCTTAGTAGTAGAAGTAGAAAGTAGAGGTAATAGAAGATAGTAAATAGTAATAGTAGTAGTAGTAGTACTAGCAGTAGTGGCAGCTGCAGTAGTAGCAGTAGTAGAAGTAGAAAGTAGTGGCAGTAGTAGCAGGAGCAGTGGTAGTGGCAGTAGTAGTAGTAGTAGTAGTAGTAGTAGTAGTAGTAGTAGTAGTAGTAGTAGTAGTAGAAGTAGTAGCAGTAGTAGTAGTAGTTGTAGTTGTAGTAGTAGTAGTAGTAGTAGTAGTAGTAGTAGTAGTAGTAGTAGTAGTAGTAGTTGTAGTAGTAGTAGTAGTAGTAGTAGTAGTAGTAGTAGTAGTAGTAGTAGTAGTAGTAGTAGTAGTAGTAGTAGTAGTAGTAGTAGTAGTAGTAGTAGTAGTAGTAGTAGTAGTAGTAGTAGTAGTAGTAGTAGTAGTAGTAGTAGTAGTAGTAGTAGTAGTAGTAGTAGTAGTAGTAGTAGTAGTAGTAGTAGTAGTAGTAGTAGTAGTAGTAGTAGTAGTAGTAGTAGTAGTAGTAGTAGTAGTAGTAGTAGTAGTAGTAGTAGTAGTAGTAGTAGTAGTAGTAGTAGTAGTAGTAGTAGTAGTAGTAGTAGTAGTAGTAGTAGTAGTAGTAGTAGTAGTAGTAGTAGTAGTAGTAGTAGTAGTAGTAGTAGTAGTAGTAGTAGTAGTAGTAGTAGTAGTAGTAGTAGTAGTAGTAGTAGTAGTAGTAGTAGTAGTAGTAGTAGTAGTAGTAGTAGTAGTAGTAGTAGTAGTAGTAGTAGTAGTAGTAGTAGTAGTAGTAGTAGTAGTAGTAGTAGTAGTAGTAGTAGTAGTAGTAGTAGTAGTAGTAGTAGTAGTAGTAGTAGTAGTAGTAGTAGTAGTAGTAGTAGTAGTAGTAGTAGTAGTAGTAGTAGTAGTAGTAGTAGTAGTAGTAGTAGTAGTAGTAGTAGTAGTAGTAGTAGTAGTAGTAGTAGTAGTAGTAGTAGTAGTAGTAGTAGTAGTAGTAGTAGTAGTAGTTGTAGTAGTAGTAGTAGTAGTAGTAGTAGTAGTAGTAGTAGTAGTAGTAGTAGTAGTAGTAGTAGTGTAGTAGTAGTAGTAGTAGTAGTAGTAGTAGTAGTAGTAGTAGTAGTAGTAGTAGTAGTAGTAGTAGTAGTAGTAGTAGTAGTAGTAGTAGTAGTAGTAGTAGTAGTAGTAGTAGTAGTAGTAGTAGTAGTAGTAGTAGTAGTGTAGTAGTAGTAGTAGTAGTAGTAGTAGTAGTAGTTAGTAGTAGTAGTAGTAGTAGTAGTAGTAGTAGTAGTAGTAGTAGTAGTAGTAGTAGTAGTAGTAGTAGTAGTAGTAGTAGTAGTAGTAGTAGTAGTAGTAGTAGTAGTAGTAGTAGTAGTAGTAGTAGTAGTAGTAGTAGTAGTAGTAGTAGTAGTTGTAGTAGTAGTAGTAGTAGTAGTAGTAGTAGTAGTAGTAGTAGTAGTAGTAGTAGTAGTAGTAGTAGTAGTAGTAGTAGTAGTAGTAGTAGTAGTAGTAGTAGTAGTAGTAGTAGTAGTAGTAGTAGTAGTAGTAGTAGTAGTAGTAGTAGTAGTAGTAGTAGTAGTAGTAGTAGTAGTAGTAGTAGTAGTAGTAGTAGTAGTAGTAGTAGTGGCAGCAGCAGATGGAGTTCTTCGCTCAAACTAAAAACATTCAGTTCCACTTTGTGATGTCATGTGGTATTACAGGAAGTGCTCCACTGTGTTTTTAAACTTCACACACCTTCACTAGAATCATTTGGATCATTTCAGCCTTGGAATTGTCAATAATCTCTACTGAAGTAAAGGTAAAAGGAGCTGTGACACACAGTAGCGAGAGGCAGTTTGGTGTGATGTCGGACTTTTAAGATTATCATTACACACATTTATCACATGTCCCTTTAAAATACACACCTTCTCTTGTATTTGTCCCCGTCCCTGTGATGTCTCCATGTCCCTGTGTGCTGAATATGTATACTGAGTGTATATGGGACATTGTCATTCAGAGCGCCCCCTGCAGTCCTGTGACCCTGAGTGTGTGTGTGTGTGTGTGTGTGTGTGTGTGTGCTCCCCTCTGCACATCTCTGACATTTATGCTCCCAACATGTGTGGAATACAAATCAACACACACACGCTCAAAATACACACAGGACACACACACTACGAGAAAGAAGGACTTTTTTTTTATTTTAGTGATTCAATTTTCTTTTTTATTAGGTGCACTACGTTTCCGTCAGAGGGAATGGTAAAGGGTCCACCACCTATATTTTGGTCTTCAAATGTTTGTAGTAACCTGCTCTACATGATCCGTGTGTTTTTAAATTTAGCTATTTTGTCTGCTATTTTGTATAAATCCTAAACACAGAACTGTATAAATTCTAGCTCATACCAAAATGCTGTACTGTGGAACATTCAGGCAAAAATGTTACATAGTGCCATTATATGTAAAGATTTGATTATAGAAAAGTAAAGATTATAAGTAAAGTACATTTGTAAGTAGAAAGTATCACACATTTTGTACATGAGGCAATAATTCAAAGCTGTACTATGTAACTTTTTGGCTGGGGGTTCATCACCACCTGCTTGTTTCTATGGAGATGTCATTGCTCTGTCTGGAATGTTCCAGAGTGTGACTTTAAACAGCTCTACTTTACATTTATTCAGTTGCAGGTGGTTTTATGGCTGAATAATACATAGAAACAGACATTCTGACGGTGAGCGGGGTCGCCTCTCCACAGATCTGACCTGTAACTTGGTCTAGTTTGTTCTCCGTACAGCAAATTCAAGAGTGTTACTCCAACTCATATATTGTTCATTTTAAGACTTTTACCGTGTCATATTAGCCAGGCTGGTGCCACCTAGTGCCTCCACTCAATTTCATTTCTCTCCAGCGACTCGGTCAGGAATCAGAATACACTAGAGCCCCGAACCCCAGAAGTTGTAAACCACACACCAGCCAATCAGTGAAGAGCTGTGAAACTATGACGTCAAACTCAAGCGTCTCTCTGTGTCCCTTTTGTGGAACAGCACAACAGTAAACAAAGCATCGAGACGTAGACGAAGACAGACAATCTGTGTTGACGATTCCCGAGATCGAGGATTTAAAGCCAGAACAAAGAATGTTTGGTGAATTTTATCAAGGCGAAAGATGTTGTTGCCCTTCTTCTTACGGGATTTAGTGCATTACATACGTCACGACCAAATAGCAGTGATTGGTTAAATTAAAAAGTACCTGCCTACCGTCGAGTGAACGAATCCTAACACTGCGAGGTCAGACGGTTTCCACAAAGTGAAACCAAATGATGAATCAGACTCATGTCATACAGGATCCACACTAGAATGTGTTCAAACTAGTGTAAAAGGCTCAACTCTGGTAAAGTGAAGTATCCACACTCCTCAGAGTTGAATTTGACACGGATGAAGATGTGATTTGATTACACTAGTGCACAGTGACAAACTAATAACACTATACTGAAATGTTTTAACACTTTATGAAGTAAAAATAGTGTAGAATGTTCTTCATGTTACACTACTCAATAGTAACTCTTTCTTCACTAAATAGTGTCAGTGCTGTGATCATTCTACTTCATAATCCCGTTTATAAATGTAAAATAATGAAAACCATCACAAAATAAGACTGTTATTAATCAAATTTTGATTGTGATTTCGATTTGTGTGTCAAACGATCTCCAAACTCATATAATCAAGTTGAATTTTTTTTTATATAAATAAGTATATTTATCTTATTTTTTAGAGATTGTAGAACAGCTGGATATATAGTTTATTTGGGATACATTTCTGTTTTTCTATGCCTTACATTTGATTCATTTTATGTCATGTTATTGTAAAACTGCTATAAGGTTTAGATTTGTAGCCTATATTTATTTTCAGTTTGAAAGTTTTACATAAATTATCAATAACAAAGTGGAAGTGTTGTTTTTTTTGTTTTGGTCTTTTTGAGAGAAAGAGAGAGAAATGTTAAATAAATGCATCGTGTAACTAAAAAAAAATAATTATGAATTTGATATTTCAATATTGACCAAAATGTTGACATGATTTTTGACGATTTTTTTTCCATAATCGAGCAGCTCTACCACAAAATTCCATTTCAGCGTACCTTGTATTAAAGCAGTGAACCTCACACAATCAACACAATCAACACAATAAATTGAACTGAGTCATATGACACAATAATGTTTTTTTCATCTATATTAAATGTGCGTGTCAAAAGATCTAAGCAAAAATCCAACTGGCAGCAGGATTTCTCTGTGCCTCAACAGTTTGTCACGACGCAAGCAGCCGATGGATGAACCAAGATCTTTGTTTTGGATGAAATTCAGACATGTTCATCTCCAAAAACGAGAGGAGCACGTCTGAGCGTCTGAAACAAGATCTTCACTCCGCTGTCTAAACACAGCGACGTTCACAACACACACTGTCCCGCTGCTGGTCAAACACGAACACCGTGGAAACTTTTGCCTTCTTTTTGACGCTCTTTCACTCTCGTAGGACCATGAGTCAGACTTATCTCGTGTCCATCACTTGAGGAATTCTTGGAGATTGTGGTTGGATCTGTTCTTGTTTTTATTACATAATATGAGAGTAGGAGTGATGCTCGTGTTTTCTATGGACGAGATGTAAACAGCTGCTCATTACCACACACACACACACACACACACACACACACACACACACACACACACACACACACACACACCTGCTCTAATCCTCTTTCACCAGAACACTACGGAGGAGGAGGAAGAGAGGGAAAGAAGGAGAGGGTGGGGGCTGAGAGAGAAAGAGAGAAACAAAAAATTTGAGAGATACAAAGAAAGTGAGGTGTGCAAAGACTCACCCACAGAATAGAGAGAAAGAGAGATACAGAAGTAGATGACTTGATATGAGAGAAAGGAAGAGGAGAGGAAAGGAGAGAGAGGGCAAAGGTGTGGAGAGTTGATGGGAACAGAGAGTACACTGAGAGAAAGGAGGGATAAATGGAGTGACTGAGGAAGACAAAATGAACACAGTGAAGACACAGAGCGAGAGAGAGAAAGAGAAGGGCGGCAAAAGATAAATTCAGAAAGAGACAGGAGAAAGACAAGAGAGAGCGAAAAGAAAAGAGAAAAAGAAGAGTGGCAAAAGATAAAGACAGGAGAAAGACAAGAGACAGAGAGAGGAAAAGAGAGAGACAGGGGTGGCAAAAGATAAATTTAGAAAGAGGCAAGAGAGAGAGAGAGAGAGAGAGAGTAAAAGAGAGAGAACGGTGGCAAAAGATAGATTCAGAAAGAGACAAGACAAAGATGAGAGAGAGAGAAAGAGAGAGCAAAAAGAAAAAAAGAGAGAGAAGGGTGGCAGAAGATAGATTCAGAAAGAGACAAGAGAAAGACAAGAGAGAGAGAGGAGAGAGAGAGAGAGACAGCAAAAAGAAAAGAGAAAGAGAGGGGTCGCAAAAGACAGATTCAGAAAGAGACAAGAGAAAGACAAGAGAGAGAGTAAAAACAAAAAAGAGAAAGAGAAGGGTGACAAAAGAGATTCAGAATGAGACAGGGGAAACATGAGAGAGAAAGAGAGAGAGAAGGGTGGCAAAAGAGAGATTCAGAAAGAGACAGGAGAAAAACGAGAGAGAGAGAACAAGAGAGAGGGTGAGAGAGAGAGACGGGAGAGGGATGACAAAAGATAGATTTAGAAATAGACAGGAGAAAGACAAGAGAGCAGGAGAGAGAGAAGAAAAGAGAGAGAGATGGGTGGTCAACCATAGCTTCAGAAAGAGACAGGAGAAAGATGGAGAGAGAGAGAGAGAGAGAGAGAGAGAGAGAGAGAAGAGAGAGAGAGAGAAGGGTGGCAAACAAAAGATTCAGAAAGAGACAGGAGAAAGACAAGAGAGAGAGCAAGAGAAGGACGGAAAAATAGAGAGAAGGAAGGCAAAATATATTCGAAAGAGACAGGAGAAAGACAGAGAGAGAGAGAGAGAGAGAGGGGAAAGAGAGAAGGGTAGCAAAAGATAGATTCAGAAAGCGACAAGAAAAAGACATGAGAGAGAGAAAAAGAGAAAAAGAGAAGAGTGGCAAAAGAGAGACAGGAAATGAGAAAGAAGGGTGGAAAAAGAGAGAGAAAAGAGAGAGAGGGGTGGCAAAAGATAGATTCAGAAAGGGACAGGAAAAAAAAAAAAAGACAAGAGAGAGGGAGAGAGAGAGGAAAAGAGAGAGAGGGGTGGCAAAAGATAGATTCAGAAAAAGACATGAGTAAAGAGAGAAAGGAAAAAAGAGAGAAGGTTGGCAAACAATAGCTTTAGAAAGACAAGAGAAAGACAAGAGAGAGAGTGAAAAGAAAAGAGAGAAAAGGATGGCAAACTATAAATTCAGAAACAGACAAGAGAAAGACAAGAGAGTGAAAAGAAAAGAGAGAGAAGGGTAGTAATAGACAGATTCAAAAAGAGACAGGAGAAAGACAAAGAGCGAAAAGAAAAGAGAGAGCAAAAAGACAGATTCAGAAAGAGACAGGAGACAGACGAGAGAGAGAGAGAGAGAGAGAGAGGAGGGAGTGAGAGGTGGTAAAAGATGAGAGGCGGAGGAGACAAGCACAAACAGACAACAGCACAAAGAGGAGACAGGGGAGAGAGAAAAACAGCCAAAGAGAGAGAGATAGACGTAGAGAAAGAGAGAGACGGAGGAGAGACAGAGAGCCCCCCCAGCTGAAAATGTAGACGTGACGACTGACAGCGGCCCCAGAGACACAGTGGGAGGCTGGAGTTTATTCTGCCCATGAAGGATAATCGATAGTGGGCTTCTCCTCTCACTCTCTCTCGCTCTGTCTCTCTCAGGGCTTTAGATTTCTATGACGACACCAGACACTTCTCCAGGGCCTCAAATTTATCTCAAATATACCACACGCTCTTTAAACACCACTGCACACGTCACAATCTGCTCACATTTAACACAAAAACGTACAAAATTCAGTCATATTACGCTATTTTCGGATCTATTCCAGTGTTTCTTCATCACAAATAGATCTGGACTTGTGTTTTGTTATGTTATCGCTTTGGCATTAAACCTTTTTATCTTCATGGAGACCAAACCAGACCAAGTTACACACTGGAGAAGAAAAAAAAATACAATATGTAGCTAAATTTAAATGACTTATAATGAGTCGATTCAACTTGACAAGTGAAATGATCGAACAATGCAATAAGTTTGTACTTCTTAATTCAAGCAACATTCAATTTTGTTTATTTTAAGTGCAAAAAGTTGTTGTATTTCTTTCTTTTTAACTGTAGCAAGATGTATTTTCATATTTTAAGTACAAAAAGTCTTATTCCATTGGCAAATAATTTGGAATTGAATTGAAATTGACTCCAGTTATGATTCAAGTCGTCTTAACTTGACTAGATTTTGTTTTTTGCAGTGCACACGGGGAAAAAAACAATATGTAGCTAAATTAAAATGACTTATATTAAGAAGATTTGACTTTATTTGAGTCGATTCAACCTGACAAGTCCAATGATCTCCCAGTGGAATAAGTGGGATTTTCTTCATTCAAACAACATTAGATTTAGTTTCTTATTATAAGTAAAGAGTTTGTTTTTCTTATTTAAGTGTAGGAAGATGTATTTTCATATTTAAAGTATGAATGAATGAATGGGACTAATGGAACTGGTTTAGTCCAGGACTAAACCAGGACTAAACCAGGTCTAAACCAGGTCTAAACCAGGACTGAACCAGGTCTAAACCAGGTCTAAACCAGGACTGAACCAGGACTGAACCAGGACTAAACCAGGTCTAAACCAGGACTAAACCAGGTCTAAACCAGGTCTAAACCAGACTGAACCAGGACTGAACCAGAACTAAACCAGGTCTAAACCAGGACTGAACCAGGACTAAACCAGGACTAAACCAAGACTAAACCAGGACTGAACCAGAACTAAACCAGGTCTAAACCAGGACTGAACCAGGTCTAAACCAGGTCTAAACCAGGTCTAAACCAGGACTGAACCAGGTCTAAACCAGGACTGAACCAGGTCTAAACCAGGACTGAACCAGGTCTAAACCAGGACTAATCCAGGTCTAAACCGGGACTAAACCAGGACTGAACCGGGACTAAACCAGGACTAAACCAGGTCTAAACCAGGACTAAATCAAGACTAAACCAGGACTGAACCAGAACTAAACCAGGTCTAAAACAGGACTGAACCAGAACTAAACCAGGTCTAAACCAGGACTGAACCAGGACTAAATCAAGACTAAACCAGGATTAAACCAGGTCTAAACCAGGACTAAACCAGGACTAAACCAGGACTTGAGAGCAAGAGAGAGAGAACCCCAAGCCCATGGAGCAGAGTGTCTGCAAAGTGCGATCAGGCGGCTGCTGCATTTAACTCCATGAGGCGTGAAGCTCTGCACTGGTCCTTTCTCCAGCTGTCACCCGACGGTCTACATGGGCCTGTCCTCACACTCAGTCCTGGTTCAGTCCTGGTTTAGACGTGGTTCAGTTCTGGTTCAGGTCACTATAGGACAGTAGTGCAGATTTCATGAGCCTATGCAGTTTGTTTTCACCATTGCCAGTAATTCCAGTTTGACATTTAAGTTGTAGTTACTTTATATTTGTTATTTTTTTAAATCTCACGTCAGTGTGTGGATGGCGTAACCCGATGTACCACGCCCACTACACCCCTG
Organism: Boleophthalmus pectinirostris; assembly: GCF_026225935.1. Classification (NCBI taxonomy): domain Eukaryota; kingdom Metazoa; phylum Chordata; class Actinopteri; order Gobiiformes; family Gobiidae; genus Boleophthalmus; species Boleophthalmus pectinirostris. The sequence continues at coordinate 5,308,518 of NW_026571541.1, read as the reverse complement.
ATCTCTACTGAACTAAAGTAAAAGATCGCTTAAGGACTTGAAAACTACCACTTCATGACATCACAAGGAGGAACAGAGAAGACCTCAGCCTAAATATGCAGGATTTGTGTGTTAAATGTGTGTGAACGAAACAAAACAGAACTCTGGATATGTTTGTGATGAGGAAACATTATAACATGGATCAGAAAATAGCGTGGTAACAATAATGACCTCTTAAAGGAAAAAACATTCGCTTCAGTTCTTGGTAGTCTACACTCCTCATGTGTGATTCTTCTATCTTCATTCTCCATTTCCTCTCTGGGCAGTGAAAACAGGTGTCCATATTCACACTTGCCTCCTCTCCCTCCTCCTCTCCCTCCTCCTCCTCTCTCTCTGTCCCTGTGTCTGTGGATCACGTTGACATTAAAGCCGAGCGGTGGTTGTCAGTGATGGATGTCCCTCCTTGGTCCTGACATGCATCTGAAATTGAATCACTTACTTCAGAGTTTGTGCACTGAGCTGTCGGCTTCAAAACACCTCTGTATTTGAGTCAAGTACCAGACGTGTAAAAACACTCGTCTAATGCTACAACAGTCACTCATGATTCAGCCGTGAGGAGAGCAAAACAAAGTATACTGGTGATGCTGATAAGGACGCACTGATTCGATACAGGTAACTAGTGGCACCGATAACTACTGTAACATGTACTAGACTGGATATCGGCTTCCAGATGTTGGTTTAACAAATATCCTGTATGGACATATACACTGATGTAATAAAACTATTTACCAGGGATGTAACTATAACTGAAATATTGGGAGATCATATCATGAGATTTCGATATGATTACACCCCTACTATTTACTGAACGTAGAAAGTCAGAAAGTTTTAATGTTTGAATTGTTATTTGCATGTACATGTACATGTATATGTACATATACATGTACACGTACATGTACATGTACAGCTTTTTCCTTTGTATAAATGCAGACAGAGCCATATTAATAATTTTTTTTTTTTATTAACATGGCCATGGTTTTCACTCCTTCCTCGTCTTTGGAGGGCTTGAGGCTGCCTAAAATATACAATAACTGTTGACCTCAGTATAGGCCTACAGTGTTTAAAAGTTCTCAAATGAAAAAATGTGACAGAAGGCTGTCCAGTCCAGACATACTTTGAAGAAATTAATATGGATTACAGTTACTTTGCTGAAATAAGTGGATTACAAGGCGGTATTTTCCTGTTTTCACATTTTGTGCTACCTCCCATTTATTTATTTTTTTATTTCGGTAATTGCCGGAAACCCAAACAGAACGTGACAGTAAGAGCGATGTAAACGTCATGTTAACATTTGGCGGTGTCAGTCACACAGTGGAAGCAGCAGTGCATTGGTAAAAACGCATTTGTGTCTTGGAAATTCTTCTCCCGATGTGATAATATATATATATATATATATATATAATATATAATATATATATATATATATATATATATATATATATATATATATATATATATATATATATATATATATATATATATATATATATATATATAAAACAAATATAAAATCGCCTACAACTTAAACGTCAAACCGGAGCTACTGGCACTGGTGAAAACAACCTGCATAGACTCATAATATCTGCACTACTGTCCTATAATGACATGTGACATGAGGGGACACGCACACAAACACACACAAACACACACAAACACACACAAACACACACAAACACACACAACACACACAAACACACACACACACACACACAAACACACACAAACACACACAACACAAACACACACAAACACACACCTTCATCATCGTCATTAACCTGAGAACCCGTGGACCACGTCTCCTTCCGTAGTTACAGCGCGGACACCACCGTCTCGTGCGCCGCGTGTGTGAACTGTGTTTTCTCGGGTAAACCGCGCTTCCTCCTGTGCGCCTCTAAACCAGAACTAACACCAGGACTAAACCAGAACCAATCCAGGACTAAAGCAGGACTAAACCAGGACTAAACTAGGACTAAACTAGGACTAAAGCAGGACTGAACCAGGTCTAAAACCAGGACTAAACCATGACTAAACCAGAACTAAACCACAACTAAAGACCTGGTCTAGACCTGATCTAAAATCAGGAGTAAACCAGGTCTAAAACCAGGACTAAAACCAGGACTAAACCAGGACTAAAACCAGGTCTAAACAACATGACACCTAACAGTAGGTTGACATAATTTAAGGTGATCTCATATAAAAATAATTTCTCTATCAATAATATTTTTTAATCTGGTGAAGGAAAGACTGATCTTGTTTCTGTCTTTTAACAGACAAAACCTCTTATATTAAGATCTCGTGGTCTTTGTTTCTCTACAGCAAACAGTTGCTTATTCATGGAGACTTGGGCTCAGACAATTTGAAGACAACAAACAAGAATTTTCAGGATGTGGTTGCTACATTCATGTCGTTTAAAAAAAACATGACAATATCAAGTAATCCAAAGTATTCAGATGACGTTACTCATTTTAAGTAATTTAATGGATTATGTTACAAACTACATTTTGGGGTATGTAATCTGTAATCTGTAGGGGATTACATTTTAAAAGTCACCTTCCCAACACTGTCAATAACACAATAACTGATGAACATTTAGCCCTTAACTAAAAGATCACCGTCATTGTGTTTCAGTCATATAACTTTTCACTTTTAAGGTCATCATTTTGAGGACCATTTTCGGCCCATTCAGAAGATAAAGACCATGACTTAATGCGCTGTACTGATGTGAACTCTTTTACAACTTGCTCTGAAAGGCAAAGTTACAGTTCTCAAATTCTGGCTTAAACTCAGCGGACTTCAGGTAATAACTTCAATTATAGCAGCCGCTCAGGTGAGACTCATCCTCCTGCACATCCTTTACAACCAAATATGACTGCGCCACATTCAGAAACACTACGATGAATGATTCAAATATATGTTTGTGATCAGGAACAACTCAATAATCACCACCAACACCACTGAAGTTTGTTTTGTGTGATCAGATTTGTGAGCTCAGATTTCCGAGTGAGTAAAGAACCTGCAGGCATTTTGGTGTCAATGTTTTTCCCGTTAGTTTCTGATCTGAAACACAATACAAAAAGATATCCGGTGTCTCCTTGGTAGAGAAGAAGTTAATAAAGAAAATAATATGGTTCTGAGTCTTTTCACCGCAAGTAACCCCAAGAATAACTGGAAAATAGTCACATTTTTATACACCGCTTTTCCACCTTCAAGACTCAAAGTGCTTTACAACGAGGAACCACTCACCCACTCACGCACACATCCAAACGCCGGTGTATGCAGACCCTAGGGGCGAGGTGGGTTAAGTGTCTTGCCCAAGGACACAACAACAGCATTCGTCGGTGGGTGGTGGAATCTCACCTCCTACCTGTGAGTCAGTGGATCTGACCGCTCAGCCGGTGATGTTGACGTCGAGAGAATAACACTTGGCTTTCTGACTATCACCAAGTCTGAACCCCCGACTACTGATACATGCTCCACTGTGTTTTTAAACTCCACCTTTACTAACGTAATTTGGGTCATTTCAGCCCTGGAATTGCCAATCTGTACTGAACAAAAGGTAAAAGGAGCTCCTCATACATGACATCGCAAAGGTGGAACAGAGCATTTTGAGCTTTGGAGATGTAGACAGACTAAAAACAGCATTACTCAAACATGTGTGAATAAAACAAAACACAACTCCAGGTCTGTTTTTAATGAGCAAACAGTATTATAAATAGGGACGTAACAATAAGCAAAATATTGTGATATTGTATCATCAAAAGTCTTACTATAATATCACTGGCCATCACAATATATCACATCACAAGATTCTTTGTAATTTGACTACATAGACCATGGGTGTCCAAACTTTTTTCATCAAGGGCCACATATCTAAACACAGACAAAGTAGAGGGCTGGTTGAGGGCTGTAGACTGATGCTCAATACAGGGAATAATTGAAATATGTGCAGGTTAGAATGAGCCATCAGTCTTATTCATGCTAAGATCCTTAAAACTACACACTAAATATGAAATATTGGCTTTATCAAGGTAGATTTTCAAAAAACTTTGATGCAAGGTAATTTGAGCCAGTTCACCTGGAAGTCTGAGGGCCAAAAAAAATGTATCTGAGGGCCATCTAAAAAAACAGTAAAAATCAAAGGTTTACTGTCTAAAGCAGACTTGGAGAAACTTATCCATGCGTTTGTCTCCAGTAGATTAGATACTGTAATGTTCTGCTCACTGGTCTCTCCAAACGAGCTGTGAGACGCTGCAGAACATCCAGAACGCTGCAGCTCGGGTCCTTACTCGAACTAGGAAGTACGAGCACATAAGTCCTGTGCTCAGGTCTCTGCACTGGCTCCTGTGCCTCAGAGAATAGACTTTAAAGCAGCTCTGCTTGTGTACAAGTCTCTCCATGGCCGAGCACCAAAGTACATCTGTGACATGTTAGTGTCATATGAACCATCTCACACTCTGAGGAGCTCAGGGACCGGCCTCCTGCTGGTGCCCAGAGTCACGAACTAAACAAGGGGAGTCAGAGTTTCAGGTTCATGCAGCTAAAACCTGGAACAGTCTGAACATGTGAGACAGACTCTTCTGTGACGCTGTTTAAATCCAGACTCAAAACATTTCTGTTTAACTGTGCATAAAACTGAAAGGTTTTCATTCTGCACTCTTCTCTCCAATTTATGTCTCTCTTTTTTCATTTTAATCTTCATGATTATTTATGTTTTGATTAGTTTTTATTATGATTTTAATGTATTTCTTATTCTGTAAAGCACTTTGAATGACTTTGTGTATGAATTGTGCTATAAAAATAAACTTGCCTTGCCTTGCGGGCCGCATTTGGACCACGGGCCATAGTTTGGACATGCCTGACATAGACCATTATCCTTTTCTCTGATTCAGGTTTCAGTTCAATCAAATTCAAGTATTTTCCAGATTATAAGTGCTCTAGAGTATAAATCGAACCAGCCAAAACATGCGTAATAAAGAAGAATAGACACATATAACAGTGGACTGGACTATAAGTCGTACTTTTGGAGGGAAATTTAGTAATAACAATAGAAGAGAGAACAACAGACTGTAACAGTTCTTCAGATAAACTATAACATAAACAACAGAACAGAACAAGTTTACCAAACTCTCCATCTCACTCCAAATCACTAAATCCATTCAATTCTTCATCCTCGGTGTCACTTCTGAACAACTCTATCAACTCAGGCTAGCATTGTAAAGAAGGCCCAAAACTGCCTGTATTTTTTGAGGAGACTCAAGGCTGCTGGGCTAGGCCTCCCTGCTCTCATCTCTTTTTATAGATGTGGGGTGAGGAGTGTGTTGACCCAGTCCATCACAGTGTGGAACGGCCACTGCTCAGCCCAGGAAAGCTGAAACCCCTGGAAAGCTCTACAGCGTGTGCTCAGAGCGGCAGAGAAGATCACTGGATGGGACTTTACACCCATCAGTGACATTTATGAGGACGCTGCAGAAGACGGGCCTCCGGGATCGTGGGGGACCCCCCGCACTCCTCCCACCACCTGTTTGTTCCTCTGCCCTTTGGGAGGAGACTGAGGAGCATTAAAGCCAGAACATCTCGGCTGAAGTTCAGCTTTTTCTCCTGAGGCTGTCAGACTTTTGAACAGTGCACACTGACTTCCTGCTTGGGCTGCCTCTCTGTCTTGCCACGTTTTACTTGTACTTGTCTACTGGAACTGCTAAATGTTGTTGTTTTGATGTATTTACTTTTTAATATTGCTTATTTATTATTACCATACCAACTTTATTTATAAAGCACTTTAAAAACTTTACAGTACGCCAAAGTGCTGTACACAAACACAGGACCAGACAGACAATCACAGTAGAAGAAAATAGATGGTACACATACAATACAGCTACTAAAAACATAGAGAAACAGTAATATACTCAACAAGAAATATACATGTCACTTATTAAAAGCCAGTGAAAAAAGGTAAGTTTTTAGGAGTGATTTAAAAACAGTTACAGACTCGGCCTGTTTAATCTCTAATGGCGACTGGTTCCACAGCCGAGGGGCAGAAACAGAAAACGCACGGTCCCCATGAAGCTTACGTTTAGTTTTTGGGACGGCGAACTGGAGTTGGTCTGGAGACCTGAGAGTGTGAGAGGACATAAGGGTGGATCAAGTCAGTATTATTGTTTTTATCTCTCTCTAGATCACTGGGCCTCGGGGAGCACATTTCGTTCTGTCATGTGTTTCTCTCGCGTGCTTGAATGACAAATAAAGAACCTTAAACTCTAACTAAATGTAGCTTTTAGCCCGCCATGAGATTTTTTGTTTTCTTCATTGCAGTTAGAGAATCCTCTGCTTTCTGCCAGTCCCTTACAAGTTTCTCGCTCTCTCAAAACTTTCTTTCTGCTGCTCGATTACTGTTTCTGGCTGAATATTTCACAACTTGCAGCAGGACAGCGACTCTTTTTGCAGTAGACATGCGCAGTAGAGCCAAGTGACAGTCGTACAGGAGTAATAAGAGTAGAAGACAAGTCTAGAGCGCTCTCTTCACAGCTGTCAGTGTGAAAAAAATGCTCATGTGAAATGATATATTTTAATATGTAAGCCGCACCTGAGTATACTAGGGTGACCAAACGTCTGTTTTTCCCTGGACATGTCCGTGTTTTGCATCCTGTCTTGGGCGTCCAGGTTTTTTTTTTTTCAAATGATGCAAATGTCCGGGTTTTCATTACTGTTCACTGGGGTCATTAAACTGAGCGTCTCTCGTAGAGTCTGTGACTCAGAAGGAGCGAGACACAAACAGTCGGTCAGTCTGCAACATGCTGAAACGCAAATGCACATATAACAATGACTTGTACAAGAAATTCTCAGTTTTCCATCCCGGTCGGGACAAGTGAGAGGCCATGTGCACAGGTTGTGAGGTGAGAGTACAGTGCTCCCTCGTTTATCGTGGGGGTTACGTTCTAAAAATAACCTGCGATAGGTGAAATCCGCGAAGTAGTCAACTTTATATTTTACAATAATTCTATCTGTTTTAAGTCTGTAAAACCTCTCAGCACAAACTTTATATACTTTTCTCAGACAGGACAGGTGCAACCCTTTTTACTTCCTTCTTAAAACTTATTTCTGCTGTCATCCTTTTGTTATTTTCCTCCTTCTTTATGTAATGAACCAAAGATTCTTTTATTCCGTAATGGAGCCCTACAGCAGAGTCCCGCACGGGTCCATTTTTGGAGACCCTCAGTACAACACCACATCTGTGCAGTACAAAACCGTACCCAAACATTAACCCGAGATTATATCAAACGTTTGCGCTGCATACGCAATGGACTGAACTAAGACTAAACCAGGACTAACCTAGGACTGATTCCAGGACTGAAGAGGACTAAACCAGACCTGAAACAGGACTCACTGTCAGGACGGGCTCGGAGGTGACGCAGGAGAAAGGACCGATGGAGATCTCCACACCTCACGGAGGTAAACGCGGCAATTGCCCGATCGTGCTTTGCGGACAAACTGCTCGGCGTTTTCTCTCTTAAATCCAAGATTAGTCCTGGTTTAGACCTGGCTTAGTCCTGACCCACCCGTGTGTTAAAAAAAATAAACATTGACACACACACACACAAAAAAAGACAAAGAAAAAGAAAATCCGCGAAATGGCGAGACCGCGAAAGGTGAACCGTGATATATCGAGGGACGACTGTAGCTCAATGTCGAGGCCCCACATCCCACCTCCTGTAAGGTGTCCGGGTTTTCACAAATGGAAATATGGCCACCCTAGAGTATAAGTCGCAGAACCACCCAAAAATAGTCCGAAAAATACGGTACATGAAGAAACAACTGTTAAATAAGCACCTTTAATTCTTAATTACATTTGGATATCATTTATGACAGAGAAGTGGCATATTCACAGTTTTTATATTGAAATAAAAATCGTACCGTAGGATGTGTATCGTGAAAATATATCGAGACATTTGGATATCGTTACATCCCGAATTATAATGTTTTAAATAGTCCATTTTGCGTAATCCAAGACCTTTAAATCTACTGTTTAAACTCCACTGTGTATGCTTGTAACGTTCTTCTTGTATCTAATAAAGTTCTACACCTCTTCTCATTTGTGACATGATCCACTTAGCGCTGATTGTGATTGGGGGCCCGGTAGATTGTTTTCCCGCTCGCATCTGTCTCTCCACTCGGCTGGCTGTAGCTTACATCCACAGACCTGCTCCGCCTGTTCTCCCTGCAGGGCCACAGCTGTTTACTGCCACGGCTGCCTCCGAGCGCTGGGTTTTTTGGTTCAGAAAACACTAACACTCGGCGCTAATGGACTGTGTGACACCCATTAAACGTACTGTAGACGTTTCCATTAAAATCAGTGTGTGAAACTAAGTCGTACAATTTAATTACTGCGGTAGACGAGAAAGACGCGGAATTGGACAACATGGCGTCACGGGGTTGAAAATAACACAGGATCGGACCATTGTTTGTTCATTTTTATTGTGATGTTTTGTCTAATGCACTAATGAAATACTGATGATGAAAAGTCAACGTGATTTAAAGGTTCTGGATTATGCAAAATTGACGTGTGAGCTTTAAGCCATGTTATAATGTTTCATCCTCAAAAACATTAGTAGTAGTAGTAGTTTATTCATTTTTTTGTCATTTTGCAGCACTACAAAACATAACAAAGCAAAACATAGACTACAACCCCATGGATCATGACTGAAAGGGTTTAGGCTGAAGTAAAAAGTAGTTATAATGCCAAACTCCAGTAAACAATGACAGAATTCCAAGAAAGAAAAGTAGCATATGAACAGCAAGTTTGCATTTACAATTTTACTTACGACTTACTGTAAATATAAGAGAGAAAATATAAATTAAAACTAAATTTGATACATAATTCATTCATTCCAGAGCTCTATATCTTTCAAAACTTTATACTCTTATACTCTCTTTTTAAAGGCTTCTACAGACTTTTTTTTTTAATCATCACTGAGATTGTTCCACACACTAACCACTCGAACAGAAATGCAGTCACTTTTTTTCTTAGGTCTTATCTTCATTTTTTTAAAGATGGCTCTTTTTTTTCAGTTTTTTTTTTTCGTTTATGGTCGTAGAAACTAATAATGATGATAAAGAAGGCACAAAATGTACCGTTTATGATTGTATCAAAATAAAAGTTAATGTTAAAGAAAAATAATGAATTAATTAATTAATCATTGCATTTATATAGCACCTTTCAGGATACCCAAAGCACTTTGCAGTTCATTATTCATTTACTATTGTAGTCACAGCTGCCCTGGTTTAGACATACAGAAGCATGTGTTTAATTAATAGTCGTGGTTTATTTGTGAAGATAATGGATCTAAGATCTAAAGATTTTTATTTAAAACATAAATGGAGTTGTGTTTTGTTTCATTCATGTTTGAGTAACACTTTATTATGAGTCTGCTTGCATCTCCAAAGCTCAAGATGCTCTGTTCCATCTTGTGATGTCATGAAGGGGCAGTTTTAAAGTGAATACCACCTTTTACCTTTAGTTCTGTAGCGATCTCAGTTCCAGATCAAGAATGCCACTTTTTTTACTCACATGAATTGCATGTATACTGAGTCATTCTGGAGTCGAAAACTATGTTCAGACTGCAGAACGATCAGACTAATGATCAACTCCGATTTTATTTGTGAGGTCGTTCACATTTCCAATTAAATGTCACTTTTATGTGATCTCCAAGTGTGAACTTTAAACGCCCCAAAAGTGTCCCACATGTGCATTGATAATAACGATGACATCACACACAGCCAGCGTGCTCGGTGCGTACAGAAGTCGCCTAAACATGGACACTGCATTGAGCACCTGGAGATTTTAAAGTTGCTGTTGAACTGGAACCCGAACATGTACAGCAGGGGTGTCCAAGCTTTTTTCATCAAGGGCCACATATCTAAACACAGATGAAGCAGAGGGCCGATCGAGGGTCATAGGCTGATGGTCAGTACAGGGAATAATTCAAATATGTGCATGTTTAACATGTTAGAATGATCCATCAGTCTTTATTCATGCTAAGATCCTTAAAACCACTCACTAAATATTAAATATTAGCTTTATCAAGGTAGATTTTCAAAAAACTTTTTTTTTAATTGATGCAAGGTAATTTGGGCCAATTTGGGCCGCATTTGGCCCCCGGGCCATAGTTTGGACATGCCTGATGTACAGCTTATATGTTTTAAGGAGGAGATTGAGAAGGAGAAGGACGAGGTTTTTGGCCGTTGTGTTTTGTGGGGCAGCGGCAGCGACGTCCGTAGAAAGGAACGTGCGGGTGCAGAGTCGCAGCCAAGTGGTGGGATTGATATGTGCCTCACTGCTTCAATGACACAGGTTCAGACACAATTTTCATATGACGAGGAGAACGTTTGTGTACATTTGTGAGCACCTACTTGTGCCAATATCACGAGAAGTTGGGTGAATGTGACCTGACCGTTCAGACTGAAGTCACATGTCAAAAGATCAGATATGTATCGGTTTTAGGAGCACATATCCAAGTGTCCTGGGTCACATTTGAAAAAACTGGATCTGTGTCGTTCACACTGTCATTAAAAGATCAGATACAGGTCCTGTAGGGGCAAAAATATCAGAATTGGCTCACTTCAGGCTGCCGTCTGAATGTAGACCTGAACCATATAGATTATTAATATTTGTATATATTGGACTGTATTCAACATCCTCTTTGTACAAACAGGGTTATTTATGGGCTATTTCTTTCTACTCCTACACCTTGTTTATGCAGCTGAGCCTTCAGTGCTATTGTTATCTATGTAATTATTGTTATGCATCAAGAAGGAAATTGGGATTATTTGGACATAATTTGAAACTATGTAATTATGCTTATGACAAGCAATAATTTTAGATTTTTTGGGACAACCAGTGCTTGCCTTCATTGCTCTAACTGCACAGTCTTGATTCTAGGGAAGGTGTATGGGTTTAAAAATGCAGTGGAGCATTTCCTGTATTACCACACGACGCTCCAAGGTGGAACAGTTGAGTGAGAGAAGAACCCTGAATCTGCAGGGATTGTGTGTTAAATATGTTTGAATGAAACAAAACACAACTCCAGGTGTGTTTGTGGTGAGGAAACAACATTATAACAGCTCTCATCTCCGTCTAGACTATTGTTACTCCCTCCTCTCTGGCCTCGACTCCAAATTCATCTCCCGCCTCCGACTGTTTCAGACTCGGCTCCTTACTGAGTTTAACAAACATCAAGACATGACCTTGTTTTACTTCTCTTCACTGCCTCTTGTGTGGTTTAGAATCAATTTTAAGATTTTCCTACTTCACGTTTAAAGCTCGTTTAGGTCTTGTACCAAGTTACAGACCTTTTAATCCCCATTCGAGCCTCAGGCAGATCCCTGTGGCTCTTCCAAAGTCCAGGCTCCGGACGAAGTACAATGGAGCCTTTTCAGTCCGAGCGCATCGGCTTTAAAACGACTTGCCTGATGAAATAAGGGTCGTACCATCAGTATCATCTTTTAAATCACTTCTTGAAACACATTTTTATCAGATGACCTTCCTTTAACTGGTTTTAGCTTGATTTTATTCTGTATTTATTTTTATTCTACTTTATTTTATTTTATTTACCATCCATCCATTTTCTTCCACTTATATGGGGCCAGTTCGCGGGGACGGCAGTCTAACCCGGGACTCCCTTCACCCCAGACACTTCCTCCAGCTCCTCCGGCAGGACCCTGAGGCGTTCCCAGGCCAGCTGCGAGACATAGGCTACATTCAGACTGCAAGGCTTAATGCTCAATTCCGATTTTTTTGTGAAATACAATGTTTTTGTGAGGTCGTTCACATTTCCAATTAAATGTTACTTGTATGTGACTCCTGTGTGAACATTAAACGGCCCAAAAGTGTCCTGCATGTGCACTGGAGACACGACGACGTCACACACAGTGAGCGTGCTCTGTGTTTACTGAAGTTGTCCAAACATGGACGCAGCATTGAGCACCTGGATATTTTAAAGTTTCTCTCGTACCGGAGCCAGAACATGAACAACTTACTTGTTTTAAGGAGGAGATTGAGAAGGAGAAGGACGAGGTTTTTGGTCGTGGTGTTTTGTGGGGCAGCGGCAGCGACGTCCGTTGAAAGGAACATGTGGATGTGGAGACGGAGCCAAGAGTGGTGAGTGGTGATGTGCTTCAGTGACACGGAGTTCTTTAACAATTTTCGCCTACTTCAGTGCAGAATAGTGACGTTTGTGGCTTGTTGATAACGTGTAGGTGGATGAATGCGCTTTGGCCGTTCAGACTGAAGTCACATGTCAAAAGATCAGGACTACATATCCAAGTGTCCTGGGTCGCATTTGAAAAAATCTGATCTGTGTGGTTCAGACTGTCATTAAACGATCGGATACAGGTCACATAGAAGCCAAAAAATCGGATTTGGGTCACTTCAGGCTGCAGTCTGAACGCAGCCATAGTCCCTCCAGTGTGTCCTGGATCTTCCCCGGGGCCTCTTCCCGGGGGGACATGCCTGGAACATCTCCTGAGGGAGGCGCCCAGAAGGCATCCAGAACACATGCGCGAGCCACCTCAACTGGCTCCTGTTGACGTGGAGGAGCAGTGGCTCTACTCTGAGCTCCTCCCGTGTGACTGAGCTCCTCACTCTCCTTTATTTATTATAATTAACTGAACGGTTTGTATCATTGTCTGTTTTTGTATGCCTTCTGTGTGCTATTGTTATGCTATTATATTTCAGACTTTATTAAAACTAATTTGTTTGCTAATATGTGCTTTGTGTCACCATGGTAACGCCTGAACATTGCGCCAATAGAGATACACGTAGAACACCCCCAGCGCGATGTCACTGCACAGTATCATATCAATAACCTCTAATGACACAGAGCAGATAGAGATATTGGTAAAGAAACATCAATAAGAGGCGAGCTGGAGGTGCCCTTGGTCCAGCAGTGCGATTCCACCATTAGTCATTTGAACATGGAGTATTTTGCAGACATTTATAGATTAATGTTGAGCTCAGTCCTATTCGTTATCCACATGTGCTGTTACAGTGCGGCCTCTTATGTGTTTGCTCTGTGAATTTGTCCTTGAGTGGAACATGAGAGTCCTTCTGGTGTCCATTACCACCTGCCAAGACGCACACCCACGCTTCATTCACAACCTCGCTCGCATCGTGTCTGCTCCTTTAGCTCCTCTGGCCCTCGCACTCCCTCTCCTCTCCCCGCCCCCTCAGAGTCTCCTCAGCACCATTCGCTTTGCTACAAGTCTTAAATATTCATTGATCCTGTTGGTTTTTCTCTTGAAGTGTTGTTGGAAGGGAGCCCTGGCGTCTCTCCAAGTCTTTTCCTTAGCTGTGGTTACGTGTCAATCATGAGCACAAATCCATCTTCCTCCACCTTGCTATGCGCTCTTCCAAAAGTTACACTGAGCAAAGATTATTTTAAAAGTTTGAACCAGACCTTAAACTTTAAGAGCAGAGTTCTGCACTGGATGTGAACTTAGAAAAAGTCAGCCCCTTAAGCTTAAAGGTGAACTAGTACCTTGGAGGTGGTATTGCTTTTTCTGAATGTGCGGCAGTATGACATTTAACTTGTTTGACCATATCATGTGTCTCACAAATGTGGAAAACATCTCCTCTCCAAAATTTCCGTAGCCACAACAAAATATATAAATCCTTCTAAAGACCGACTTATAGTTCTGCGTCGACTCAATACACACTGTTGTCGTCTAGGTTAGGTTTGGTTTGGTTTGGTTTGGTCGCTTTATTCGTACCCGTAGGTAAATTTGCTTTGCAGATTTGAGAGGCAGGTTCCACATTTCACATTTCATTCATCCACAAAACACGAAAAACACAATTACAAAATAAAGTGTTACAGAGCTCCAGTGCAGAATGGTTTGTTCTATAAACAATGAGTTAAATTCATCCATCACGCTTGGCTACAATCACAATAAATATTAAATATTTTAAAAACACACAATCTTAGATAAATCGATATTCAGAAGTACGACAGCAGCTGTAACGAAGCTCCTTTTAAAACGATTTGTTCTAGATCTTGGGACTAAAAGCCTCTGACCAGAGGGAAGCAGCTGAAACTCCGAGTTTAGTGGATGTTGCACGTCTTTTAAAATACTCTGGGATAATCTCTGTAAGTGTCTCAAGTACAGAGAGTCCAGGCTGCTCTGAGGATGGCCAATCACCTCACTCGCCCATTTAACCAACTGAGTCAGGGAGTTCTTGTTTTTAGCAAAAATGCTCCCAAACCATGAGGCCAATGAAAACGTTAACACTGATTCCATAAATGTTTTATAAAACAAAGAAAAACTTTCTCAGACAGTGAAGGCGCTGGTGCCTCTTTTACACACAGCAGAACAAACATCATCAAAACTCAATTTTGAATCAATGAGTGTTCCAAGATACTAAGTCTATGTGCTGCGAAGTAATTCACCTCCACAACACTAGGAGGCTAAGTTTTAAAAATGAAAGAGGAGTACCGTAAATGTATGTAGAGAGGTGGTATAGAGAGGACCAATGATGTACGACCATAAACTGAGCTTTAAAAAAAATTGTTTGGTGCTTCATTCGGCAAAAGTCTGCACACTATTTCTCAGTCCTTGTGTTTTTTTCACAATTTTTTTCTCAGATTTTTTCTCTTGGTTTATCCGTCTGTCAATCACACCCTCTGGAATCAAGGAGACAGGACACAGCTCCAGATCCACTCGTCTGTAAAGTTTTATCAAAGCTTGTATTTCTGGCTGGACAGGTAAACATTTAACTTATCTTACTGAAGACAATGCATCTGATACCTTAGAACGTCTTACATGGCAAAACAATGACATTTCCATGGAGATGAGGAAATGGCAGACAAAAAGTTACATAATACACCTTTAGCATGAATACACAGTCATATCACGATGTCTGTTTCTTTGTAACTCAATAAAAAATAACTTTGTGGTATTGTGGTATGACTATCTTTGTGTTAATCTGTGCACAATAAGAATGGCCAGATGTGTAGCATTATCCATTCAACTCAAGTGTGGGTCAGTGTATAATCTGAGAGACAAAATACAGAAGTGCAGTCTTTTGTTTTTCGGTTTACAAATGCAATTTATGCTCCTCTGGTTTAGACCTTGTTTAGAACTGATAATATTCTATTTTAGCCCTACTTTAGTCCTTGTTTAGACCTGAAATAGACCTGATATAGTCCTGGTTTAGTCCTACTTTAGATCAAATTGGTTCAAAATAGGGAGTGAACGCAGCAGATCGATCGGTAAAATGAGTCGCTTTGAGACTCTTAAGTGTTCAGAAGATCAGAGCACTGCACTTCTCGTTTAGATACAAGTCATAACTGTTTTATTATTATTTGTGAAATGTGGTGCAAAACTACAGATACGTGATTTGTAAAGCATAAAAAACTGGCAAAGTCCACAGGAAGCAGAGTCACTATCGCTGCAAGCTTCACCTCGATCTGTGCGCTGTGTGGATGTAAACAGACACGTGCGCTACTTTCACCTTTTTACTTTCAAAGAACGCCTCAAACTGGATTAACAGCGCGGTTTTGTGGACTGGATGTCATTATTTGCGGAGTACAGTTTCTATGGATAATGTGGATGAAATGCTGCACTTTAAATTGACCACTTAACGAGAGGTAAGTAATAGTCTTCTCAGTGAGCTGGAGCAATGAACTTGATTGGTTATTTATGTTGTTCTCTGCAGATTTCCTACATGACGAAATGAATGAAGCACAAAGGGCCCATGCAGCCTCCAATTTAGTTTAGATATTTTCCTGAAGTCTGGCATATGCTCTTTTTTTAAAATGCATGACTGTTTCCCACTACGATCAGTTAGGACATTTTCCCACTGTCTGATATCCTATTTGGCCGAAGTATTCTCTGATCAAGTACTTCACACCGGCCCAAGCAACTTATGGGAGCGCAAAGTATAATAGGCTATTACAGTAATATTTGAGAATGTTTGAAAAATAGTAAAGTGCCGCTTGTCCAACAATGAAAAAAAAAAAGTCAAAGAAGTGGTATGCTTGAAAAATAATGTTTATGCCAGCCGCTACTCCAACATTTACATGTCAAGGTCCAAATGTTAAAAGTACACAAATAAAATGACAACTGAAGGCTATATCAAGTAATAAAGTATTGTGAGTGTACTTCATGCGTATATTAAATACTGAAATTATATATTTGTTTGAATATTACACAGTGAGTTAATGCTTAACCACTGAAATCTGATGTATATGTTTAAAGGTACCACTGTGTGAAAAATATATGTTTTTAAGGTAATCCCTCTGCAGAGATGAAGGTTGTGCACTTTTAAGGAAATTCTTTACAGAGCAACTGCGGTGGAGTCGCTTTGGCTGGCACCAAGCCTAAATAGACTTGGCTGTATTTAAACCTGGCTGTCATCCCCTTATGGTAAAGGAAAACGGAGATGCTTCAGGAAGGATCCAAGGTGTATACATGCTTACCATATCATTTGAATATTCATACTGTTGTTTTATATTTCTGTGTTGAGGGAAACTCAGGCGTTCAGATCACCTGATGTAAGTCCTGTGTAGCTGTAGACCATCAGGGACAGTGATCTGACCCAGAACTCTGTATTAGAATTGTACTGAATAGGGAATACATTTTTATGATTTAAATCGATTGATTCCAGTCATTATTTCTCTGATAGAACACACCAACACTACTGCAGCAGTGGAGACTTCTGTTTAGAAAGAGATATTTGGGTCTCAGTGCTAACGCTAATGCTAATTATGAGACATAGTGACTATTAAAACAACAACACAAACTAGACTTTTCCAAAAACCTAAACTAATCAGGTAGTCTTTATTCGAATCACTAAGAATTTTAACAGGTTGTTTATTTTACGTTTTAGGATTTTGATAAAAGTGACTGTTTGAAAAATTGAGCTTTGAGACACACTGAGCCTAATCACATAGTAGATCATTTCATTAATTTAAAACGACATACATTTTTTTTGTCTATCCTGAGATACATTTATTTTTCTTTTTTGTACAAATTAAACCTATTCATAAAAATACACACACACATACATTTATTCTATCTACACTTCTATTTTTATGTTGTTGTTAGGGGCAGAGTTACGGAGTGTTTCACCTTCCTCCCAATTGCAGTGTTGTCCAGCCTGATGCAGAAAATGACTACGTTGTGACCAGTTCAGAGGGACCCAGTTGTGAACCTTATTTCTCAAAGCCTGCACTTACAGGATCAGTAGTTTTTTCCATTTCGCTCACCTCCGCCCCCCGCCGTTCGCTCAGACGCCACGGTCCTACGGTAAATACGCCACTGAGGAAAGATCACAGTGGGTTGCCCGGTTTGATGAATTCATGGATAAATTTGCCTTTGCTCTGACAGATTATAGGGGTTTATATCGAATGATTCTCTGTGTCCTTGGTACGTAACCTTCTGTGTTCATGTTTGGCAACCCCCCAAAACCTGCTCATTATACAGCGACTGTGTAATGAAGCTCAGGACACAACCACAAACGCGTGGAGCAATGTCAAAGCACAGCACAATGTCATTCGCTTTTTATCAATTATGACCAGTGGACGATGGCACAGTAGTTAGCTTCTTTTTGAATTAGGGACTCGCTTTGTGTGTGACTATATTGCCTTGAAACCATAAATTGTATGAAGAAGTCGAGTTTGACGTCATCTATTTGACAGGACAGTCCCAGTTTTGAGCCATGTGTCCCCTGTCCCAGCAGATTTATACAAAACCAGTGATCTGTCCCAGTTTTATACAAAAAATGTCCCTGGTGTCCTTATTTTTGATGAGTTTGATCTAAACCAGGTCTAAACATAGCCTGATTTATCAGCTGGTTTGACTTTGTGTAAACCGTCTGACCTCGCAGCATTAGAATTTGTTCGCTCAACAGGAGGTGGGTACTTTTTTTATTTAACCAGTCGCTGCTATTTGGTTGTGACAAATGTAAAGCGTCGCTAACGGGGCTAACTGGTATATTAAGCTTTTCCCAAATCCCAAAGGAAGAAGGACAATAACGTCTTTCCTCTTCCTGATAAAATTGACCAAACATTCTCTTTGTTCTGGCTTTAAATCCTTTGATCTCGGGAATCATTGTCAACACAGAACTTATATTTAAATTTATTTATTGTCATTGTATGAAATACAACGAAACTTCGACAGAGCAGATCTGTAGCAGTAAAAATGAACAAATATAGACACATCCTCACATCAAGACCAATAAAAAAAACATTTAACAAAATAAAATAAATAGATTATTGCACTGAGTCCCTTCAGGCCTTTTATCTGTGCCTGTGCTCCTAGAACTCGTGGGTAGAAGCTGTTGTTTAGCCTGTTTGTGCGTGTGAGGGGAGTTTGAAGCCTTCCAGAGGGGAGAGTGTGGAAGAGGCAGTTCCCAGGGTGTGTGGGGTCCTGCAGAATGTTGGAGGCCTGTGTGTGGAGACGTGAAGAATAGATGGTGGCCAGGTTCGGGAGTGAGGAGCCCACCACCTTTTCAGCTGTTCTCACCTGTGAAGAATGTCTGTCTTCGTCTACATCCATCTCGACCGCTTTGCTTACTGTTGTGCTGTTCCACAAAAGGGACCCAGACAGACGCTACGGGTTTGACTTCATGACTTCACAGCTCTTTGCTGATTGGCTGGTGCGCGGTCTAGAACTTCCAGGGTTCTTGCAAACTGTCTAGTGTATTCTAATTCCTGACCTAGTCGCTGGAGAGAAATGATGCTGATCGGAGGCATTAGGTGGCACCAGCCTGGCTAGTCTAAACCAGGACTAAACTAAGACTAAAACAGGACTACATCAAGATTAAACCAGGACTAAAACAGTCAAGAGGAGCATAAATTGTCATTTGCTTCGCCAAAATACAGAAAACCGTGTAAAGGAAAAAAAAGAATTAAAAATGCAGCATCCGAAGTCTCTCAGATAATGACTGACACAAGAATGCACAATGATACACGCTCTTTTCACTATTTTATTTATACCAGCCGTCCCAACCCAGGTGTGTCCCAGTTTAGAAGTTTGAACATCTGGTCAACTTATACAGGAGCGAATTTGGAGCTGAGTTCTGTATTAGGAACAGGAATGTATTTGCTGACTAAAAAGTGAAATAAAAACACTAGGATCACGTAGAGCAGGTTAATACAAACTTTTTAAGACCAAAATGACAAGCTTCACAGCAGCAGTTACAGAGAGAGGGCAGACAATTTTTCAATGGAAAGTAAATTGGAGACAGAATCGACGGAGCCGGAAGTGCCCCCATGCTTACTTCCTGTTTGGAATGTGGCGTTTAGCAGGTTAGTATGTCCATTTATATACAAGTGTACAGGGTATGCTTAAAGACAATATTTATCGATATAGTTTCAAGATGAATCCATTGGGTTGCTATACTTGAAATACAATAAAGTGGTGTGTGCGTGAGTGATGGTGGTGGTCAGAGGGCCGGTGGCACTTCTGTCAGTCTGTCCCAGGTTTACCACCGCCGGGTGTGAAGTGAATGAATAATGATCTGTAAAGCGTCTGTGAAAAGCGCTATATAAAATAAAAACGTACTTACTAAAAACACAATGGAGCATTTCCTGTATTACCACATGACATCGTAAGGTGGAACAAGGTGTTTGAGAGAAGAACTCAAAAGCCCTATTAGCACGAGATAAGTACAACCAGGGGACGTCTGGTAATTTGCAAATTACTGCCTCCTCATCTGTGTTACTTGCAGCGCACTCGCAAAGTTCGTACATTGCTTTATTTTACTGACGTTCACTGGGATTGAAAGAGAAAAGAACGCTGAAAGAAAAGAAAGAGATAGAAAAGATGCACAATTGCAACTACAAACACTGAGAGATCCGCAGAGGACTAGTATTATCACCGGACGTCTGTGTTTGGCGAAATATAGTGGGTAATTTGCGGCAAAATTGATTACTTTACAAATTACAGACATGCCGCTTTTGCACGCAAAATCATGCAAAATCAACTTTTCAGAGCTTTCTACCTCATAAGAGTGATGTGTGGGCCTTGTATAAGTCGCCGAAGTGGTTTTTAGATTGATTTTGTTTTTGTTGTTTTAACAAATTGCAGTGTATTTCTGCCACCCTCCCACGTGACAACGAACTAAAGCTGCTACAACGATGACACGGCAGATACACCTATGACGCGTTTGACGTAGCAAAAGGTGCTTCGCATCCGCCCCCCTCTCCCGCTCCACCACCTCCACCTGTATCGTCTGACAATTCCCACATGAACACCTAAACAAAAGTGACAGCATAAGCTCATTCTTCTACACTGCAGTGTACATGGTATAATACGTTGATCTACTAGTGTTTATTAAAACTTTACCAATCAGTAATTTTCAGCTGATGTGGACGCGGTGCTTGAGCTTCGTGCATCTCAAAGTCCTCATCCTATTCCGGGTCCAACACATGCGGCTGAACGCGCTGTATCTCCATGATGAATAAAAGTTTATTCCTGCCTCTATCAGGGTCACGTCTGTCTCCCCCTCCCTCCCTGAGATGGGCGGAGGAAGGGCGGCTCACTCAGAGCCTACGTCTCGTTTGGAGGGCGGAGCCTGTGCTTTCTCAGGACGGGCGGGGGATGAGCAATAATCCGCCTTTCATAGTTCCTGGTCTGTGACTGTCTCCAAGAAATCAGTAAGATTTCATAACTACTGGGCCCGGTCAAGCAGAAGTATACAGCAAGGCCAAAAATTCAAGTTAATGCATCAGATTCAGTGTATATTGATAAACTGATCAAAAATAAATGAAAACAGATATTACTTAGGGTCATGGTGTCACTCTTAGGCTGCGTTCAGACTGCAGCCTGAAGTGACCCAAATCCGATTTTTTGGCCCCTATGTGACCTGTATCTGATCTTTTAATGACAGTCAGAATGACACAGATCTGATTTTTTCAAATGTGACCCAGGACACTTGGATATGTGCTCCTGAAACCGATACATGAACCCGGTCAAGCAGAAGTAAACAGCGAGGCCAAAAATTCAAGTTAATGCATCTGATATGCTGTCTGTTGAATACATTTTTATATGTACTCTAGTTTATGAAACTGTTGACCTTTTTTCTGTACCATTTTTGGTTCTAAAGTTCCATATGTTTTAAACAGACCATGTATGAAACATGGAACAAAAATTATTTCCCAAATTTCAAAGACCTGCAAATCATGTCAATAAATGGATGTATTTCATCATATCTTGTGTTATTCCATCTTTGAACTGTTGATGAAGGTACATGAGTTTTTTTTTTTTTTTTAAGTATTTAAAATGATAAAAATTTGCTTGGAAGGACTGACATATTTTATAGAAATAGTTTCCTTTCATTTTAAGTAATATTAAAGTATTCAGAAGAAAAAAGTTGACAAATGATGTAAAATCCTGCACCTTCTACTTGTTTGCACAATTTTCCCTCTGTTACTTTTCCCTCCGTTACCATGACCTTTCTTAATAAAAAATCTCATGAGTCAAAAAGTAAGAGGTTTTTCAACCTAATCTTGTACCATATGGTAGAAAACTATATGAAGCAAATATTCAAACCAGTTTGTTAAGGATATGGAAGTGAGAACCAAGAGTTATCACTGTTTGTATTTATTGACCAAAAAGTGCTGCATATTTCATTCCCTCTGTTACCGACATGAGTTTTTATTTATTTTTGTCAACAACTTGAAAGAATATCACAGGTTTAACTTGACCCTGTTGGAGTGTAACTCTTTCCTACATTCTGATACTTTACTTATTTCAATAGTCCCTCTAGTTTCTGAATAAGAGACATTTGAATGTCAAAAATCTGCCCCTGTTTCCCTCCGTTACCACTTGACTGGACCCTATTGTGTAATGGATGTTCCAAAACCCAAACTGTGCTTGTGCAGAAGATACAATGTGAAAAGAGTTATTTTGCGTGACATGGGCCCTTTAAGATCTCAGGCATCCTCCACAATTATTACAAAAAAACAAAGTTCCACAGGTAAAACTAATCCTGTGCAAATAGGGCTAAACCTGAATGAAAAGAACCACAACTCCAGGTATGTTTTTGATGAGAAAACATTCAAACATGTCAATTTTGTGTCTTACAATAACAGTACCAATGTTGTTAAGAGCAACACAAAGTTACCACGCATTTCAGCCATGGCACTTTAGGGAAATGAATCTTAGCTCCTCCTTCAGTCCACAAGAGAAGAGTTTGCTTTATGTTCTTTTGTGCTTATTCCACTGTCTGTATTACAAAGAGAAGGGCCTGTGACATTTCAGAGCCTATAGTGAGCGATGCCTTTAATCTCATAGAATAAAAAACATGTAATAATCTTTTTAAAGTCAGCGGCCTTTAATCTAAATAAGAGCTGTGTGTGCAGTGATGGTGGAGTTGTGGGTGAGAGGTTAAACCAGCTACGCACTTCATTCAAAAAGCTCCCATTGAAGTCGCTCTTTGAAATGAGACGTCCGTAGACTCCGATGAAGTGTTGCCAAAACCAGTACGCTATAAAGAAAACGTCTCTTCGGGATTCAGCGAGATTGGGTGAATTTTAAGAGCGACGGTGTAAAAATGTGAGGGTCAGAGTTGAAAATGTTGAAGATCTTTTTCTTCATGAGGAGAATGGAAATGAGAAAGACAAAGGAGCAGCTCGTGTCCAAGGGTCCATGTCCAAGGATCACTCAAACATGTGAGAATGAAACAAAACACAACTGCAGGTCTGTTTTAATGAGGTAACACACAAGAGTCAGTTTTGTATAATATAAGACCTTTAAATGGTAAAGCTGGATGGGGCTATAAAACGGTTTAAAGGTGTATTGTGTAACTTTTCTGGTGGAGGGCCCGTCAAATCATCTTATTGCTTTATCTGGAATATTTCAAAGACGGTATTACACCAAACCAGACCAAGTTACAGGTCAGATCTGTGGAGAGGCGACCCCGCTCACAGTCAGAATGTCTGTTTTTCTAGGTATTTTTCAGCGATAAAACCATCTGTAATTGAATAAATTAAAGGTTGAGATGTTTAATGTCATACTGAGGAACATTTCAGGCAGAGCAATGTAATGTCATAGTACTCAAGACCGCTATTGGGCTCAAGACCGTTTTTTTGCGGTCTTGGTCTTGTCTCAGACTTGACTGTATTTGGACTGGGTCTTGTATTGTCTTGGTCTTGAAGGCACTTGGATTCGGTCTTGTCTCAGTTTTGAAGGTGCTTGGACTCGGTCTTGTCTCAGTCTCGAGGTCTGACACTGGACAAGTGATAAAATGGAGACAGATTTATAAAAACTTTAATAGATATGTGCCAAAATAACTAAAACACAAATAAATGTAAAAAATTACAATGATAGTCTCGATTTGGTCTCGATGGGCCGTGGTCTTGGCCTTGTCTTGGTCTCGGCCTTTAAAAAGTCTTGGTCTTGTCTCGGTCTCAACCCTCAGAGGTCTTGGTCTTGTCCTTTAAAAGTCTTGGTCTTGTCCTGATCTCGGCCTTTAAAAGTCTTGGTCTTGTCCTGGTCTCGGCCTTTAAAAGTCTTGGTCTTGTCCTGGTCTCGGCCTTTAAAAGTCTTGGTCTTGTCCTGGTCTCGGCCTTTAAAAGTCTTGGTCTTGTCCTGGTCTCGGCCTTTAAAAAGTCTTGGTCTGTCTTGTCTGTCTCGGCCTTTAAAAGTCTTGGTCTTGTCCTGGTCCGGCCTTTAAAAGTCTTGGTCTTGTCTCAGCCTCAACCCCCAGAGGTCTTGGTCTTGTCCTGGTCTTGTCCTTTAAAAGTCTTGGTTTTGTCCTGATCTCGCCCTTTTAAAGTCTTGGTCTTGTCCTGGTCTCGGCCTTTAAAAGTCTTGGTCTTGTCCTGGTCTTGTCCTTTAAAAGTCTTGGTCTTGTCCTGATCTCGCCCTTTTAAAGTCTTGGTCTTGTCCTGGTCTCGCCCTTTTAAGTCTTGGTCTTGTCCTGGTCTCGGCCTTTAAAAGTCTTGGTCTTGTCTTGATCTCAGCCTTTAAAAGTCTTGGTCTTGTTCTGGTCTCGGCCTTTAAAAGTCTTGGTTTTGTCCTGATCTCGCCCTTTTAAAGTCTTGGTCTTGTCCTGGTCTCGGCCTTTAAAAGTCTTGGTCTTGTCCTGGTCTTGTCCTTTAAAAGTCTTGGTCTTGTCCTGATCTCGCCCTTTTAAAGTCTTGGTCTTGTCCTGGTCTCGGCCTTTTAAGTCTTGGTCTTGTCTGGTCTCGGCCTTTAAAAGTCTTGGTCTTGTCCTGATCTCAGCCTTTAAAAGTCTTGGTCTTGTCCTGGTCTCGGCCTTTTAAGTCTTGGTCTTGTCCTGGTCTCGGCCTTTAAAAGTCTTGGTCTTGTCTTGATCTCAGCCTTTAAAAGTCTTGGTCTTGTCTGGTCTCGGCCTTTAAAAGTCTTGTCTTGTCCTTCTCGCCTTTAAAAGTTTGGTCTTGTCCTACTCTCGGCCTTTAAAAGTCTTGGTCTTGTCGTGATCTCAGCCTTTAAAAGTCTCAGTCTTGTCTCGGTCTTGATCCTCAGAGGTCTCGGTCTTGTCCTGGTCTCAGACTGGTCTTGATCTCGATTATTGCGGTTTTGACTACAACACTAGAGCAATGACATATCCACAGAAACAAGCAGGTGGTGACGGACCCCCAACCAAAAAGTTACACAGTGCACCTTTAAGAATGCAGGGGAGATTTTTAGGTGACCACCCAAAAAAATGTAACTTTTCTGTGTATCTTTGTGTTATTGATTTCCCTAAAATGTTCCACAGTATGGCATTTAACTACTCTGTCTTCTTTGAGACGTGCAGATGATGCCACCGGGCTAAATTACAAGTCAGATCTGTGGGGAGGCAAGCTCGCTCACAGTAAGAACACATGTTTTTCCAGGCATTTTTCAAGTTACATAGTGTTAGTTTACCATTTTCACCATTTTTATTACAATTTCCTGTTTGTATTTTCAGTTTTATTATAATGTATATGTGAATTTTATTGTTTCAAGATTTTATTTGGTGCACTTCTCCCATTTATTTGATTTTGGTAGCTTCACTTCCCCTCTCAGTAGAACATTGGAGACTGTAGAGGGTAAATTCTGTCTTGGTTGAAAAGAATATATTTCAAAAACACGACTTTCAGACTGTTTACATTGAACACATGTTGAAAAGACGTTTTCAAATGTGCAGGCTGGTAGAAATACTCAAAGATTCAGTGTATATCCATAAACTGATCAAAAATAAATGAAAACAGATATTACTTAGGGTCACAGTGTCACTCTTGGCATCTTCCATCCTGTATCAAGGCCCAACATTTTGCACACACACACACACACACACACACACACACACACATTCTACATTCTACTAATCATTCAAATCACACTCATCCGTAATGTGCACAAACTTGTTTAGAGATCAGCCACTTCTTTGTGAGACGTGCAAACATTTGAAAAGCTGCGCAGGTTAGAATCTCTGCTGGCAAATGTTTCCAAAGACTCACAGCAACAGAGGAAACAGAGGATTAGGTGAGCGCGGTGTTACATTTAGGGATGGTGCATTCTTCTCTGGAGGAGGAGCGTGTTACTCGAGATGTTTTTTCAGAGCTCAATGAGGTGAAATCTTCAGAGGAGCAGCAGCACCATGAAAAAATATTGAAAAGCAAACAAATACACTACAGTCAAAAGTTTTAGAACAGCACTCTTTTTTTTTCAGTTTTTTACTGTTTACTTTTTACTGTTGACTAAAATATATTCTAAACTTTTGATCCATGAAAGTGTGTACCTTTGGCAGATATAACAGCTGAACACACTTGTGGCTCGTTCTTTCTACAATAAAAATTAAATATTGTTCAGAAAGTTCTTCCCAAGTCTGTTGCAGAAGTTTCATAAATGTGTGGCACTTGTAGGTTGCTTCACTCTTCTGTCCAGTTCATCCCAAACCAGCTCCATGAGGTTTAAGTCTGGACACTGCTGCTGGACACTTCATGTTTTCAAGATTTAGTATCTTGTTCTTTTTTCCTGAGGTAGTTTTGGCAGAGCTTTTTTGTAGTTTTTTTTAACCTCTGTCTGTTCAGTTTTTACCTTTTGTCCCATTTCAAGCTCTTCATTGGACTTGTACGACTTGAATTGCAATAAATACCTGGAAAAATGAGGGTGTTCTAAAACTTTTGACCGGTAGTGTATGTCAGCATATATCATTAGATTTTCCAAATTTTATCAAGTTTTGTCCATTTTATTTGGACTGTACAATTTTTTAGGTTAACTCCATGTTGTAACATGGAACTGAATGCTGGGAAAATAAGCAGCCATCTTATGACGCTGTTCTCATAGATCTTTTTCACAACAGCAGGAAGTGCTGCGATGTAGGGTAAACATCACTTCCTGTTAATGCTTTTCTATGGCAAAATATCTGTGGAAACGTATCACGTATTTTCCACCAACTTCATAAATCTGCCCCAAAACCAACAAGGTCAACAAAGAACATATTCTGTCTATTAAGAATTTATCCACAACTATCAAGGTAAGAAGGACGAAAGCTTAAAGGCGAACAACTACGACGCATTAGTGAACTACTGAACAAAACTAATGTTTTAAGTAACTAACCTTTAAGTTTTCATGTCTCTTCTCTTGATAGTTGTGGATAAATTCTTCATGGACAGAATATGTTCTTTGTGGACCTTGTTGGGTGAAGATTTGGTGATGGGGCAGATTTATGAAGCTGGTGGAGAATACGTTAGCCAGACTGGCACCACCTAGTGCCTCTCTCTAGTTTCTCTCCAGCTACTAGGAATCGACTAATCAACTGATTCCTAGCGACTAGATCAGGAATCAGAATACACTAGAAAGTTTGCAAGAATCCCAGAAGTTGTAGACTGCACACCGGCCAATCAGTGAAGAGCTGTGAAGCCATGACGTCAAACTCAAGCTCCTGTCTGGGTCCCTTTTGTGGAACAGCACAACAGTAAACAAAGCGGTCGAGATGGATGTAGATTAGGGCTGGGTATCATTAAGAAGTTGCTGATACGATATATACCTTGATACACAGACCACGATACGATACATATCTCGATACAGTGCACTTTCGATTTGATATGATATATTTCAAATCGGTTCGATACGGTTCAATAAAAAATAAAGTCTAAATCATGGCTGTGATACTAAAGTCTTTGTTAAACCACTTCTTGTGCAAAGTTCATATGAAACGCAAACATTTTAATCATCAAAACATAAATGAGTTTCCTTTCACTCCACAAGCCACAAAACTGTAGCACTGTAACAAAATAATTTAGTAAAACACACGTAAAAATACTCTTGCTGATATATCGATACAGTAGCCCACGATATCGATACTGTATCATCACATTAAGCGATACGATATATCGATATTCCAATATTTTTGCCCACCCCTAATGTAGATGGATGGAAGACGAAGACTTACATTCTATGTTGGTAACGATTCCCGAGATCGAGGATTTAAAGCCGGAACAAAGAGAATGTTTGGTAAATTTTATCAAGGGGAAAGATGTTGTTGCCCTTTTCCTCCGGGATTTGGGAAAAGCTTAATGTACCAGTTAGTCTTGTTAGTGGTGCATTACATACGTCACGACCAAATAGCAGCGATTGGTTAAGTAAAAAAGTACCTGCCTACCATCAAGCGAATGAATCCTAATGCTGCGAGGTCAGACAGTTTCCACAAAGTAAAACCGTCTGATGAATCAGGCTAAGAATACACAAGACATTTCCACAGATATTTTACCATAGAAAAGCATTAAGTGACATTTACTCTACATCACGGCACTTCTGGCCATTGTGTAAAAGGTTTATTCTTACAGAAAGCCTGCGCCCGCTACGTGTGACGACAATAGAGTATTTTTATCTCTGTCTGTCACAGGAGTAAATCAAGCTCCACTCCACACACTGTTCTGTCCTTTTGTATACGACCTGACAAAAGGTTCACAGCTGCTGTCCTTGTTTTATTCATAGTTTGCGCGATTCTATAAATATTGTAATAACTATGACAAGATATGAGATTAGTTTTTTTGAAGCTACAATTTTGGGATTTATTTTTCTTTTTTCCTCTTTCGCTCACCTCCACCTCCCGCTGTTCAGATGCCACAGTCTCACGGTAAATACTCCACTGAGGAAAGATCACAGCGGGTTGCCAGGTTTGATGAATTCATGGATAGGTTGTCCTTTGCTCTGACAGATCTTGTCCTTGGTACGTCACCTTCTGTGTTCATATCTGGCAACTCCCCAAACCCGCTCATTATACGGCGAGCGTCTAATGAAGCACAAACGCACGGAGCAATGTCAAAGTACACGCCTCTGCAATCCAACCGTGTCATTCATGTGAAGAATAATACATGTGACTTTAGAACGTAGATCAGAAAACAGAGTCATATTTTCCTTTTAATGATTAGCTGTGAGAAAGGTTTAGGAAATGTAAAATCATAAAACTATTCGGTCTTATAAATGTGTGTCCAGTGAAGAGAAGTGTGACAGTAAGTAAACAATGATGTAATAATATCTCCATGTGAGCTGTGTCTGCTGAAACTCTGCAAAGTTCTACTTCCCCAGAGGAACAGGACGACCCGAGACTGACCTGAACAAGTCTCCCACTCTCTCTTACTCACTCTCTCCTCTCGCTCTCTCTTACTCACTCTCTCCTCTCGCTCTTTCTCCTTCTCTATCCCTTCTTTCCATGTCTTTGTCTCTCTCGCTGTTGTCTTGCTCTGTCTCTATCTCTATCTCCTCTGCCTTTCCCTCTCTCTTTCTCTGATTCTCCCTCTCTCTCTGTCGTGTAGCCTTCTCTCTCCCTCTCTTTCTCTCTCGCTCACTCTCTCTCTCCTGCATCCCTCTCCTCCCCTTTCTTTCTCTCTGATGCTCCCTCTCTCTCTCTCTTGTCCCCCTTGCTCTGTCATGTAGCGCTATCTCTCCCTCTTTTTCTCTTTCCCTCAGTCTCTCTCCTCCCCCTTTCTCTCCCTCTCTGACTCCGTCTCTGTCTCTCTCCCTCTCTCACTCTCCTCTCTCTGTCTCTTTCCCTCTCTGACTCTACCCTCTCTCCCTCACTCTCTCTCCTCCCCCCTCTCTCTCTCTTTCTGATGCTCCCTCTCTCTCTTCCTCTCTAACTCTCTTGCTCTGTCTCTCTCGCTCTCTGTATCGCTCTCTCCATCTCTCTCCCTCTCTCTTTGTCTCCCTCCCCCTCTCTCTGTCGTGTAGATCGCTCGCTCTCCCTCTCTTTCTCTCTCTCCCCCTCAGTCTCTCTCCTCCATTCCTCTCCTCCCCCTTTCTCTCGCTCTCTGACGCTCCCGCTCTGTCTCTCCCTCTCTGACTCTCTTGCTCTCTCCCTCTCTTTCTCCCTCTTTCTGTCTCTTTCCCTCACTCCCACTGTCTCTCTCGCTCTCTCTGTCTCCCCCCTTTCCCTCTGTCATGCTGCTCTGTCGCTCATCCTCTCTCTGACTCTCCCTCCCTCCTCTCTCCCCCTCTCTTTCTCTCTCTCTCTCTCCCTGACTCTTGCTCTGTCTCTCCCTCTCTCTTGCACTCTGTCTCCCTCTCTATGTCTCTCTCTTTCTCTCTTTGTCCTTCTCCCTGTCTGTCTCCCTCTCTGACTCTCTGTCTCTCTCCCTCTCTTTCTGTCATGTAGCTCTGTCTCTCTCCCTTCCTCCCTTTCTCTCTCTCCTTCACTCTCTCTCCTCCATCCATCTCTTCCCTCTTTCTCTCTCTGACGCTCCCCCCCTCTCTGACTCTCCTTGTCTTTGTCTCTCTCCCTCTCTGTCTCCCTCTGTCTCTCTCTCTAACTCTCTTCCTCCTTCTCTCTCCCTTTCCTTCTTTCTTTCTCTGTCTCTATCTCTGACGCTACCTCTCTCTCTTTCTCTCCCTCGCTCTGTCCCTCTTGCTCTCTGTCTCCCTCTCTCTGTCTCTCTCTTTGCCGCTCCCTCCCTCTTTGTCTCTCTCCCTCTCTTTCTGTCATGTAGCTCTGTCTCTCTCCCCTCCCTTTCTCTCTCCCTCACTCTCTGTCCTCCCCCCTCTCACTTTCTTTCTGACGCTCTCTCTCTCTCTCTCACTTTCCCTCTCTCTGTCGCGTTGTCCCTTCTCCCTCTCTTTTTCTCTCTCTCTGTTTCTCACAGTCCTGCAGAAGATACAGTTTGACAAAAACTCACCATAACAATGCACGTCACCTCTGATTCTCTCTCACACACACACACACAACACACACATACACACGCACACAAACGAGGGGAAAAGTTCAGTCCTAACTCAACTTTCTCAACTCATTTTTTTAGGTGACAGTGACAACAGTACAGGAGACGTTTGTGGGTTTTGTCACACTGAACTCTCCAAATGAAGCCAATAATTAACAGAAAAACATCATCTGCTCCTCAGAACACCTCACAACACTGAGGATTCACACAAAAAAATCAATATTAACAGTGTTTTTACTTTTGCATCATGATTATTTCTTCAGTTGTCTATGTTAAAGAAGCGTGACGTCTCCCATAGTGTTCAACTCCAGTCAAATGAAGCTCACCGAGGCTGGCAGTTATAGCAGTTGTGAGTGAGTTCTGTATCAAGATTAGACATTTATTTATGTGCAAAACAGTGAAATAAAAACACCAGGAATATAGGAACTTTAACAGATAATACTCCCTACAACTGCACAACAACTCACCTTTGTGTAAAAGATAATACTCCCTACAACTGTACAACAACTCATCATTATGTAACAGATAATACTCCCTACAACTGTACAACAACTCACCCTTATGGAACAGATAATACTCCCTACAACTGTACAACAACTCACCCTAATGTAACAGATAATACTCCCTACAACTGTACAACAACTCACCCTAATGTAACAGATAATACTCCCTACAACTGTACAACAACTCACCCTAAACAGATAATACTCCCTACAACAGTACAACTCAGCATTATGTAATGTAATGTAGTCCCGGGTCCCGGCGGCGGGTCTGTCAGGTCGGGTCTTTGACTCTGTCCTCGCGGTTTCCTGTGTGGAGCTTTAGGCTAAAGTAGCAGCTGCCGCTAATCGTGAAGCTGCTACGAGTTGACGCAGCAGGTTGACGTGACGTGACGTGAGTGACAGGACAGTTGTCCAATCAGACTACACTAAATAAACAGACTGTGATGTCATTGATGTCACAGTAAAGTTTGTGCCCTCAGCCCAAAGTGAAAAGCGCCAATCAAAATCATTTTAAAATAGTCATAATAACGGCCTGTGCTGGGGGGTGGGGCACCAGCGGCCGCTAGGGGGGGCACGACCCTCAAATGCCCCACCTTGCCGCCGACACTGATAATACTCTTTACAACTGTACAAGAACTCACCCTTATGAAACAGATAATACTCCCTACAACTGAACAAAAACTCACTCTCATGTAACAGATAATACTCCCTACAACTGAACAAAAACTCAACTTACGTAATGAATAATACTCCCTACAACTGTACAGCAACTCAGTCTTATGTAATAGATAATACTCCCTACAACTGTGCAACAACTCTACCTTATGTAACAGATAATACTCCCTACAAGTGTACAACAACTCACTCTAATGTAACAGATAATACTCCCTACAACTGTACAACAGCTCACCCTTATGTTACAGATAATACTCCCTACAACTGTATAAAGCTGAGATTTTATATTTTATTCCTTATTTTTCTATTTTATTTTGACTTTTACATTTGCATTTATATAATCTTTGATTATATAATATAATATTTGATACTTGTTTCTTGCTCTTTTTTTGGCTCTTATTTAGAATTTATTACTGTCATTTATATTTTTCCTCTTTGTTATTATATTATACTGTGATGTATGAGCTCCTGTGTCCAAATAATTTCCCTTGTGGATCAATAAAATTTGTCTAAGTCTAAGTCTAAGCATCTTTGGGACTTTGTGAATCTTTATTTTGACATTTTCTCCATTGACTGTCTCAGTGTAATTTGCACAAACGTGTGAACAGACAACTTTATGGCCCATTTGGATTTGGAGGACTTGTTATTTCAGCTACACATTTCTTCCTTTCCACCTCAACTGCTTCAGTAAAAAGATCAGTTTTATTTCCTCCTTCAACAGCACCGGCGCACAGGCCCACAGGGACGTTTTCCTGCTGGGGTCAAAGCCACACTTTTATTCTCAATAAACTCAGGTCATTCATCTGTCTGTCTCTTCATAATCAGTTTTGGACATTTAAAGGTGCACTGTGTAACATATGTAGTGGAGGGTTCGTCTAGAATGTTCCGCAGTATAGCTTAAACAAGTCTATCACGAGGGAGACAAGCAGGTTACAAAATTATGCTACATGACAGTTCAGATCTGTGGAGAGTCGCCCCTATTCAAAGAAGGAATTATTGTATTTTTGAGTAAAAGAAACTAGTGTTGTAATACTCGAGACTGGCCTCAAGACCATTTTTTTTCAATCTTGGTGTCATCTCAGACTCGACTGCGTTTGGACTTGGTCTTGTGTTGGTCTTAAAGGTGCTTGGCCTCGGTCTTTTCTCGGTCTTGAAGGCGCTTGGCCTCGGTCTTGTCTCGGTCTTGCAGGCGATTGGCCTCGGTCTTGTCTTGGTCTTGAAGGCATTTGGACTTGGTCTTGTTCCGGACTCGACTGCGTTTGGACTTGGTCTTGAAGGCGTTTGGATTCGCTCTTGTGTCGGTCTTGAAGGCGCTTGGACTCGGTCTTGTGTTGGTCTTGAAGGCGCTTGGACTCGGTCTTGTGTTGGTCTTGAAGGTGCTTGGCCTCGGTCTTGTCTTGATCTTGAAGGCATTTGGGCTTGGTCTTGTTCCGGACTCGACTGCATTTGGACTTGGTCTTCAAGGCACTTGGACTCGGTCTTGTCTCGGTTTTGGAGTCGGTCTTGCCTCAGTCTTGAATACACTTTTAGTCGGTCTTGTGTCAGTCTTGAAGGCACTTGGACTCAGGTTTGTCTTGGTCTTGAAGGCGCTTGGACTCAGTCTTGTCTTGGTTTTGTCTTGGTCTTGAAGGCGATTGGACTTGGTCTTGCCTCAGTCTTGAATGCGCTTGGAGTTGGTCTTGTGTTGGCCTTGAAGGTGCTTGGACTTGAGCTTGTCTTGGTCTTGAAGGCGCTTGGACTTGGTCTTGTCTCGGTCTCGACACTTGATAAGTGATAAAATGGAGATAAATTTAGAAAAACACTGATATTTAGTATGTGCCAAAATAACTGTAAAATACAAATAAATGTTAAAAATGAGAGAGATGGTCTGGATTTGGTCTCAGTTTGGTCTCGATGGGCCGTGGTCTCGGTCTCGACTCTCAGAGGTCTTGGTCATGTCCTGGTCTCCGGGCCCTGTGGTCTTGTTTTTGGTCTTGGTCTTGACTACAACACTAATAGAAACACTCGTAATGAATATCATGGAACATTCCAGGCAAAACATCAACATCTCCATGGAGACAAGTAGGTAGCAGACACTCCACCAGAAAAGTTACGCAGTGCATCTTTAAGGGCTCCATATTACACTATTTCCTGATCTGTGTTATAATGTTTGAAGTTCTTTTGTTTCACATGTTTAACACACAAACCCTGCAGATTTAGGCTTAGTTCTTCTCTCAAACTGAAAACGCTCTGCTCCACATTATGATGTCATGTGGTAATACAGGAAGTGCTCCACTGTGTTTTCAAACTCCATACACCTTCACTAGAATCATTTGGACCATTTCAGCTCTGGAATTGCAAATCTTTACTCAACTAAAAGGAGCTGTTAACTTGAAAACTACCACTAAGGCTACGTTCAGACTGCAGCCTGAAGTGACCCAAATACGTTTTTTTTGGCCCCTATGTGACCTGTATCTGATCTTTTAATGACAGTCTGAACCACAGATCCGCAACAAGCCACAAACGTCACTATTCTGTGCTGAAGTAGGTGAAAATTGTTAATGAACTCCGCGTCACTGAAGCGAAGCACCACCACCGTGTCACCACTCTTGGCTCCGTCTCCACATCCACACGTTCCTTTCAACAGACTGTCCCACAAAACACCACGGCCAAAAACCTCGTCCTTCTCCTTCTCAATCTCCTCCATAAAACAAGTAAGTTGTTCATGTTCTGGCTCCGGTACGAGAGGAACTTTAAAATCTCCAGGTGCTCAATGCTGCGTCCATGTTTGGACAACTTCCGTAAACACAGAGCACGCTCGCTGAGGTTGACGTCATCGTGTCTCCAGTGCACATGTGGGACACTTTTGGGCCGTTTAATGTTCACACAGGAGAACACATACAAGTCACATTTAATTGGAAATGTGAACGACTTCGCAAAAACATCGGATTTCACTAAAAAATCTGAATTGAGCGTTAAGCCCTGCAGTCTGAACGTAGACTAAATGACATCACCAGGTGGAACAGCGCATTTTGAGCTTTGGAAATGTAGACAATCTAATAATAAAGGATTACTCAAACATGTGTGAATGGAACAAAACACAATTCCAGGTCTGTTTTTGAGGAGGCAAGAATATTATAACATGACTTAAAGCTCAGAAGAGTCAATTCTGTGTAAATAGAACCTTTAAATACTACAAGTTGATCTCACCCCGTGGAAAACAAGTGAACAAAACAGCCAGAAAAGTATATCAAATATCAACATTACAGTAAACCAAGGTCATTTTCTCATTTTCACAGAGTTAGACATGACTTCACCACAGCACTGACTCATTCTTGTGTGTGTGTTTCTATTGTCACCTCCTCATCTCTTCTTACAGTTACGCACATTTTAGTTTCTCTACAATTCTGCACAACACCGACTCGCACACGCATTTGGAGGGAAAAACACCTTGTTATTTTAGCCCTGGCTTATTTGTGATTTTTAAATTGGGTCTGTGAGCCTGGTGTTTCTCTTCAACACCTAAAATTAACGAGCAGAGGAAGTGTGGAGCTGAAATCTAGAATTATATCAAGTCACTTTTAGAACAGCAAACTTTTATTGTGTTATTAATATAGCAACTAATATTTGATTTGTTCTTTCTCTTGCTGATAATACTACTTAAACTATCACACTGTCACGACGACTTGCTTTCACATATTGGCTACTTTCTTAATATTTGCTGTTATTTATACTATTACCACTGTTGGGCAAGTTACTTTAAAACTGTAATGTGTTATTTATGACTTGTTACTGTCATTTCAAAGTAATTCGTTACATTTCATTATTACTGCGTTTAAAATGTAAGACATTGCATTACTATTGCAGCACTTTTAAGTTACTCTTACTAAAATAAGTGTGAAGATGCTGAACTTTTGCTCCGTATATGGACTGAACCAGGACTAAACCTGGACTAAACCAGAGCTAAACCAGGACTGAACCAGAACTAAACTGGAACTAAACCAGAACTGAACCAGAGCTGAACCAGGACTAAACTAGGTCTAAACTAAGACTAAACCAGGACCAAACCAGGACTAATCTTGGACTAGAACTTGGAATCTCGTACCGCCCCTGAGAGAACCCCCGAGCGCGATCAGGTGTCAGCTGCGTTTAGCTCCGTGGAGCGTGGAGTTCTGCATCGGTCCTTTCACTCACAATCACGGTCTACGCGGGCGCGTCTCCGGCGTTTCACTTCTGCTGATATCGCGGTGATTTTAGAAAATTTGTATGAAGAAAAACAAAACAAAACCACCACTTCAGTCCAGGTTAAAAAAGCACAGTAACGCGTTACTGACATTTGTACCGAGTAAAATATTTAATTTTTTTCCCCCTGTAATACCTTACATTACTGTGTTACAGCAAAAAGCAACGCATTACAATAATTTGTTACTTTTATAATATTTGTTACTCCCAACACTGACTATTACTGTATCGTGCACTGGATTATAAGGCGCAATGTCAATAATGTTGAATTCTCTTGTCTATGTGTCAAAAAATGTGTCAACTGTTTGATTATGTAAAACAACTGGGGTAGGATATTATACTTTTTTTTGTTTGTTTTGTTTTTAACTTCTTACTACTCCGTTTGAGCACTGGGTCCCCAATATATACATGTACATATCCTTGTGTTGTTTTTTATGGGTGTGATTTTGTTTTTACCTCGCTCAAACAAATAAATAAAATATAAATAAATAAATATTGTCATACATAAGTCGCAATAAGCAAAACAAACAGATGACGCTTGAGACTGATCCTGAACCCAGGCGTCCACGATCTATTGGCAGATCGTGGTGTAATTCGCCCGGCGTTGCCTCCCTGTCTTGGTGAATGTGGATTATGAATGTCAATCTGGGTGGATCATTGATGTTTTGTTTTTTTTTTTCTACAAGGCAGCTTTGCACACATTTGTTTACATTTTACAGAAACAAAACTTAAAACCACATGGTGCAATTGCATAAACTTTAAGCTCTTGTGCGCTGATGCAGACAGTTTCTGTCGGACTCAAGGACACGACTCAATGGAATATGAGTGTTCTTTCTGTGACAGAGGATGTGCTGCTGATGGTGAGTCTGTTCTGTGTTTCTATCCTGTTGGAGATGGTTCATGTGAAACTTTTCAGAGATTATAAATCTGCAGGTCATACACACAGACCGTATATATGAATGGACATATGTTCTCTGCCGCATTTCACTGATGTCATAAATGTTAACATAGAACTAAACTTCGCCCTTTACTCCACAAGACTCGTGACTACTGTAGCCGTAATGCTCCGACAATCCATCAAACAGAGCGGCTTTGTAGCTACCAAAGTCGTGCCCCACATAAAATCAGTTCGAGGTCAGTAAGAACAACCAGGATTAATACATAAAGTGCACAGGATTAAAAGAAAATTGAAGGATTTTAAGTGCTCCTTATAGTCTGAAAAATATGGTAATCCCCCCACAAGTACATGTTCATAACCAGTATTAACGATAGAATTTGCAATGTTCAGAATAGGCTATTGATACTTTGCAGCTGATCTCATCAACATACCCTGGGGATGTGAAGCTAACTGAAAGCACTAATCTGTCTGATGTTCTGTTACTCAACCCATGAGCCTTAGTCACTGTCACCTTTTTGTGGAAAATCCAACTCCTAAACAGGACCATGAATGATCGTATCAACCACAGGCTGCTGAAAATGTGCCCTTTAAAACTATTTCGTGTTTTTTCTTCAACCACAGAAGTACACCCACACCCTCAATACAGAGAACGGTATTGGAAAGGGGCAATCAAAGGCAAAAAATGGCAAAAAACTAAATATCAAACTTAACTTCTATTAACTTTTACACCTATTAACTTTTCTGGTGGAAGGTCCGATGTTATTGCTTTG
This sequence comes from Boleophthalmus pectinirostris, assembly GCF_026225935.1. Classification (NCBI taxonomy): domain Eukaryota; kingdom Metazoa; phylum Chordata; class Actinopteri; order Gobiiformes; family Gobiidae; genus Boleophthalmus; species Boleophthalmus pectinirostris. The sequence goes on along the minus strand of NW_026571541.1, from coordinate 5,271,269 downwards.
TCTGGAATGTTTCACAGTATGGCATTAAACCAGCGATGCCAGGGTGATACTGGACAAGGGGCCAGATTTTTTTCAACTGAGCCCTCAAGGGTCTGAAAAACACTTTTGGACTGAAAAGGCCAAACGCTGACTCAACACATGGATAGGCTGTTTGAAATTGCATTGGCACCACAATAACCTCACAGTGAAGCTTACAATGACACAGCCTAAAGCAGGAGACAGTTGCCATCTAAAAACTTAACATTTTTCTATCCATGCAAGAAGACTACATTTATTAACTAGACATGGAATAATAATAGACTAGAACTGTAGATGCCAACAAAACACATTTCCTCTAAAGAACACAAGTGGAAACTGTTAATTACTTTAATCAGATTTATTGAAGTCTTGCATGTCAATGTATAATTAAGCCAATTAATAGAAGGCCAGGCCAAGTAGGCTAAAAGTAGTCACAGAAAGAATAAAGAGGAACAAGTAAGAAACAACAGGCCATGTGATTGACAAATATGATCTATCTTAAAACATTAAATTGTCTCAACAACAGATGAGACACATGAAGTTTGTCAGTCATCACCAGTCAACTGTGGCACAAACCTACACAGGCAACAGTCAACCCCAGCCTCCACCCACATCACACAGGATTATGATCAACGGGACACCAGCCTACTTCAGCTACATCTTACTTGTCGAGGCCAAACACCTTTTAACTTTCACCAGCTTGTCCACATCGGGGGACAGTTTCTGGGCTATTTTCTATTTTCATAACATCATTCAGATGTCCATATGTCAGACGATTACACACTTTCAGTTTATTAATATTCATCATGGAAAAGGCTCACATAAATATGTTGTCTCAAACATACAAAGTATTTGACCTGTGGAAGGCTGTGAGCTTTGGGTACTCTGGTGGCAAAGATTGATAGAATGATTTGATTGCAACAGATGCATAGTTTTCCTTCAACAGTACAGAACACTGCACTTCTCTCTGTTCCATTTGGATCATCTCTGGGACCTCGAAAGCGTCAATCGTGAATGGAGAGTGAAAAATTGCAAAGTCCTTTACCAGTTCAGTAAAAACCGTGAATCGAGTGGCAAACTCATGCCCAAGTCCAGAAAGCAAGTTTGCATACTTGTCCATACTCCGATGATTGACAAGTTGAGGTTTAAGACAGGGGAGGTGAGCGGCGTTGCTCTGGCAGGAGCTGCGTCTCCCACAACACCAGTTTACTTTGAAAAGCACGAGCACTATCATAATACTCTGTGATGAGTTTGTTGCAGCCCTGCAAAGTAACATTCAAAACATTTAGATGTTCGGTTATGTCCACTAAAAAGGCAAGATCCCTGGTCCATTCTGAGTCGTCCACTTCCAGCACAGGCTTCCCTTTACCCTGCATGAACTCGGCTATCTCTGGGTGTAATTTGTAGAAATGTTTCAGCACTGCGCCTCAGCTCAACCAACGCACGTCAGTGTGATAGGGAAGACCATGATGAATGTCACGTTCCAATAAAAAAAACATCAAATTCCCTCTGGTTCAAATAAAATTCACAGTGTCAATAACAGCAGACATGACATGGTTCATTTTCAGACTCTTGCAGCACAACACCTCTTGGTGCAGAATACAGTAAAAGTTCCAAAATACTTGCTCTGGATTAGCTGCATTTACCTTTTCTCTCAACTTCACAACCGCTCCTGCCTTTCTTCTGATCACAGAAGGTGCACCGTCAGTATCCACACTGACAGTGAAACTCCACTTCACCTCCAGTTTGTCCAGGGCCCTGGAGCTCTGGTGGTGTCTGTCAAATAAACATCACAAACTGGGCTACATCAGTCACGTCAGTGCTGTCGTCAAGAGCAACAGAGAATGTGATGAAGACTTAACCTTGTCTTTTTTGGTTGACTCTTCTAATCACCAGAAAGTTCTTTAGTTCTCTCATGGCTTGCTGTTTCTGGAGCGGTGATGCTAGTTCATTTAGTTTTTAGTCTGAAGTTGCTCTTTGTACTACAAGTATTTCTCAGTGTGGGTCTCATAGTGTTGTTTGATATTGTACTCTTCTGCTACAGCAACTTGTTGAGAACAAATAAGACACTTTTTGCCCCTACATCCCAAAAGAAATGCTTTTCTTTTCATCTCTGCTGAAAGATGTGACCTTCAGGTTCGACTTTCCTCTTTTTTGACAACATCTTGATATTGACCAGTCTACGCCGGCACCATAGACTCTGTCATGGTCGGCACTGCTGAGACGAGCAACAGACCAACTGACAAATAAAACCGAAAATTCTATTTTTAAAAAATGAAACATTAGGTGGGCAGCAGTAACTGACGGATACCACCGAAAATTTTATGAAAAAATAAAACATTAGATAAAATTAATTAATAAAGTTGTCCTCTTATCATCCACGGGCCGGATGCGATGTACTGTCAGGCCATAACCATGACATCACTGCATTAAACCTTTTGTTCGTCCTGGAGACCAAACCAGACCAAGTTACAGGTCAGATCTGTGGAGATGTGACCCTGTCTGCCTGTTTTTCTAGGTATTTTGGAGTTATAAAACCACCTGTAATTGAATACATGTCAAATAAACCTGTTTAATGTCATAGTTGCCACATTTACACGAGATCTTTAATTCCGAATAAAAATAATTTAATTCTGAATACAATTAATTCCACTTTAAAAAGACTTAATTCCTAATGAAAATGATTATTCAGAATTAAACTTAATTTCGAAGTAAGTGGGTGGTGTATTCTGATTTTAAATCAAAATTAATTTAATAATTCCCACCCCCAGGCAATGAACGGAATTAAATAAAGGCGATTTAACGTCTTTTCCATGTAAACCTCAATTCTGAATTATTATTTCCATGTAAATTCAAAGGAGAATATTTTAATTCAGAACAGAGACATTTGAAGCAGAGCAGTGACATATCCATAGAAACAAGTAGGTGATGAAATTGCGTCTAGTTAAACTGCTAGTTACTTGTAAGTCTGGCCAATCCGTCTGAGTTTACGCAGACAAAAGCAGAGGCCTAATAGCTAATAATGATCGTATTGGTGGAAGCATGAAAGCCCATACATTTTTAACGAGGCCGAGTCGATGATGGTCTCCTCATCAGAACATAATGACGCTCGGCGATGTGAAAGCAATCAGAGCTGATCACATGTGTCAGGGTTATGCGTGAGGATGTGACGGGTTACTGTTTTTAAATGACAAAAACAATCGAATCAACATAAAGACAATTGCCCCAAGATCACGTGAAGGAGAAATGGAGCTCGTAAAAGTGCTGGAGAAATTGGCCATCTGTGCGGGAAAAACATGTTATTTTTGACTGTTTCTTTTCTTGTGTGATGTTCAAGAACCCTGGGAAACATCAAATAATATGTAAATGAAAATCCAATAATGATGTATGATTGGGTGAAGTTACAGGTCAGATCTGTGGAGACAATACTGATAGAAAGAGACATACACCTCAAACAAAAAATCTAACAAATATTGTGTCTGCATGCTGGGCCCAAAAATAAAAACAGTGCAAAAAACAGAAAGAGATCCACGCTGCAGTTCTTCAAACATCTGAAGAAGGGCTCGGCTCGAAACGTCACATTGTGGTGTCATTGAAATAACAAATTTGGGAGCTTCAAAGAACTGCAGTGTAGATCTCTTTATTTTTTTATTTTTATTTTTTGCAAATCTGTGGAGATGCAATCACGCTCACAGTCAGAATGCCTTTTTTTTGTTTTTTTGTTTAATAAAACCACCTGCAATTGAATAAATGTAAAGTAGAGCTGTTTAATGTCAAACTGTGGAATATTCCAGGCAGAGCAATGACAAATCCATAGAAACAAGCAGGTGTCGGACCCCCAACCCCAAATGTTGTGCACATTTAACCACACACTGCTGTTCTAATTTACAAATGCTCACATACTCTGGGTCAGTGTTTCCAATTTCCAATGTCTCAAATTTTTAAATGTACAAAAACAGAGTTTGTTTTCATGTAGTTGAATGTTATGACTCATGATTTAGTTTTGTAAAACAGCAACACAACTATTCAATGCAGATACGATATACAAAGATCTGTCCAATCCTACTGCAGTGGTCCCATTCAAACACAGGACTGACTGTGCAGCCTTTTAAAGTGGCTGCACACTTAAGAAATGGTATCATTAAAAGTATCCATAAGACTAATTTCATATTTAAATGAAAACCATTATTTATTGGCAGTTTTATTTATTTATTTAGAAAATGGATTATCTGGAGTTGGTTGTATAAATAATTTGATATATTTTTCTCTGTGTACAAATGAGGGTTGTCAAAAATAACACAAATCAGAAACTAATCAATACAAAACTAGTATCAAATATAATAGATAGATAGATAGATAGACAGATAGATACATTAACAGGATACAGGAGGAGGAGATTGACATGTGGATCGGTGCAGCATTGGCAGTGATGCCAAAGCTCTCGATTTACCTTCAATCTACATTCCTTCCCTCACCTCTGGTCATGAGCTCTGGGTAAAGACCGAAAGGACAAAATTGTGGATACAAGCGGTCGAAATGAGGTTCCTCCGCAGGGTGGCTGGGCGCTTCCTTAGAGATAGGGTGAGGAGCTTAGTCACACGGGAGGAGCTCGGAGTAGAGCCACTGCTCCTCCACATTGAGAGGGCATCTGTTCTGATGCCTCATGGACGAGCCTCTCGGGAGGAGTTCTGGGCATGTCCCACCGGAAGGAAGTCCCAGAGAAAGACCCAGGACATGCTGGGGGCACTGTGTCTCTGGGATGGCCTGGGAACACCTTGGGGTCACCCTGGTGGAGACTGAGGAAGTGTCCGGGGGGAAGAAAGTCTGGGAGTCCCTGCTTAGACTGCTGCCCCCGTGACCTGGCCCCAGAGAAGCAGAAGAAAATGGATGGATGGATCAACAGGATAGAAAATGTACTTCCTGAATAGCTTTAGAATGATACACCCATGGAGCACTATGGAACCAACCTGAACCACTGAGGGATTACACAAATATGAGACCAGATGGCACAGAAAGTACAATTAATTAAAGTTGAAAATCACTTTCTATTGTCTAAATAATCCACTTAGAGTCTATTCCTTAGTATCGAAATCAAGTTTGAAATGTTATTATGGTGTCAACACTAGTGCAAACTAAAACATATGTTTTGAACAAGCGTCGAGTGTGACTGTGACGCTGGAGAAGGTTTCACATGAACAGCAACACGGTGAGGAACACACAGACCAAGGCCACATGACACACTCCACATCATCAGGTCATGGCTTTGTGTACAACAAAGTCCGACATGAACCAGGTCTGGACCAGGTCTAGACCAGGTCTGGATCAGGTCTGAACCAGGTCTATACTAGGTCAAATCCAGGTCTGGACTGGGTCAAATCCAGGTCTGGAGACGGTGTGGGGATCAACGTCTCATCTGCTGGGGTCATGTGATGCGCTGGAGTTCATAGGTCCCACCTGTCGCCATGTCAGCCTCAGAGACAGACGCTAACCCCACAGAAGGAGGAAGCACTAACGCTGAGTCGCTAACAGAAGGCGCTGATCTGCTTCATTTCCCTGATGAGCTCTGTCCTCTCTGGGGTTGTGTTCTGTTCTTTTAGAGGCCATTTGAGACAAGGCCACTGTGGTGTTGATTCAAGATTATTATGACTTTAAACCAAACTGCGTACTTTCATTTTCCTTATGCCCACTCATTACACGCATGGTAACACAAAGCGTACTAATCTACAAGATGACTACCAATATAACTACCAATATGAGGGTGACCAGACCAGTTTTGAGCCCTGTGTCCCCAGTCCCAGCAGATTTATCCAAAAACTGTGATTTGTCCCAGTTTTATACAAGAAATGAGAGGTGTCCCTATTTTCGACCAATTTGATCCTGTCAACAGTAAAGAGAGACACATACTGTCATTTATTTAAGTAAAATACTGAAAAGCTGCTTAAAAACGACCAAAACACAAAGAAAATGTGACTATACTGGTACTAGACTGGGACTAAACCAGGTATTCGACTGGGACTAAATCAGGACAAGACTGGGTACTCAACTTGGACTAGACCAGGTACTAGATTGAGACTACGCCAGGAATAAACCAGGTACTAGATCACGTACTAGCCAGGACTAAACTAGGTACTAGACTAGAACCAAACCAGGACTAGATCAGGTACTAGCCCGGGAATAAACCAGGTACCAGACCCGAACTAAACCAGGACTAGACTGGGACTAGACTGGGTACTAGACCAGGACTATGCCAGGACTAGACCAGGACTATGCCAGGACTAGACCAGGACTATGCCAGGACTAGACCAGGACTGGACCGTGTCCTAGACGCTGACTAAACCAGGTACCAGACCCGGACTAAACCGGGTGGTAGACCAGGTACTTGACCGGGACTAAACCAGGTCTAAACTGGGACTAAACTATAATTAGACCGGGTATTAGACCAGGTACTAGACTCAGACTAGGCCAGATACTAGACTGGAACTAGACCAGGTACTAGACCTGGCCTAAACAAGGTACTCAACCGGGACTAAACCAGGTACTTGACTGGGACTAAACTATGTACTAGACCAAAAATAAACCAGGTACTAGACCAGGAACAAACTAGGTACTAGACCAGGATTAAACCGGGACTAGACCGGGTACTATACCAGGTACTAGACTCGGACTAGGCCGGATACTATACTGGAACTAGACCAGGTACTAGACCGGGCCTAAACCAGGTACTCAACCGGGACTAAACCAGGACTAGACCAGGTAAAAGCCCGAGAATAAACCAGGTACTAGACTAGGTACTTGCCCAGGACTAAACTGGGTACAGACCAGGGACTGGGCGAGGTACTAGACCAGGACTAAACCACGACTAGACTGGGACTAGACCAGGTACTTGCCCGGGACAAAACCAGGACTAAACCATGTACTAGACTAGGTACAATAGGTTGCTATGGTAACGTCACACTTCCACAGTGCACTTCTCTCTGCTCTGTACTTACTACGTTCTCCATTTTTATTTTCTTAATCAGTGATACACGTAGGATTTGAACTCTTTGTTGTGATTCCATTTGTGGTGATGTCAGCTCCCATTGGGCACCGCATTTTTCTAACGCGGACTTGTTTCTTTTTTTATTTGTTTCAGATGAATGTTGAGATTTAAAATATGTAAATTACTATGATCCACAGATGTTATAAATTACAACTATTTCGCAGACACAGGCACAATAGGTGTTGATTTAATAGGTGAATGTTTTTTTTTGATACCGTGCTTTTGTATAACCAATAGCTCTACAAAAACATGAGGCACTTTGCTTCGCCCAACACGCACAAGCTCAAATCAACCCCAAACACATTTTTATATAAGTCTCCTGTGAGTGTCAGTGAAAGGCCAGCTCTCATATCTCTGCAGAACTCTATAACCCTTTTCCTCCTCTTTTGACTTTACTCATGAGCTCAAATGCACACAGCGGCTGCCTCTCTCCGGTTTCCTGTAAAGAGCTCTGCGTGAGGCCAGCACACTTTCCCCTGGATCAATAAGGACCTATTAAACCTCCACTAAGCGCTACAGTCACGGAGCCGAGCGGAGATTTCCAACTCAGCGGGACGCCCTCTCCAGCTCGCCGCACAGCTCGGATACTGCGTGTACGCAAAGAAACGGCCATGCAAATATGTCTCATGTACAGTCAATTGATTGCACTGGATCCACCTACAGCTATTATCACTTAAAACAATAGAGCAGTTAGTTTTGGTTGTCTTTTGGTCTGACCAAAATGTAAATAAGAGACAATGGCACATAAACTAAGTGAATGGATTTGAAGATCTGCTGTGACTCTAGATGTTGAATAGAAGCAGTGCAGCAACTATGGAACTTCTTGGACTCTTTTCGCTTTTAGGCATTTTAGAATGTTGTTAACTTAACCCATAAAAAAACATACCCTGTTGTGTTTTGTTTCATTTACACATGTTTGAGTACTGTATTTTTCAGACTAAGTTGCAATTTTTTTCATGGTTTGGGTGTTTCTTGTGACTTATACTCTAGTGCAACTTCTATATTAAAATGTTCACATTGAAGCCGTGAGAGGTTCTAGTCTTGTGTGTGAGTATCTGCTGCTCCTGTTCCTCCTGTACCACTGTCACTTCACTCTACTGCACATGTCTCCTGCAGAAAGAGCCTCTGTCCTGTCTGGATCATGTCAGTCGATCGCACCATTACTTCTGAACCACTGAACAATTAAACTTTAAACAAACTTATAAAGAGAAGACTGAACACAAATGCCCCCATAAAGAAAATCATATTTTGCAGATTACAAACTGCAAAAAGAGAAATCTGCAGCTGAAAACAGTAATCAAGCAGCAGAAAGAAAGTTTGGAGTGAGTGAGAAACTTGTGACACCGGGAGGATGCACCATGAAACTTTCCTGAAGTCACTGGATGGATGGACAAAGTCTGGACTTCAGTGATTCACTGAAACCATCCTGTCGGGATCCAGAATAATAATTCTAACTGGAACTGATGCTGAGTCTGACGACAGTGACACAGAAGAGGAAGCGGGGCTCTGTTTACCTCCGGAGGTAAGAACTCAATGGATTTAGTGATTTGGAGTGAGATGGAGAGTTTGGTGAACTTGTTAACAGTCTGTTGTTGTCTGTTCTATTGTTATAATTATAACTTGTCTTTCAAGATGACATGTCAGTTCCTGGTTTCTGATTTTATAAAATAAATTTTCCCCAAAATGTGTGACTTATGCAAATCATATATGATTTTTTCTTCTTCATTATGCACTTTTTGGCTGGTGTGACTTATACTCCAGAGAGACTTATAGTCTAAAAAATACAGTAATCCTGTTAACTGTCTGTGTGCATCTCCAAAGTTCAAAATGCTCTTGCTGCATGCACTTCCTGTATTTTCACATGACATCACAAGGTGGAACAAAATGTTTTTCTGTTTGAGATCCGGCTCCACCTGTCCTGGCTTCGGACTTTCATCCACTTTGGATTTGTGAGCGGGATGTGGTTGTGGGCTGAGGTAGAGCAGCCTCAGACTCAGTTTGTCTTCTTCCTCCTTCTCCGACACTCTTCCCTTCTCCTCCTCAGCTGACAGATGTAAAGCGTGATGAGAATTCTCCAGCTGCTGCACAATTATCATAATGTATGTTAACGACTGCGAAAAAAGGTTATCATGTTTGTGTCGGTGGCGTAACGACAAACAGAGATGAGAAAAAGCCGGTAGCAGCTGAAGTGTGTGTTTTCTTCCTGTCAATGTAAATACGTTCGGGTCCCTGTCCAATGAGAACCCCAGATGTTGAGTGGGATTAAATGAAGGTGATTTAAAGTGTCTTCCATGTAAACCTTAAATCAGAATTATTATTTACATGTAAACTTAAAGGAGAACAATTTAATTCAAAACAATAAATTCAGAATTAAAAATCACGTAATCATGTAAACGTGGCCAATGTTTGACCCAAAACACATCTTAATATTGAACTTGTATTTTTTTCAAAGCTGATCTGCCGCCGACATCGGTATTGGAAGTGAAAAGGCTGGATTGGTGCACCCGTAGTAACTGCACCCTAAATCTCCTTCTAGTCCTCTTGTTTCCCGATCATTCTAAAAATCAACATCCTTCTACCAATAAATTCTCCATCCTTTCTCTGAACAGGTCCAACCATCTCCTTTCGGCCTCTCGCTCATCGTTATCTCAAAACATCTAAAATGAGTTTTCCATTTTCTGTGCTCTTTTCTATCAGCGTGTGTTTTGATGGATCGTAGCCGCCGCAGACAGCGCACATGAACGCCACTTTTGACTGGCTCTGATCGTCAAGCAAAATTGACACTCTGCTCAAGTCCTTAGATGCTTATTTCCAGCATCAAACATGTCTCTGCACGAGGTTTACTGCTCCTTCATTTGGGTCTCTGCAGTGACATTACGCTGGGGGTGTTATACATGTATGTGTACGGTGGAATTTTCACCAGTTACTGTGGAGACATAGTGCATATGCTGCACCCCTGAAATGAACAAGACTCGCTCTCATTTTAGCTTTTGGGCAACTTTTAATTTCAGATTTCGGTTCATTTGTTAACAAAGTATTTTTCATTTTTTCTGCGTCTTTACAACAGCAACAAAACAATGCACTTTTCCCATGAGCCTTTGAGTCTCACATTCTTAAAGTAACAGTAAAGACCCTGTTATTACATACGTACAATGACATGATAAAAAGACAAACAAACAAAAAAAAAAAACATCAATGAAGTATGTATTTACGTCAAATGAAAATGTTTTTTAGCTATTTAAATGAAATAAGAATTTAGTCTTATGAATTTTATAACAGAAATATTGCATTTTAATTTTCATTAGCAAACACTGTCTAAAAAAGTTTGATTGTCTGAAAACTTAAGAAAAAACTGCCGCTCTTTTTTTTTTTTTGCCATAATGGGACAGTGGTAGCTGCACTTGTCCCTTTTTTTTTTTTTTTTTTTTTTTTTTTTTTAAACAATGATATTAAAGTAACCTGCCAAAGATATGTAACTACTTTTGCTTGATCCTTTTTTAAAAAAAAATATATATTTTTATTTATTTTTTTCTTCCACATACTCCTTTACTTTCTGACGTGAATCCATCTTGGCTTGTTGGTGTTAGTTTTTAGACATTGACGTTTAATTGTCAGAGTAGAGGGATAAACATTATTTTTCAAGCATCCCACTGCTTTGACTTTTTTTATGTTTCATTGTCAAAGTAGCGGCACTTTACTATTTTTCAAACGTTACGCTTTTCCAAAATGAATAACATGAATGTGATAGCCTATTATACTTTGTGCTCCCGTATATCATAAGATACTTGGGCTGGTGCAAGGCTCTTGATCAAAGAACTTCGGTCACATAGAATATCAGACAGTGGGAAAATGTCCTAACTGATCGCCATGGGAAACAGTCATGCATTTTAAAAAAGAGCATAGGCCAGCCTTCGGGAAAATATCTAATATAAAACGGAGGCTGCATGGGCCCTTTGTGCTTCATTCATTTCGTAATATGACGTGTCAGAATAGCGATACTAAAAAGTGTTGGAAAACTGGCATGTTATAATGAAGGAATCTCAGAATAGGCAGCGAACCTCCAAGAAAAAATACAAAATGGATTGAAACGGCGTATTTTCAAGAGCCTGTGATCAATATGAGTTTATGATCCTGTTCAGGAGTTTACTTACTGTTGTAATGTTATTTGAGAGGGACTTGTTTAACTGTATACATCAGTTCCCTTGTTGTATGTAGTTCCAGTTAAATCAGTTCTTTTTTGTCAGTCTGTGTTAAAGTCTCACAGAGTCTTGAACAGAGCAGTGCCTCCAGTTAGAATCACACTCCCAGGGACTGTCGACGAGACCAGAGTCTAAACCTCCAGCTCGGTCTTGTCCACAGTTCATGGCAGATTTCCCAACCAGCCCAGAGAATCCTCAACTTAAAGGTCATGTAAAGGAAGGACAGTGGCTCAAATGGTCCAAGCTACGACCATGTATAACCACACTGTTGTTGTGTCCTTGGGCAAGAAACCACATCACCTACCATTTCTATAAGCCCGAGGGATGAGGTTGATTTGTGGTGGTCAGAGAAACCAATAACATCACCACAGAGACTCCATACCCTCTAACACAGGGATGCCAGGGTGAAATTGGACAGGGGGCCAGATTTTTTTCAAGTGAGCCCCCAGGGGGCCAAATTACACTTTTGGCCAAACACTGATGCAACACATGGATAGGCTATTTGAAATTGCATTGGCACCACAATAACTTCACAATGAGGCCTACAATTACATAGCCTAAAGCAGGAGACAGTTACCCTCTAAAAACGTAACATTTTCCTATCCATGCAAGAAGCCTACATTTATAAATCAGAAATGCAACATAACAGACTACAACTGTACATGCTAACAAAACACATTTCCTATAAATAACACGAGTGTAAACTTTTAATTACTTTGATCATATTTATTGAAGGCTTGCACATGAAAACATGTCAATGCATAAATAGGCCAATTAAAAGAAGGCCAAGCCAAGTAGGCCAAAAGTAGGCACAGAAACAATGAAAAGAAATAAGTAAAAAACAAGCCATGTGATTGACAAATATGAGCTATCTTAAAACATTAAATTGGCTCAACAGATGAGGCACTTTAACTTTGCCAGTCATCACCGGTCAACTATGACACAAGCCTACACAGACCGTCAGATAGCCAAAACCTCTGTAATCCCTCCCACCCATATCACGCAGGATTATAATCAAAGGGGAGACCAGCCTACTTCAACTACATTTTACTTGTTGAGGCCAAACACCTTTTAACTTTATCCACATCGGGGCACAGTTTCTGCGCAGTGGCTATTTTCATAACATCATTTAGATGTCCGTGCGTCAAGCGATTTCGCACTTTCGATTTATTAATATTCATCAGGGAAAACGCCTGCTCACATAAATATGTTGTCCCAAACATACAAAGTATTTTACCTGCAAAGGCCGTGAGCATTGGGTACTCTGGTGGCAAGGATTGATAGAATGATTCGATCGCAACAGATGCATAGTTTTCCTTCAACAGCGCCGAACACTGCAGTTCTATCAGTTCCATCTGGATCGCCTCTGGGACCTCGGAAGCGTCAACTGTGAATGGAGAGCGAAACAGCGCAAAGTCCTTTTCCAGTTCAGTAAAAACCATGAATCGAGTGTCAAACTCATGCCCGAGTCCGGAAAGCAAGTTTGCATACTTGTCCATACTCCGATGATTGACAGGTTGAGATTTAAGACAAGGCAAGTGAGCGGCGTTGCGCTGGCGGAGCTGCGTCTCCCACAACGCCAGTTTACTTTGAAAAGCACGAGCACTATCATAATACTCTGTGACGAGTTTGTTGCGGCCCTGCATAGTAACATTCAACACATTTAGATGTTCGGTAATGTCCACTAAAAAGGCAAGATCCCTGGTCCATTCTGAGTCGTCCACTTCCAGCACAGGCTTCCCTTTACCCTGCATGAACTCGGTTATCTCTGGGTGTAATTTGTAGAACTGTTTCAGCACTGCGCCTCGGCTCAACCAACGCACATCGGTGTGATAGGGAAGACCATGATGAATGTCGTGTTCTAATAAAAACACGTCAAATTGCCTATGGTTAAGTCTTCTGGCTCGAATAAAATTCACAGTGTCAATAACAACACGCATGACATGGTTCATTTTCAGACTCTTGCAGCACAACGCCTCTTGGTGCAGTATACAGTGAAAGTTCCAAAATACTTGCTCTTGACTAGCCGCAGTTACCTTTTCTCTCAACTTCGCAACCACTCCTGCCTTTCTTCCGATCATAGAAGGTGTGCCGTCGGTAGCCACACTGACAGCGCTACTCCAGTTCACCTCCAGTTTGTCCAGGGCCCCGACAAGGCTAACAAATACGTCGTTAGCTGTGGTGGTGTCTGTCATTGGCACAACTGACACAAACTCCTCAGTGACATTCAGGGAAGCGTCCACACTGCGAATAAATATCGCTAACTGAGCTACATCAGTCACGTCAGTGCTCTCGTCGAGAGCAACAGAGAATGCGATGAAGGACTTAGCCTTGTCTTTTAGTTGACTCTTTAAATCACCAGAAAGTTCTTCAGTTCTCTCCGTCATTGTCGGCCTGGACAAGCTTATGTTGGCTAAAGCTTGTCGCTTGTCAGGACACACTAGCTCGGCTGCCTTTAGCATGCAGGTTTTGACGAATGCACCCTCTGAGAAAGGCTTGGATGCCTTAGCAATTTCCCAAGCGATGATGTAGCTTGCCTTCACTGCCCCTTGAAATAAAATAAAATGTATAGTTATAACAAAATTGAAACCCTCCACTTTCAGGAACGGTGCTGTAAACAATAAATAAAACGAACCTTCGTGTGTATCTCGACATTTGGAGAACACGGCTTGTTGTTTCTGTAGCGATGATGCTAGCTCGTTTAGCTTTTTAGTCCGAAGTTGCCCCGTGTACTCGGAGTACTTCTCGGCGTGGGTCTCGTAGTGGCGTTTGATATTGTACTCCTTTGCTACAGCAACTTGTTGAGAACAAATAAGACACACGGGTTTGCCCCCTACTTCCCAAAAGAAATACTTTTCTTTCCACGTCTCCTGAAAGATGCGACCTTCAGTGTCGACTTTCCTCTTTTTTGACAACATCTTGATAGGGACTAGTCTGCCCCGGCACCATAGACTTCCTGTGTCATGGTCAGCACTGCTGAGGCGGGCCGCAGCGACTGACCAACTGACAGATTCCACCGAAAATTCGATTTTAAAAAATGAAACATTAGGAGGGCAGCAGCAACTGACAGATTTCACAGAAATTTGAATAAAATAATAATAAAAAAAAAAAAAAACATTAGATAAAATAAATAGATTATTAAAGTTGTCCCCTTATCATCCACGGGCCGGATGCAACGTACAGTCGGGCCGGGTCCGGCCCCCCGGGCCGTAACCATGGCATCACTGCTCTAACAGATAAGTTACACAATGCATCTGTACAAAGGTGCTTGTGTCTGATCTATAGTTCGATCATTAGGTTATAATTTTCCAAATTTAAATCGCAATATTCATCTAAAACAACTTAATAAAAGAAACAGTTGACGTCAGCATAAATGTCATCACAACAAAGAGCTTGTATCTCTAATGGATAGCTGCACATCACACTTGAGAGCAGCAGATTTTTAATTTTTTTTCATTTGTACCATTTAACTACGCAACGCTGCCACATCCTACACTTATCACTGATGAAGAAAATACAATCAGAGAATAAATGAAGTACAGAGCAGTGGGCGTGTACCAGTGGAGGTGAAAATGAGAGTAGGTCGACAATGTTTTCTTGAAAATAAGTGATTAAAGATTGCTCAAACATGCACAAATCACTCTAAATACAGCTATGAGATGGTAAATGTGAAATGGAAACAAGTAGAGCATGGTTAAACGCTTTGAGAAGTGGATTTTGCATAATAGGCCCGCCTTAATTACTATAAGCGTACTTATTAATTTTAACTGTCTATCATTGGTCATAATATTAGTTAGAAGGAGCATATCATTTTGTACTTGTTTTTTTTTTTTATCAGGTTTATTTTCTGATTTATTTAATAATGTTGGGAAGACCCAGGACATGCTGGAGGGACTATGTCTCTCGGCTGGCCTGGGAACGCCTTGGGGTCCCCCTGGAGGAGCTGGAGGACGTGTCTGGGGTGAAGGAAGTCTGGGAGTCCCTGCTTAGACTGCTGCCCCCACGACCCGGCCCCGGATAAGAGGAAGAAAATGGATGGATGGATGGATGGATGTTGTTTCCTCATCACAATCATACCTGGAGTTGGACTACTGCACTGGATCAAAACTTACAAACACAGGTGCTCATCAGTAGCCAGGTTGGCGCCACCTAGTGCCTCAGCTCAATCTCATTTCTCTCCAGCGACTAGGTCAGGAATCAGAATACACTAGATGGTTTGCAAAAACCCCGGAAGTGCAAGTTCAGGCACCAGTCAATCAGCGAAGAGACATACATTTTGTGTTGGCAACGATTCCCGAGATCGAGGAAATAAATGTTCGGTGAATTTTATCAAGGGGAAAGACGTTATTGTCCTTCTTCCTACAGGATTTGGGAAAAGCTTAATATACCAGTTAACCCCGTTAGCGGCGAATTACATACATCTAATGATGGGCGAATGGAGCCTCGTGAAGCACTGACACCTCAGTCACGACATTGTCTCAAATGGTTCGACGTGTCTGAGGCCTCGGAGAAACACTGACCTCTAGTGGACAAATCTAACAATAAGACAATACTTGTGTGCAGAGCGACACAGTACCCAACAATAACAATAATAATGATGATTTAAAATAATATGTAAAGAGCAACATAAACAGCAGCTGTAAATAAGAAAGTAGGTGACCTTGTTAGGTGGAATTAGATCAAGGTGATCCAAAACCATGGATCACTTTTTTCCACTTGTTGATGCCATCGAAAATGAAACAAATGCCAAAAGTCGCCAAAATCACCACTGACGTCACACAATCCTCCTCACTACCCAACGTTTTAAAGAAATATTGGTGCATCTTTTATACTGTAGCAGTTTAGCGCTTGTCAAACCACGGAAGTGCGCTGAACACTCTGAAGCACTCTGAACCAATCACAGAACGGAACATTCGCCGACCCAATGAAACGCTTCCATACACTGAAGCGATTGACACGCAGAGTGAAGCAGTAGGGGGAGGGACTGACACTTCCGCACTTCGGTCACGTGAGCGGCTGCTGCGAGACGAGCTCTGAGGCAGTGCTTCAGAGTGATTTGTTTCAGAAAGAAGGAGACGTGCTCCAGAGCTCCGACTCATTTTCCCGTCACTAAATACATCACAACCAAATAGCAGCAATTGGTTAAGTAAAAGAAGTACCCACCGACTGTCGAGCGAATGAATCCTAATGCTGCGAGGTCAGACGGTTTCCACAAAGTGAAACCAGCTGATGAATCAGACTAGGTCATCACACCAGGGGTTTGAATTCTTGTAGAGAAGAAAGAAGATGGTGGAGGCACTCTGATTTGCAGTGTATTTATTTGTGGTCTCTTAACAGTTGGCCACCAAATACCCCGGGCATTTTTGATAAAAACTTTTCTTTAAAAATGTCTGGTGCTTTCTATTTGTGATACTGTTAACTTTTGATGAAGTGTGCTGTGTAACCTAAGGGAAATGTGTACTGTTGACTATACTCCAGCGTATACACAACAGTGGCTCTTATCTGTTGTGCTGGAGTGGAATGTTGTCAGAATACTTGGATTCAACACGTATATTCTCCTAAGACCTGGCCTATTCATTTGTGTCCTTTATAGTGGACATTGAGTTAACCAGTCTTTCTTTTAACTGTTTTGAGTGAGGGGACTAGGTTCCTCTGCCTAAATAGGGCTTGGGGTTACAATCATTAAAAAAATAAAATAAATATAAAAAATCCTGGACATGAAATCAATAAGAGTTAGTTTGTGGCTGCACTATTTTAAAAAAGCGGGGATTCTAAAAACTTCAGGTGACTATAGAAGCTTTTCAGAGATATTGGTGATCAAAAAAGTTGTTATTGTTAGATTAACGTCACATGGATTTAAAACCAAAATGTCCCCGGCGTCCATTACAGAGGACATGTTTTAAAATTATAAATAAAAATAAATGTTAAGATGTTCATTTACCTCCAAATAGATAAAAAAATAAATAAATAAACAACAAAAAATCACAAAAAAAATAAAAATAAAATATATATAATATATATATATATATATATATTGCAAGAATTTTTTCTTGTCTTCAGGTTCCAGGAGGATATGTATATTTTGTTTTTAATAATCACGCGTTGGATAATTGGTCACATGACTTTAATAAATAGGGTCACACCTGCTGCTGAAAACTCATGAATAGTTAAAGCGTGTTGGCGTGACCACAAATAAATCCCTGGAGTTGTGTTTTTTGTTTCATTCGCACACATTTAACACAAAAACCCTGCAGATTTAAGCCTAGTTCTTCTCTCAGACTTCACCTTATGATGTCATGCGGTTATACTGGGAGTGCTCCACGGTGTTTTTAAGATCCATACATCGTCACTAGAATCATTTGGATGATTTCAGCTCTGGAGTTGCCAATCTCTTCTGAAACTAAAAGTAAAACGAAGCCATTAACTTGAAAACTACCGCTTCATGAAACAGCATTTTGAGCTTTGACAGACTAATAACAAATGATTACTCAAATGTGTGAATGAAACACAACAAAACACAAGTCCAGGTCTTTTTTCGAGGAGGTAACATTGTAACACGACTTGAAGCTCACATTTTGCCTTATAAACGTAGGACCTTTTAACAAAATTCCTCCTCATTTCCCTTTTACGCTCCTTAAACTGAACACAATATTTCTTTGCTTGTGCAGACAGTGAAGTATAGTGCATATAAAGAGCCTGTTACAGAGACCAGAGCTGGGTGTAATCAATCTGGGTTTGGTCGGGTGTCCGGGAGCGCTGGGTTGAGTTGGCTGTTGTTGGGCTCTGACAGTCCCTCTTCATCAAACGCTCGAGGCACAAACGATGATGTCTGCGTTGGGCTGTGCGGAGTAGACACCTAACACCACAGCCATTTGTTTCAATACAAACACTGAGGGCGCCATTTGATCTGCTGCTTGTACACAGGTAATTATAGCTGCACCTGTACTGCAATAAGAATGAACTGTGGACAGAACTTTCAAATGTCATGTCTTTTGTGTATGGTTTTATAGTGTGTGTTTAATGTGTGTGTGTGTTAAGAGGTGTACGTCAATGAACTGAGAACGTAAGAGAAGCTTTTATGTGCGGTGAGTTAACATTAACAACTCCGTGTCCGTTTTGATTTCTTAAATATGACAACGGCCTTCTACAGGAACTTCAGTAGTGTGGGAGGAGGGTACACAAAAAACATGATAAAAATAACTTAGG
Source organism: Boleophthalmus pectinirostris (assembly GCF_026225935.1). Lineage (NCBI taxonomy): Eukaryota > Metazoa > Chordata > Actinopteri > Gobiiformes > Gobiidae > Boleophthalmus > Boleophthalmus pectinirostris. The sequence goes on along the minus strand of NW_026571541.1, from coordinate 5,252,807 downwards.
CTGTGTTCAGACTGCAGCCTGAAGTGACCCAAATCTGATTTTTTGGCCCCTATGTGACCTGTATCTGATCTTTTAATGACAGTCTGAACGACACAGATCTGATTTTTTCAAATGTGACCCAGGACACTTGGATATGTGCTCCTGAAACTGATACATATCTGATCTTTTGACATGTGACTTCAGTCTGAACGGTCAAAGCGCATTCATCCACCTACACGTTATCAACAAGACACAAACGTCACTATTCTGTGTTGAAGTAGGTGAAAATTGTTAATGAACTCAATGAAGTGAAGCACATCACCACTCACCACTCTTGGCTCCGTCTCCACATCCACATGTTCCTTTCAACGGACGTCGCTGCCGCTGCCCCACAAAACACCACGACCAAAAACCTCGTCCTTCTCAATCTCCTCCTTAAAAGAGGTAAGTTGTTCATGTTCTGGCTCCGGTACGAGAGGAACTTTAAAATCTCCAGGTGCTCAATGCTGCATCCATGTTTGGACAACTTCTGTAAACAGAGCACGCTCACTGCGGTTGACGTCATTGTGTCTCCAGTGCACATGTGGGACACTTTCGGGCTGTTTAATGTTCACACTGGAGTCACATACAAGTCACATTTAATTGGAAATGTGAACGACCTCGCAAAAACATCAGATTTCACAAAAAAATCGGAATTGAGCAGTCTGAACGTAGTCTTATTAGACTACTTAGTGAGTTAGAAATACTTAACTAAGAGTACAGCAGAAGCGTGACTGTAAGGATGATTGTAGGGGGCTGAGGGTAAATAAGCATTTTTTTCTCTCCACTCTTTTTCATAATTGATTCAAAGTTTATGTTCTTGAGACATTGTTGATATTTATTGTTATTTATGAAATATTTGAATAACCCTGAAATTACAAAACGTTATGTTCATGCAATGTGAATATAGTGACCAAATAAGTGTAACACCTGGAATTTACAGGTAGCTTTAATAACAAAGAAAGTCAGTCAGTGTGTGGGTCTAACAGTCATACAGCAGCTTTTATTTACAAAAGTGTTAGAAGGTGCTTTCAACAGGTGAGGATACTACTGCAGGGGTGAGGCTCCACCCTAAAGCTGGGGTGAAGGAGACATGCTATAAGTGAGAAAACAAACAAGATTAATACAAAGAAAACTGTTACCACAACTGAAAACACCCGATTACAAGTGCCACCATCACCAATAACTATAAATAAGGTCACCCTCTATGTGAGCCCCTCCACACCCAGACACCTCCAGCCCACACCCACTGCAGAGCTGGAACAAATCAACAATCAACTCAAACTAAAACTCAAAAACGGCAACCAGCACTGAGCCTGTAACACAGTGCAGTTAATAAAATACATCAATTAAAATTAAACAATAAGATAAAAGTTAAAAGCATATCTCTGATCTGGACTGTTAAAACCCTTAAAATTATATTTACAAAAGTTAGAAATTTGTTTTCTAACAAGATTAAAATGCACAAACATTACATTTGTTTGGCTCACCAGAAATAGCCGTGTGTCAGGCCTGCTCAGGAAGAGGAAGTCACCTGGTTCCCCTCTGACCTTTGTGGTCTCTGCCATGTGACACAGGTGTCACATGGCAGAGACCACATGATCAGCTGCTACCTTGTCACATAAGTAATGTATAAGGTAGATCAAAAAGATATGATATGGCATGGGATGTCCAGTAATATTTGCTCTCACAGTGATATTTGTGAGCCGTCAAGCCCCCTGCTGAAATGGCCCAAATGATCATAAACAGAACCTTTTACTGCAAATTTAAGCATTTCTGACACTATAAATTAAATGACTCAACACTGGACTGTGATACAGACCTTAAATTATTCTTCTAACCCATATTAAAGGCACAATGTTTTTGTAATAGCTGTTAAATACACTCATCTGAATGACTCATACTGACCTCCAGTCTGTGGCCTTTCACTTCAACTATGTTTCCATATGAGCCCTCGGTCCAAAAGCTTTGGATGCTCCTGGCTCATGGCATCTACCCAGGCTGACGACACCTATTCTACACCTACACCACCTTTCTCTCCAGCGACAGGAATCGAAATACACTAGACAGTTTGCAAGAACCCCAGAAGTTGTAGACCGCACACCGGCCAATCAGTGAAGAGCTGTGAAGCCATGACGTCAAACTCAAGCTCCTGTCTGGGTCCCTTTTGTGAAACAGCACAAGAGTAAACCAAAGCGCTTGAGATGGATGTAGACGAAGACAGACATTCTGTGTTGGCAACGAAATGAAATCGAAAATGAAATCAGTGAAGAAAATGAAAAAGAATGTTTGGTGAATTTCATCAAGGGGAAAGATGTTATTGCCCTTCTTCCTACGGGATTTGGGAAAAGATTAATCTACCAGTTAGTCCTGTTAGTGGAGCATTACAAACATCATGACCAAATAGCAGAGATTGGTTAAATGAAAGAAGTACCTGCCTACCGTCCAGTGAACAAATCCTAAATAGTCAGATGGTTTCCATGAAGTGAAACCAGCTGATGAATCAAGCTACATGGCATCAGTCCATGTACATGAAATCAAAGCTGATATTCAATCACACAGTCCTGGCACTTGGAAGAATTTTAAGCAATTTAAGATGAAGATTTAGAGTTTTGAGATTCAATCAAGCTCTAATGTTTGATTAAACAGTGATTTTATTTGTAACTGTTTAAGCTGCTGCCTCTTGACCAAACTGTTGTATACAAGAATTTCAATCGATCTAGCAAAGCCACATTAAGTATGAAATATTTATAGTAGATAGTGGAGATTTCTTTCAAAAACTCTGTCAGACTAATATTTGTCCTCTGTCCAACATTCCAGTGCAGTGACTTGTTTGACCTCATTGATTTTCTGTCATTTCACAAATCCCTGTTTAGAGTAGCATTAGCATTTAGCATTAGTATTATTCTCTTGTATGTTCCATCCTAAAACTCCATCACATCAGACATGCCTCTGCCTGTTTGATTTGTGGACTGGACTAACGATGGCCACAGACCAGGACTCATCTTATCTGTGATCTGATCAAGTCCACCCACAGGAAGCGTACAGGAGCCCACTTCCCCTCAGCCCTGTCTAACTGTGTGTGTCTGTGTGTGTCTTGTGTGTGTGTCTGTGTGTGTCTGTGTGTATCTTGTGTGTAACTGTGTGTGTCTGTGTTATATGAGACCAGCTTTTAACTCATCTGTACTTCAGTGGGCATCAGAGCATCTCTCCTCATCAGGCTGCTGCTGCTGTATCACTATCACTAATCGTGTTACTAAAAGTGCATCATTTGGACCGGGGAAACCAGACTCAGAGTTCAGTACAGTTTCTCCACTATTGCAGTTCATCCATGTACTAGTAATACTACGGCAACTATTCAAATATTAATCTGATACCAGCACTAATGAGTGCTCTTTTGAAATGCACTGGAACTCCTATGAAGAATTTAACCTTGACATTTAGAGAAGATCATTATTTTTGCTTCCCCTCTATTTGAACTGATCTAAAAATTAAAAATATATGCAGAATATTTCAGAAATTAATTCCATTTGGATAAAGTTTTGATACATTTTTTTAATAGTTTTTAAAGAGGTCATATTTTCTGATGTTTGTGATGGAGTCAGTTGGTTGATGATTCTGGTCAGTGTTTTTTCACTAAATTTAACTGCTGCCTGCTCATGCTGTGCCCACGCACACACACACACACACACACACACGCACACACACGCACACACACACACAAACACACACGCACACACACACACACACGCACGCACACACACACACACACACATGCACACACGCACACACACACATGCAAACACACACACACACACACACACACACACACGTGGATTCATCTCGCACACACTAGTTCACTCTCTTTTTTCTCCACTGTTTCATCTGTATTCACCATATGTGCTTTAATGCCTTTCTCCCTCTCTCCTCTGAAACTAGTTCACCAAGAGCTCACACGTGAGAGCGTCATGATACAGAGGGTCCCAAAAATGTGACATCATTTTGCAGGCCAATAATTTTGACAAATCTTGTTGAAATAACCTCAAATTTTCACTGAATGTATAGAAACAGATCAAGATTTTATATTTAATGTTTTATTTTTAGTCTGTTTTCAGGTTGAGTCATGCCATTCATCCTAAAGAGAAGTCATTTTGCGTTTTGGAAAATACTCACACACACTCACCCAGGAGTGTGCAGCGTGTCTTCAATACAACATTTGGAAAAACTTCACACATTGGCAAACAAAGTCCCGTAATAAACTTATGAAGTTCAACACCTAAACTGTTCAGTTTCATTTAGCTAGACTTAACATATTTTTCTGAATACAAGGTGCACTTAAAATCCTTTATTTTAATTTTTTTCAAAAGTTGACAGTGTGCCTTGTAATCCGGTGCGCCTTATGTACTAATTCTGGTTGTGCTTACTGACCTTGAACCAATTTTATGTGGTACACAATGCTCAAAAATCTGTCAAAATGTTTTAGTTCGACTTTGGCAAGTTTAGAAGCTGCACCGCTTGATGTATTGTCGGAGCATTACAGCTTCCGTAGTCAGAAGCCTCGCAGTGTAAAGCCCAATTTACAGTCCTTAGTCCGACAGAAGCTGACTGCATCAGCGCACAAAGAGCGAGCTGTTTTTTTCAGCATGTATAGTTTATGCAAATGAGCCATGTGGTTTTAAGTTCGTTTCTGTAAAACGTAAACAAATGTGCGCAAAGCTGCATTAAACACATTATTACTCAATGTATATTTGAGTCGTCCTCGTAGGAAATAAAAAAACAAACTTCAAATGATCCACCCACATTCACATTCATAATCCACATTCACCAAGACAGGGAGGCAACACCGGGCGAATAATGGATCGTGGACACCTGGGCAAAGGGATCAGTCTCAAGTGTCGTCCGTTTGTTTCACTTAATGCGCCTTATAATCTGGTGCACTTTATGTATGAAAATAGAATTTAACATTATTGATATTGCGCCTTATAATCTGAAAAATACGGTAGTAGTTTTCAAGATAATTGCTTTTAAAATGATGTCAAATTTTTGGGACACCGTGTACTTTATCCACACATCTCATCTGTTCACAGACACTGCCTTTCTCCTCTGATGCGCCCAAACATGGTAGTGGTAGTTGAAATCATAATAGATATTTTATAGATCCATGGTTGAAATAGGCGCCATGGAACTGATCACGTGATGAGCATTACAAAGTCTTTATTTTAGTGGTTTGTACATTATTACTGTTTGGTTAATGAGGAATATACCACACAGGTTTATTAGGACTGTTGTTGCCTAAAATGATGAATGTATTTTCCTCAGTGGGAGGTGTAAATGGGGTGTAAATGAGGTGTAAAGGGTCAGTCTGCCCCCTCCAGAGCAGGTCACGTTGGTGCTGTGTGACCTGAGCTGAACTCAAGTTGAACTCAGCCTATTTTCTTTTGCTGTTAAGATGTTTTGGCACTTTGTACAATGGCACAATAAATCCACCTGCGCCTGGAAAATCGATCTTGCCTGAGTTTTTAATAGAGCCCCGCGACAATGTTATAATGTTTCCTCATTTAAATCTACCTGTTTAACACACACATCATGCACCAGTTTTCATTTGCCTTGGAATTCCCGCTCTACTAAACAGAAGGTAAAAGGAGCTGTTAACTTGAAAACTACAGTCATGAGCATTTTGAGCTTTGGAGATGCCAGAGGTGGGACCAAATCGTTGTTTTGCAAGTCTCAAGTAAGTCTCAAGTCTTTGACCTCAAGTCAGAGTCAAGTCCCAAGTCAAAGACATACAAGTCCAAGTCGAGTCTCAAGTCACTGGCCCATAAGTGCAAGTCAAGTCCAAGTCGTCTGTTTGAGCTTCAAGTCATTTCAAGTCTTTAAACCAGGGGTGGGCAAGCTACGGCCTGGGGGCTATATGCGGCCCTTTAATCTTTTTAATCTGGCCCGCCTAACTTGAATAATAATGAATGAATGAATATTTATTCGGACAGTACATAGAACATAAATAGAAAAAAAAAAAACATAAATACATAGATATAACACAAAAAGTAACTATTTCTATTCTATAATAACCGGCAAAATAAATGTTACGCAGAATTTTCCTTGTGTCCGAAAAAGGAGTGGGAGGAAGTAAAGACTTATTTAACCCCACCCCTTTTTTCTACTGTCCCAAATTAACAAAGAACACATACAGACTTCTCATTTCCTGTACATTATAAGCAATAATGGCACAGTACCCACATTTCATTACAAATAACAAACAACAAATATATGTATATTATGTGCACAGATATAGTACACATCATATACACAGATATAATATATACATACCTACATACACATTATATACACATATATATACCTATGCATACCTATATATATATATATACATATATACACCCATATACATACACATACATATGCATGCACACATATACACTAAGCACTAATTTCTTCTGTACAGTATTTTGAAATAATACATTTTTTAATTGCCCTTTTGAATACATGTATATTTGAACAAAGTTTTAATTCTATTTTCAAGTTGTTCCATAATAATAATAATGATTTTCAGTGTTTTAAGTTATTTCAGTAAACAGTAAATACCATGGGACATGAAAGACAGATATTTTGTTGCAATACTTTGTAATGATTTTCAATTATGGGATATTTCAATAATGTAAAATTGTAACATCATTATTTTTTTTTCTCTTATGAGGTGGATTACCAAAAAACACCATCTATCTGCTCCTGGTCCGGCCCTTCCGTCAAAGTTTAGAACCCTTTGTGGCACACAAAGTCAAAAAGTTTGCCCACCCTGCTTTAAATCAAAGTAGATTTTTGCAATTTATATGAATTTTAAACTAAACTGTACTTAAACAATCATGGTATATTTATATATGAGTATCAACAAGTTGTAGAAATGTTTTTTTTTTCCTTTTTAAATGTCTTGATAAGATCTTAGTGTGAATCATTACGGTCAGAACAGAAATAATTCAGATTTAAAGTGCTTCTCAAGTCACAGGCCTCAAGTCCGAGTCAAGTCCCAAATCAGTGACCTTCCAGTCCAAGTCGAGTCCCAAGTCTTAAACCATTTTATCAAGTCAAGTCGCAAGTCCCCACCTCTGGGAGATGCAGAAAGACTTATATTAAAGGATTACTCCAACATGTGAATGAAACAAAACACAACTCCAGGTCTGTTTTGATGAGGAAACAGTTTTATAACATGGCTTAAAGTTCACAAGATTCTATTTTGTGTAACATTGGACCTTTAAGTGCAAGTATTTTTGATAATGTCAGTGAGGGTGTTATTATTTCTTGCTGGTTTCTGGTTTTCCTTCTTTTGGTCTTTTGGTAAAATACTGGACAAACGTGTCTTTTTGCCTGTAATTTATTCCTAGATCACAGTTGTTTTTGTATTATGTCTCACTAAAATCTCTCCCACTGCTTTGTTTGGGTGCACACTGCTGAGAGCTTCTACAAACTGTCTGGACCTTGAAACCTTTTAAAACTGAAACAATGGCTAACTCTTACACTCACAGCTCACTGGTGGTCTAAAATCTGATAATGGGAAACCGAATCCTCTGTAAAGACAATTATGTTTAATGGGCACGATTATGGAGTTGTTTCTATTTGTGTGTGTTGTTATTAACCTGCTGGAGGTGTGGAGTGGCCATCAACAACGCTATAGGAGGTACAAGTTTATTTTTTTTTTTTTTTCGGTGTATTTGAGCAGTGGAATTTCTCAGTGTTCGGCAAAGGTTCAAGATAAAACTGTAAAAAATAACAAAAAACAGGTTAACTGGTATCAGACAAGTTGGCAGAATCAGGAATAAACAAGTAATCTGTTTGAAGAAACGCTGAAGACCACGAAGAACAATCTGGAGCTGTGGAACTGGAACTTAAAGGGCCTATATCAGGGTTGTCAAACTCATTTTGGTCCGGGGGCCGTATCCAACCTACTTTGATCCCAAAGGGGCCGGAGCAGAAAACTCATGTCATATAAACCCAAAAATAACAATAAGTTCAAATATTTGTGCAGAGAAACACAAATCTATTACAGAAATCTTTTTTAATTGATGAACCCTTTCTTTTACAAAATATTATAATATTATGAACAACCTGAAACTTTAAGAAAAATGTAATTTCAACACAGTGTTTTAACTTTAAATTGTATGTAAATAGGAATAAGTCAATTTTTTTTAGGAAAATCCTGCACTCGGCTCCACTTTTCTCATGTTGGACATTTTTCTGATGAGGGTGTCACGGTCAACAGTCAAAACGATCGTCCTTTAAGAGCGTTTGGAAAGAGACAAGTCTTCATTTGTGCTGCTCTGGTGGGAGGGGCCACGTACAGAGGCACTGGAGACGCTGATATAAGCACCGCAGAAAATACAATATTTTAAAAGAAAATATAATTAAAATATTTTAGTAGCAAATCAGCCGAGGGCCAGATTAAAGGTCTTCAAGGGCCTATATTAAGCTATTTTCTCTACCTGTTCCACCTTGTGATGTCATGTGGTAATACAGGAAGTGCTCAGTGTGTTTTTGATCTCCATACACCTTCACTAGAATCATTTGGGTAATTTCAGACCTGGAATTGCCAACCTCAACTGAACAAAAGGAGCTGTTAACTTGTAAACTACCGCTTCATGACATCACAAGGAGGAACAGAGCATTTTAAATACTGGTTAGGAAACACTGGGTGGGTTTCCTCTGGGCACTCCAGTTTTCCCCAACACATGCACAATAGTTCAAATCTTTCAGTTAAGGTAGTCCTGACCAAGACTATCAAGAAGATCATGGAGATGAGTCCCTGGACACGCTCCACGCTGCCCATTGCTCCTGAGGAAATGTCCCAAATTCAGAGGACAAATTTCCCTTCCCTTCTTCATCTTTCTTCTTTCTTCTTCTTAGGTAAAGCTGATGAGATGGGCATGGACCAGAGTAGCTAATGGTGCGTGAGAAACAACGGGAAACAGATGGAAACAGATGGAAACTGGTGGAAGCTTACAGAACCATGATAAAAGCAGTCATTTATTTATTTATTGGAATGGACACTTGCAGAAAATGTACTTAAACTTAAAATTAAACCGGAGCGAGTGGTCATTGTTGAGCTCTATACCTATCTGTTTTTTATCTAGTGCACTAGTCTTGGTTTCATTTTAGTTGTGGCCATCAGAGTCTTTTAAACATTTTGCATAGTTTGTTCACTCTGTTGTTATTGCTTTCTCTTACCCATAGAAATCCCTCATGGACCACTCCTTCACTGGAAATACTCACACGATTTGGTTCACTTGATTGGGTTTAGAATATTCTTGGTTTTGCAGAGATCTCTCAAAACAGCATATAATATTGTAGTATTTTGATTACCATAGCATTCTCCCTACAACTATACAACAACTCACCCGTATGTAACAGATAATACTCCCTACAACTATACAACAACTCACCCGTATGTAACAGATAATACTCCCTACAACTGTACAACAACTCACCCGTATGTAACAGATAATACTCCCTACAACTATACAACAACTCACCCGTATGTAACAGATAATACTCCCTACAACTGTACAACAACTCACCCGTATGTAACAGATAATACTCCCTACAACTATACAACAACTCACCCGTATGTAACAGATAATACTCCCTACAACTGTACAACAACTCACCCGTATGTAACAGATAATACTCCCTACAACTATACAACAACTCACCCGTATGTAACAGATAATACTCCCTACAACTGTACAACAACTCACCCGTATGTAACAGATAATACTCCCTACAACTGTACAACAACTCACCCGTATGTAACAGATAATACTCCCTAACAGATAATACTCCCTACAACTATACAACAACTCACCTGTATGTAACAGATAATACTCCCTACAACTATACAACAACTCACCTGTATGTAACAGATAATACTCCCTACAACTGTACAACAACTCACCCGTATGTAACAGATAATACTCCCTACAACTGTACAACAACTCACCCGTATGTAACAGATAATACTCCCTACAACTGTACAACAACTCACCCGTATGTAACAGATAATACTCCCTACAACTATACAACAACTCACCCGTATGTAACAGATAATACTCCCTACAACTGTACAACAACTCACCCGTATGTAACAGATAATACTCCCTACAACTGTACAACAACTCACCCGTATGTAACAGATAATACTCCTAAACTATACAACAACTCACCTGTATGTAACAGATAATACTCCTATGTCCTGTCAGTCATACAACAACTCACCTGTATGTAACAGATAACCCTATGTCCTGTCAGTCATCATATCATTGTTGCACTGTCTTCCTATGACCTCTTGTATGAAGCTCAGATTTAATTACTTTTTTCTTGTACATTTACATTTTTATAATTATGTCTTATTTCACACCTGTCTCTTGCTACCTTTTATTACTTATTTAGAATTTATTTTTTCCATCCATTCATCCATTTTCTTCCACTTATCCGGGGCCGGGACGTGGGGACAGCAGTCTAAGCAGGGACTCCCAGACTTCCTCACCCCAGACACGTCCCCCAGCTCCTTCAGGGGGATCCCAAGGCGTTCCCAGGCCAGCCGAGAAACAAAGTCCCTCCAGCGTGTCCTGGGTCTTCCCCAGGGCCTCCTTCCGGTGGAACATGCCCAGTATACCTCGCAAGGAAGGTGCTCAGACATGTCTCCAGAGCCAGTCTCCATGCCCAGAGATACAGTTGTAGAAGACTCTGCCTTCGACTGCCACCCAGATCTCTTTGCACCGGCCCCTTAGGGCTCCTCCCACGGGTGGTAAGTCTATGGGAAAATGGCCCCATGGTATCCATTCAGGCTGTGCCGAGCTAGACCCCATGAGGGGAGGCCTGGCCATGAGCGCCGTCCCCCAGGACCTGTTTGCCTTGGGTGACCCTACAAGGGGCATGAAACCCCCGACAACATAGCTCCCAGGATTATTTGGACACTCAAACTCCTCCACCATGTTAAGGTGGTAGGTCGGGAAGGGAGAATTTATTTTTACCATTTTAAAAAAAATTATTTGTTATTATATTATACTGTGATGTGTGAGCTCCTGTGTCCAAATATTTTCCCTTGTGAATCAATAAGTTTGTCTAAGTCTAAGTCTTAGTAGCCTTTGATCAGTCTTTCATTCAGATTTGGTGTTTGTTGGTGATTTGGTTTAGAATAACTGAGGCAGGCGACTCCCCCCCTTCAGGAAAGGGCCCCCATCGGGACCTTGGGGAATTCACTGGTTGGTCCTGGTTGAGCGTAGCACGGTGGTTTACAGCAGCATCTGGTCTTGGTGCCATGGCCCGGGTCAACGCACATGCAGTAAACACATCTGGACACTCCTGACCGCTCTTGACAAGTTCAGTAATTAGTGGCTCCGGCTGCGTACACACCGGCACTGCTAACGATGACACGTTGGCCCACATACGCACACCGGCCAGATTGTTACCCAAAAACACAGAGACCTGCTCAGTCGGTAAAGGCAAGTACAGCTTTACCACAAAACACATCGGTGTCCCTCAGTATTTTAACTCGCACCTTTTTGTCACTGCCAACCAAGGACACATAACCTTCTTGAATAAACAGGATATAGGAATCTTTAATGGTTCCAGAGTTTGATCTTGGGGCAGTGCAGGGCCTTTCTGTGTGGAGTCTGCATGTTCTCCCTGTGCCCGTGTAGATTTCCTCCTTTAACTCGACCATGTTGAGGATATTCTTGGTTTTGGCCCTCTTATTCCTTGATACATTTCTATATAAACTCAAATGTTATAGAATCCATGCGTGGACAGCTCTTTCTCTTCAGACCGAGCACAGAGCCTGTACGGTAGCGGTGTCTCAGAGCCGTCCGTGCTGTCCGATCCCACTGTAGACATGTGTTTAGTGTGAAGTGTGTTTGTGCAGACGGGAGCGCTCACTTCATCTTCATCTTTCTCTTCGTCTCCACAGGCTCTGAGCGCGAGCTGGAGTCCGCCCCATCTGTCTCACTCACACCAGAGACAAGCCAGGACAAAATATGCACTGTACAAGTGTTTTTGTGGAAGACCAAAGACGGGTGGGGACTCCAAGCTGCAGCAAAACCACCTGAAACATGGAATAAATACAATGGATATTAAAGATTCACTGTGTGACTTTTCTAGAGGAGGTCAGATGGTCATTTTGAAAGAAAAACCCACTCATACAACAATTTATCCTTAAAAATGTTGATTGTGTGTTGAATATTGCACATACTGTCAGTAGCGGAGGTATAAAAGTAAAAGTACAATACTTATGTAAATTTTTTTTAGGTATCTGTACTTTACTTCAGTACATTTTACAGTGGATACTTTCTACTTTTACTACATCTGAGAGCATGTATCTGCATGCTTTGCTCCACTACATGTTACATTTGGACTGAAAAATAAAAAGTACTTTTCTTTATGTTTGAGACCTGCTGAAAAACCTGAAACCTATTTTCAGCACATTTAATTTGAGTTAATGTCCCACCTTTTCCCGTGCGCCACGTGGACCATACCTCCCCCCATACGCCGCGTGGACACTCCCTCCTCCCGTGCGCCGTGTGGACACTTCCTCCTCCCGTGCGCTGCGTTGACCGTAACTCCCCCCATATGCCGCATGGACCGTGCCTCCTCTAGTGCGCTGCGTGGACCATACCTCCCCCCATATGCCCCGTGGACATTGCCTCCTCCTGTACAGCACATGGACCATACCTCCCCGCATACGCCACGTGGACAGTGCCTCCTCCGGTGCGCCACGTGGACCGCAACTCCCCCCATATGCCGCGTGGACTATACCTCCTCCCATATGCCGCGTGGACCATACCTTATCTTGTGCGCCACGTGGACTATACCTCCTCCCATATGCCGCGTGGACTGTACCTCCTCCCGTGCGCCGCGTGGACCGTTCCTCCCCCCATATGTCCTGTGGACAGTGCCTCCTCCTATACGCGAGTGGATTGGGTCTTCTCGTGTACACTGCGTGGACTACGCCTCCTCCCGAACCAAAATCAGAACCAAAACCAGGACTAAAACCAGGTCTAAAACAGGATTTAACCAGGACTAAACAATGCAGCGCGTCTCCTCTCATATGCTGCATCTTCTCTCGCACGCAGCCTCCTATACGCCGCTGGTCTTTGAAAATATTAACCCAAAAGAGTGCCCCCACCCTGCGAAATATTGTCAGACATAAAACCAGTCAGTGGCGCAAAAAGGGTTGGGGACCACTGTTTTAGAGCAATAAAACCACCTGAAATTTAATAAATGTTAGGTAGATCTGTTGAATGTCATACATTCTGCGCATAGCAATGACATCTTCATAGAAACAAGCAGGTGATGGACCCCAACCAAAAAGTTACACAGTACACCTTTATCATTAGTTATTTGTTATCTTCAGGCTTCATTAGGAAAGATCGTGAGCAGCTTGAATCAGAGGTGAAGAGCAGGTACAAACATTCGGTAAAAGATCTAAAGAGGAACCCAAACCCCAGAGCCATGTGCGGCAGCCTGGACTCCTGTAAACCACAGTGCACCATATGAACCATCTTGTGTAGTGCAGAGCTGATAATGACTTCACTACAAGCACAAAAGCCTGTCCCAGTCCTGGCCCTCTCCTCTGACAGCAGCCTGCGCAGCCCGAGGCCAGGAGCACCAGCCTGCCCAAGTGTTTACCCAGACAGTTGGTAAATCGCTCCCAAACTCAGAAACATAGAATTTTTAAAGCTTTTTGGAAATGGTAGCTTTTTTGTATCCTTGTCCTTTATTATTTTGTACTTTTCCAATTGTTATACCATCACTATATAAGACAATGTACAGTTTTGTGTTCTGACGCCCTCGAAAACAACATGGCACATCTCATGGGGCTTTCCAATAAAATGTAAAAATTCATTAAATACAAAATAAAAACCCACAATGAGTGCGTATACATGCACATCCGTATCCCGGTTATTAGCCATATCCCGGTTATGGTAGTATTCGGGAATACTGCGTTTACATGCATGCTGAGAAAGCGGGATACTTATATTCGTATAAACATGATCAAATGGAGTATCCCGGTTTCTTGACATAATCTTACAAATGCCCAAGTGCAAAAATTTACCTAATTTAAGTTAATAAACCAGGAAAAATACAAATTCGGGAGGTTATTTTAATAGATCCATAATAACCAGCGGTACAGAGCTATGAGATATCCCACAATCCACTGCACACATCAAACCCAATGTGTAGATTTTTTTATTAAAATATTCTGCATAAATAAACTCAGCTTTATAACATATAAACCATAACCACATCAGACCGTTTGATCATATAATTCAGCTTTGTCACATTTGTTTACATTTTACTGAAACTAAGACCGCATGAATAATTAGCATAAACTGTTAGCATTGATAAAAACAGCTCGCTCCTTGTGCTGCTGATGCGGTTCAGCTTCTGTCGGACAAAAGGACACGACTCAGTGGAATATATGTGTTTTTTCTGTGATAGAGGATGGTAAGTGTGTTTTCTGCGTATATCGTACAGGAGATTTTTCATGTTTAACTTTTCAGCGATCATACGTGTGCAGGTCGTACGAGTGCAGATTCCTGTGCAGGTTTAGAGCAGTCATTTCACTCATGTATGTTCACTTTATTTATGTCGCTGTTGTAGTGGTGAAAAGACTGAAAAGGGTTTGTCTTTTGGACACATGCGCACTCAAATTTATGTTGCATTAACCTGGGATACTGCGTTTACATGCCACAATATCCTGGTTACTATGGGAATAAACCAGCTACAGTAACCTGGTTTCTAATAACCGGGATACTGCCATAACCGGGATACTGAAACTGTATACATGCACCATGATGAAACCGTGATACTCAAAAAAGCCGATCATAACCGAGATACTTATATGCATGTATACACACTCAGGGTTTTGGATTGATTTTTGTTTGGAATTACTGGAGAACCCTACTAAAGGTGCACTGTGTAACTTCCTGTGCTTTCCCTGGAATGTTCCATGGTATGACTTTAAACATATTCATCTACATGGTTCCCACAGTCATGGAAATCCTGGAAAAGTTATGGAAATTTAAAATGTCATGGAATTTTGTAAATTCAATGAAAGGTTTGGAAAAGTCATGGGATTTTAGTATCTCTTTCACACAACTACAGCGTTCTGTTAAGTTCTCATGAGATAATTATGATTATTTCTGAACGTCTGCGCCTTTTGTTTAAAAGAGACGACAATAAATGCACTGACAGGATTTTGAATGTTAAAAAACTATAAAAACCAAACTATAAGGTGAGTGGAAAGAGGCAACATTTCAGATTTAGCCCTAAAAGTTTGATCAATTCTACACAAGTCATGGAAAATTCACTTCAGGTCATGAAAACATCATGGAAAAGTTTAAAAATTTTGTCAGTGAAAAAGAGTGGGAATCCTGCATCATCTAACATTTATTCATTACTGGTTTTTTCTATTGCTCAAAAATACAATCATTCCTTCTGTGAATAGGGGCGACTCTCCACAGATCTGAACTGTATTGTAGAATAGTGCTGGAACCTGCTTGTCTCCTTTGATGGATAGGTTTAATCTGTACTGTGGAACATTCTAGACAAAGCAATAATGTTTCTATGGAGACAAGCAAGCACACTCCATCAGGAAAGTTGTGCAGTACACCTTTAAGTTTTTGGTTTAGTACAGTGGTGGAAGGTAACAGCAAAAGTAAAAGTACAATACTTGAGTACACATTTTATGTATCTGCACTTTACTTAAATACATTTTACAGTGAATACTTTTGACGTTTACTTCACTCAGAATGTTTACCCATACTTTCTTCTCCACTACATTTTAGACTGAAAAGTAAAAGTATTTTCTTTGTTGAAATGGAGACTTTATTTTTATTTATTTATTTAGCTCATTTGAGTTAACATCTCAACTTTGAGCAAACCAAAAACAGTAAAGCGGCTAGAAAAATTAAGATGTCAATTGAATCACAAAAAAATTGCTCAATTCTTTACCAAAATCACTACATTTCATCCTTTGTTCTAAAATATCTTCAAAATACTTTAACTTTTTACACTTAAAGTACTTGTTTAAAAATGTACTTAAATACTTAAGCAGATTTTTTCATATGATCATTTTACATGAGTAAATGTTTAACTTTATGTCTGTACTTTTACTTAAGTAACAAAACTGAGTACTTCATTCACCCCTGTGTATGTAACAGTACACTAGTTATACCCAATTCACTTCCTCTGCACAAAATACACGAGAAAGGTCAGATAACTACTTTGAAAGAAAAACCCAGCCCATCTATGAAATACATTTTTGTGGCTGTGTGACGCTTCGATATGGAGATAGCGTGTTGAATGTGGCACACAGACGAGGCAGAGCTGACCCTGGAGACACTTGTCAGCCTCTTTGTCATAATCCGGACAAATGTGTAGCATGTACACACACAGTAATGATGATTTATGGAGGAGATGACACCAGCAGGCCCCCGTACATCTGTGTGACCCCGCTGAAACCAGAGCTGACGTCCCACACAATGAGAAGTCCATGTGCTCTCTGGACTCCACAGCAGACGGAGAAGAAGAAGAAAAAAATCAAAGTCAAACATGTTATAGAATATTTATTTGCAAAGCTGTGGGTTAAAGGTTCTATATTACGCAAAATTTACTTTTTTTCATTTTTGTCATTCATTTCATTCACACGTTTGATTACAGGCTTCCCTCGCTGTATTGCAGTTCACTTTCCGTCATCTCGCTGTTTTGAAGATTTTATAGAGCAATTTTCCATGTGTGTTTATTTTTTTTTTTTTTTACAGTGTATGAACGCATATTGCATTCCTCCCGCTGGGTCCTGATTGGCTAAGGGACTCTTGTCTCCTGTACAGAACAGAATGCGTTCAGCTGCCAAATTTACATAAATGTTGGATCTCTAGCAGTGTGATTCTGAAGTTTTGTATATTTGCAAGTTTTCTCCCCAACAAAACTCACAGTGTCGACGAAATGTTCTGCACCGACAAAGGCTCCTGCACTCGCACCCAAAAGGCAGAGGAAGATACTGACCATCGCACAAAAAGTTGGACGTCTGGACACGCTGAAGGAAGGGAGAAGTTACGTGCTGTAGCAGAGTCTTGCACCTGGTCGGGTACCTTCAAATAGTTGCTGAAACCAGAACTTAAGAGAGAGAAATGCGAACCCGCACAGCAGGGTGTATGTAAACCGTGATCGGGCTACAGCCGCGTTTATCTTCGTGAGGTACGGAGCTGAGCCGGTCCTTTCTCCTGCAGTCACCTCCGATCCCGTCCTGACGGTGAGTCCTGTTTCAGTTCTGGTTTAGTCCTCGTTTACTCCTGTTTTAGTCCTAGTTCAGTCCTGGATTCATCCTCCTCTTCAGTCCTGGAATCAGTCCTAGGATAGTCCTGGGTTAGTCCTGGTTCAGTCCGTGGTGTAGGCAGCGCAAAAGTTTGATATAATCTCGGGTTAACGGGCAGGTGCGGGCAGGTGTGGGCGGGTCTCCAAAAAATGGACCCGTGCAGGACTCTGCGCTGTAGGGCTCCATTACAGAATAAATGAATCTTCGGTTCGTTACATAAAGAAGGAGGAAAATAGCAAAAGGACGACAGCAGCAATAAGTTTTGAGAAGGATGCAAAAAGTGTTGTAACTGTCCTGTGTGAAAAGTGTATAAAGTGTGTGGTGAGGGGTTTTACAGACTTAAGACAAATATAATAATTGTAAAATATAAAGTTGACTACTTCGCGGATTTCACCTATTGCGGGTTATTTTCAGATCGTAACCCCCGCGATAAACGAGGGACGACTGTACTGTATTTTTTGGACTATAAAGCACACCGGATTATAAAGCACAATATCAATAATGTTGAATTCTCTTCTCTCACCGGATTATAAAGCACATTAAGTGAAACCAACAGATGACACTTGAGACTGATCCTTTGCCCAGGCGTCCACGATCCATTGGCAGTAATGTAATTCACCCGGCGTTGCCTCTCTGTCTTGGTGAATGTGGATTATGAATGTGAAAGTGGGTGGATCATTTAAGTTTGTTTTTGTTTTTTAAATTTTCTACAAGGACGACTCAAATATACGTTGAATAATAATGTGTTTAATGCAGCTTTGCGCACATTTGTTTACGTTTTACAGAAACAAAACTCAAAATCACATGACTCATTTGGAAAAACTATAAGCACTGAAAAAAACAGCTCGTTCCTTGTGCGCTGATATGGTTCAGCTTCTGTCTATTAACTTTACGAGGCTCCTGACTACAGTAGCCATAATGCTCCGAGAATCTATCAAGAGGTGCGGCTTCATAGTTACCAAAGTTGTACTAAAACATTTTGACAGATTTTTGAGCGCTGTGTACCACATAAAATCAGTTTCAGGTCAGTAAACACAACCAGAATTAATACGTAAAACACTCTGGATTATAAGGCGCACTGTCGATTTTTGTGCACTTTATAGTCTGAAAAATATGGTAATCCTGTTTTTTTAGTCTGTCTTCATCTTCATAGCTCCACATACTCTGTTTCACCTTGTGATGTCATGAAGCAGTACTTTTCAAGTTATCAGCTGCTTTTATCCTTTAGTTCAGTCAAGATTAGCCATTCCAGGAGTGAAATCATCCAAATGATTCTAGTGAAGGTGTGTGAAGTTTAAAAACATAGTGGAGTACTTCCTGTATTACCACGTGACATCACACGCTGGAACAGAGTGTTGTTGTTGTTTCTTTTTGTTTGTTTTTTCACTCAGCCTAAATATGCAAGGTTTGTAACACAGGTTTTATAACATAGATAAGAAAATAACATCATATGGCATCTTTAAAGCAGACCAAAAAAACAAAAATGTACTGAATTGGACTTGTATTTGTATTGAGTTGCTTATTTTCAAGTCACCATTTTGCAGATCAACCCCTGTGACCTACTTACGTTTCATTCAGAGCATGTGTGATCCGCGTGGGATTCGGCAGCGTGGCGTAGTCACTTTGGTATGATCAGCGTCAGCTCCCATTGGGGACCACGGTTTTCTAACGCAGAAGTCAGCAGGTTTGTTTCTTTTATTAAGTCGTTTTAGGTGAATACTGCGATTTAAAATTTCCAATTATAACAATTATAAAGATCCACAGGTGTCAGGTTCTAACTACAGCAGATGCAAGAACAGTGTGTCTTCTTTAACGCTGCTCCTCTAAAGATTAGGTTCGGTTGGATTATTTGCCATTTGAAAGAAGAAGAAAAAAAAAAAAAAAAGCTCCAAGTGTACCGTGAGACAAAAAACAGACAATATACTGACATTGTGAAATAAACAAGCTACAAAAGATTAAGTAGCTAAAGACATGAAGGTGCTGTATCAAAACATCATTCCACCACTGCTTTTTTGCTTTTTTTACTCTTAACAGCTTTGGTAAAGCTGTTCTATTGTTACACAAAATATTCAGCTATATATGATTTCACATAATTACATAAATACCTCATAATTCAATTAAAAATGAAAATCTCCCTCAAAATGCATGCAAAATATTGGCTTTATTTTTCAAAAATTTTTACGGAAGCAAAAAAAAAAAAAAAGAAAAAGAAGAGGCATATCATTTGGGCTCCGTTTTCGTTTTCTAAGATTTTGTTGTTGTTGTGTTAAAAAAAAAAAAAAAGAAAGAAAAGAAAAAAAAAGAAAAAAGAAAAAACAGAGGCATATCATTTGGGCTCCATTTTCTAAGTTGTTGTTGTTGTTGTTGTTGTTGTTGGTACAAAAAAGAAAAAGAAAAAAAGGCATATCATTTGGGCTCTGTTATCTAAGAGTTTGTTGTTGCTGTTGTTGTTGGTGGTGAAAAAAAAAAAAAAAAAAAAATAGGCATTTCATTTGGGCTCCATTTTCTAAGATTTTTTTTGCTGGTGGTGGTGCAATAAATAAATAAATAAATACATTAAAAAAATAAAAAAAAAAATCTTAGAAAATGGAGTCCAAAATTATGTGTGACTTTTTCTTTCTTTTTTTTCTTGGAATGCCGCTCAGGGCTTCCGTACCTTTTTCCTCAACACAACTCAAAAATGTATGCACAACTAGTTTCAAACGACAGACACCAGTCAATCACAGCCACACATGTACGATGGGTGTAAGTGTCTTGTTCAAGGACACAGTGCCAGTTTGCAATGCCCGTAGTCAGATTCAAATGACCAAACATCCCAGCGAGTGTCTTGCCGTGTAAAGTAGTACACAGAGTACACTGGATCAAGCCTGCACTATAGCTGCCGATGGTAAAGACATTCTCAGTGTATTTGTGATAAAATGGTATTGACCCAAACATGGGCGAAGTGTGGGCTCTGGAGCAGCGTGTGTCTCCATTGATTTCTCAGTCTGAGCGTCTTCAATATTTGATGAAGTCCATGAGCTGAGAACATGAGAGCGGCAAAATGAAAACGTGACCTCACTGAAGAAATACTGCAAAAATCTAAATGACTCTGCCTGCTAAGTACTAATATTATTTTTAAGAATCGAGGTCTGTTAAAGGTGAACTATGTAACTTTTTGTTTGGGGGTCTGTCTACCTGCTTGTTTCTATGGATACGTCATTGCTCTGCCTGGAATGTTCCACAGTATGAAATTAAAAAGCTTTTTTTCATGGTTTGGGTGTTTCCTGTGACTTATATATTAAAATGTTCACACTGAAGCTTCGAGAGGCCCTAGTCTTGTGTGTGAGTATCTGCTGCTCCACTGTCACTTCACTCTACTGCACATGTCTCCTGCAGAAAGAGCCTCTGTTCTGTCTGTATCATGTCAGTTGATCGCACCATTACTTCTGCATCACTGAACATTTAACAGTTAAACAAACTTATAAAGACGAATGAGAAGACTGAACACAAATGCCCCCAAAAACAAAATCATATTTTGCAGATTACAAACTCCAAGTCGTGAAATCTGCAGCTGAAAACAGTAATCGAGCAGCAGAAAGAAAGTTTGGAGTGAGAGAGAAACTTATGACACCTGGAGGATGCAGCATGAAACTTTCCTGAAGTCACTGGATGGATGGACAAAGCCTGGACTTCAGTGACACTGAAACCATCCTGTCGGGATTCAGAAAGACCAGAATAATTCTAACTGGAACTGATGCTGAGTCTGACGACAGCGACACAGAAGAGGAAGCGGCGCTCTGTTTACCTCCAGAGGTCATGGAGTTGCTCAGAAGTGACACCGAGGATGAAGAATTGAATGGATTTAGAGATTTGGAGTGAAATGGAGAGTTTGTTAAACTTGTTCTGTTCTGTTGTTTCTGTTATAGTTTATCTGAAGAACTGTTCATATGTGACGTTAACAGTCTGTTGTTCTCTCTTCTATTGTTACTAGAACTTGAATTTCAACATGAAATGTCGGTTCCTGGTCTCTGATTTTATAAAATACATTTCTCCGCAAAAGACTTATAGTCTGGTGTGACTTATATATGTTTTTTTCCTTCTTCATTACACATTTTTTGGCTGGTGCGACTTATACTCCAGAGCCACTTACAGTCCAAAAAATACAGCATACATTTTGAGTGCCAGTTGAGATACTTGGAGGACCATCCTACAAGGCCCAAACTAGACATAAAACTACAGCCAAAACAAAGAAAAAATAAAATAAAGTTTACTTCAAAAATCCAGAATTTTCAGAAACAAGAATCACAAAGGCAATAACTTACTGTACTTGTAGATAAAACTGCCCTGGTACCTGCTAGAACAAAAACAATACATTTTTTGCCTTCTTTATCATTATGATTAGTTTGTACATCCATAAAAAATAAAAAAAAATCCTTACATTTTTCATTCTCATTGTGGTTTATTTTAGAAGTACTTTTTATTTCAGCCTAAACTTTTCCAGTCATGATCCATGGGGTTGTAGAACATGTTTTGTTTTGTTTTGTAGTGCTGCAAAATGACCAAATAAATTTTATTGACCCAATTGAACCCTATCTCCAGATCTCGAGCTGGTCTTGGTCTGGATCTTAGCTGGAGGAACCTTTTGTGCATGTTTTGGGGTGGTAGGTGAGTTGATCCAGGATTGTACCGTCTTTACATATTGCACTTCTATGAGGCAAGTCCAGTATATTCTTAGCCTATTCACTCAGAGACCCTTTCACTTTCAGATGCCTCGGCATTTTTACCGTGTACATGTAGCCAGTATTGAGCCATGTCCCCATTCCTCTCTTTCTCTCTGTCCTCTTTGCCTTCATTCCTTCACATGCTGTGTTTGGGCAGTAACTGAATACATGGACTGAACACATATATTCTCATTTTTTGAATACCTGTATCCTAGTGTAGTTACTTCATTTAGTGGTATTCAGAATAGTTACTTTCCTAAATTAAAAGGAATACATGGCAGTACTTGGTTTTCAAACTGCACAGTATTAGTGATAAAAAAAATAAAAAAATAAATACTTAAAAATGATTGAGACATAAGTGAATGCACAAGAACAAGACCAGAGATACTTGAACTCCATCTGAGGCAGGTACTCTCCAGGGTAAGCCACCTTTTTCCGGTCGAGAACCATGGCCTCGGATTTGGAGGAGCTGATCCTTATCCCAGTCGCTTCGCACTCCGGTGTAAATCGCCCCAGGCCCTGGTTTTATGAAGCCAACGGGACAACATCATCTGCAAACAGCGAAGATGAGATCCTGTGGTCCCCAAACCAGACCCCCTCCGGCCCCTGACTGCGCCTAGAGATTCTGTCCATAAATACAAATAGTGATGGGCGAATAGAGCCTCGTGAAGCATTCACACCTCAGTCGCAATATTGTCTCAAATGGTTCAATGTGTCTGAGGCCTCGGAGAAACACTGACCTCTAGTGGACAAATTTAACCATTGGCACACAGGTGTCTCAGCATCGATGAAGTATTGTTCGTGTAAGACAATACTTGTGTGCAGAGCGACACCGTAACAACAACAACAATAATAATGATGATTTAAAATAATATGTAAAGAGCAACATAAACAGCAGCTGTAAATAAGAAAGTAGGTGTTACCTTATTAGGTGGAATTAGATCAAAGTGATCCCAGACCATGGATCACTTTTTTCCACTTGTTGATGCCATCGAAAATGAAACAAATGCCAAAAGTCGCCAAAATCACCACTAACGTCACACAATACTCCTCACTACCCAACATTTTTAACAAATATTGGTGCATCTTTTATACTGTAGCAGTTTAGCGCTTGTCAAACCACGGAAGTGCGCTGAACACTCTGAAGCTCTGAACCAATCACAGAGCGGAACATTCGCCGAGTCAATGAAACGCTTCGATACACTGAAGCGATTGACACGCAGAGTGAAGCAGTAGGGGGAGGGACCGACACTTCCACATTTTGGTCTCGTGAGCGGCTGCTGTGAGACGAGCTCCGAGGCAGTGCTCCAGAGCGATTTGTTTCAGAAAGAAGGAGACGTGCTCCAGAGCTCCGTCTCATTTGCCCGTCACTAAATACAACCTATGATCGTGAGGTCTGGGTAATGACACAAAGAACAAAACTGTGGATACAAGAGGTCGAAATGAGTTTCCTCTGCAGGGTGGCTGGGCGCTCCCTTAGAGACAGGGTGAGGAGCTCAGTCACATGGGAGAAGCTTGGAGTAGAGCGCTGCTCCTCCACGTTGAGAGGAGCAGCTGAGGCTCAGGCATCTGTTCCGGATGCCTCCTGGACGCTTCCCTCAGGAGGTGTTCCGGGCATGTCCCACAGTGAAGGAGACCTCGAGGAAAACCCAGGACATGCTGGAGGGACTATGATCTGTGTATCATTCGTTCATTCGTTTTTCAATATAAAACCAAAAATAAGAAAATGAAAAAACAGATAACGTTTTCTTCACTATTTGTCTCCAAAACCAAAATGAAAAAAAACGGATAACGATTAGTTTTTTCAGTTTTCGATTTTGTGTTTAAATGAAGAATGGAAAAAACAGATAACGACCATTTCCTGTTTATGTGACTTCTGTGACTGTGATGCCGGACTTTTGCACCGCGTACGAACTGAACCAGGACTGATCCAGGTCTGAGACCAGACTGGGACCAGAGCAGGACTGAGATCAGGACCAGACCAGGACCAGAGTGGGACCAGGGTGGACTCCGAGCTTTGACTCCGAGCCTCCGCAGGGTCTGAGCCTCAGCTTCGAGCTCCGGTCCTGCCGTGGGCTCTGAGGCCCGTTCTGGTCCCGGTCTGGTCCCAGTCTCAGTAGCGCTCTGGTCCCAGTCTGGTCCCGGACCTGGTCCATTTGAACCAAAAGCTCTTAGTTCGGTTTGTTTTCGTTGGTGTGAAAGCATTAATTGGATGCTTTGCATCACCTCGGAACCAGCCGAGGTTCTTGAGCACAGAGGACCGGAGCAGCCCGTCTGGACCTGTAGACCACAGCTCATTCTCGCTTTCCCCGCACAGAACCAGTGCACAGACGATGACACAGAACCGCTTGGACCGCTGGTCTCGGTCTCAGTTCCGCTCTGGTCCCGGTCTGGTCCTGGTCTCAGTCCCACTCTGGTCCCGGTCTGTCCCGGTCTCAGTCCCGCTCTGGTCCCGGTCTGGTCTTGGACCTGGATCAGTCCTGGTTCAGTTTGTACGCGGTGCAAAAGTTCGGCATCACAGTCACTGAAGTCACGTAAACGGGAAACGGCCGTTATCCATTTTTTCCATTCTTCATTTAAACACAAAATCGAAAACTGAAAAAATGAATCGTTATCCGTTTTTTCATTTTGGTTTTGGAGACAAATAATGAAGAAAACTGTTGTTTTTTCGTTTTCTTATTTTTGGTTTTATATTGAAAAAGGAATGAACGAATGATACACAGATTGACTATGTCTCTGAGCTGGCCCGGGAATGCCTCGGGGTCCTTCTGGAGGAGCTGGAGGAAGTGTGAGAGTCCCTGCTTAGATGGCCCCTCTGTGACCCGGGTTCTTGGATAAGCAGAAGAAAAAGGATGGATGGATGGATGGATGCATAAGAAATAGAGCAACAAAAATAAAATAGTTTTATTGGCTATTATTTTGTTTTTTCACTATAACATAACACAACTTATTGTAAAAGTATATGAAGTATTCAGAATAGAGTACTCTGATTAGTCCAAGTAACAGAAAACATTCCTAAATACTAGTATATTTGAATGCAGGTATTTAGTATTCTGTAACTAAAGACATTTTCAGTATTCTGTCCGTCACTGTTCACATGTAAATAACTCCAGCCTTCTCCAGACATGTGTGTGACTTTTCTCTCTCTCTCTCATCCCTCTCTCCGCTCTCCTTCTCTGCCTCCCCTCCGCGACGCCGCTTCAGTGTGGGAGGCACGGCTGTATTCGAGAATCTGTTTTTCTTCCATTTCTCTGAAGTCTGGGCTATTTTTTGCCAAAGGAAATGTTAAGCTGCGGACCACTTCAGCTCCAGTTACGTTACAGCCTTCAAAGAGACGGCTCGCGCAGAGGAGGGGGCAGCACAGCGCACGACGACGAGAAGCAAAACAGAGCAATAAACAAAAAAGGAGAAAAAAATAAAAGGGGGAAGCGTGGAGGAGAGATATTCACTCCACACTGTAACGGAGGCTACTCTCAAATCAAATTATCGGCAGTTGTACGAGGGCCGGTCCGTGGGTTTGGGTGATATGGAAATGGGAGATACGGAGTGGTTCTGTGCAAAAAGGAAAATGGGAAAAAGACAATTGGAACACAGCTGGGTTTTATTGATATTATGTGCCATGTAAAGCCGGGTACAGGCCTGATTGTTTCTGATGCTACAGCAAAACGCCTTTTTTATTTATTCATAGCGGGGAGCGTGTGCAGAAGCCGGCGCAGTGGTTAGCCCCATTTCAATAAATAAATCAATAATAACATAAATGCATAAATAAATAAAATACAATAATGATTAAATACAATAAAATAAAAAGTACAAAAAAAATTTTTAAAAATTTACATAAATAAATAAATGAATAAATAAATAAATTACAAAAATAAATAAATAAAAAAAAAAAAAAAAGCATAATGAAGAAAAAAAAGTAAGAAGAAAAATATAAGTTGCACTTTTGGGGGGAAATTAGGTTTTTTTTCATATTGAAAGTCAAGTTGTAGTAATAACACTAGAACAGAGAACAACAGACTGTTAACGTCACATATGAACAGTTCTTCAGATAAACTATAACATAAACAACAGAACAGAACAAGTTTACCAAACTCTCCATCTCACTCCAAATCACTAAATCCATTCAATTCTTCATCCTCGGTGTCACTTCTGAACAACTCCACGACCTCCGGAGGTAAACAGAGCGTCGCTTCCTCTTCTGTGTCGCTGTCGTCAGACTCAGCATCAGTTCCAGTTAGAATTATTCTGGTCTTTCTGAATCCCGACAGGATGGTTTCGGTGTCACTGAAGTCCAGGCTTTGTCCATCCATCCAGTGACTTCAGGAAAGTTTCATGGTGCATCCTCCTGGTGTCACAAGTTTCTCTCTCACTCCAAACTTTCTTTCTGCTGCTCGATTACTATTTTCAGCTGCAGATTTCGCTACTTGAAGCTTGTAATCTGCAAAAGGATTTACTTTTTTGGGGCATTTTTGTTCAGTCTTCTCAGTGTCTTTATAAGTTTGTTTAAATGTTAAGTTGTTCAGTGGTGCAGAAGTAATGGTGCGATCGACTGACATGATACAGACAGGACAGAGGCTCTTTCTGCAGGAGACATGTGCAGTAGAGTGAAGTGACAGTGGAGCAGCAGATACTGACACACAAGACTAGAACCTCTCACCACTTCAGTGTGAACATTTTAATATATAAATCACACCGGAGTAGAAGTCACAGTCTTATAGTCTGAAAAATACGGTAAATAAAATAAAACTCAACAAAAAATCAGCCTAAACCAGGAGTACAGCTCGTCAGATCTACATTAAGAGTAAAATTGTCTCAAAAAGTTGGAGTTAAATATTGTTCCACCTTGTGATGTCACAGGAAGTGCTCCACTGTGTTTTTAAACTCTACATGCCTTCTCTAGATTCATTTGGATAATTTCAGCTCTGGAATTGCCAATTTCCAGAGCTGCATACTGTTTCATGACATCACAAGGTGGAACAGAGCATTTTGAGCTTTGCAGATGTAGACAGACTAATAATAAAGAATTACTCAAACATGTGTGAATGTGAATGAAACAAAACACAAGTCCAGGTCTGTTTTTGATCATTTAACAACATTCTAAAATGGCTTAAAGCTCAAAGGAGTCAAACACATATAAACCGATTTGGACTAAACTGGGACTAAACCTGGACCAAAACTGAGGACTAGAACTAAAGTAGGACTTGTTTTCACCATTCAAAGATGGTGGTTTGGTAAAGCAGTGAAAAATACATTTGAAAATAAAGAGAGACTAAACCATATATACAGTATTTTTAAATCCAAGTCAGAAAAGCGAAGTAAACCTAACAGAGAATTCCAAGTATATGTAATTCAATTGGAGAATGAGATGTGAATAAAAAACCTGAATTTTCTACCAAATCACATCTACTTTTGAGCTATTTTCATATTCACAAGTACATTTTTCAAAGCACAAAATTATAAAAACAACTTCAGGGCATATTCGAACATCACAGTCAGTATTTCCACAAGTCTTTTACCACATGATGTTACCAAAAACAGCTCCAAAACTGACAGCTCCAGCACCAGATCTACTCCAAATCTGAAATGAAAGGTGCATTGTGTCACTTTTCTGGTGGAGGGTCCGTCAAATGTTTTTCTCCTTTTAGATGGTTCTGCTTTGTCTGGAATGTTTCACAGTATGGCATTAAACCTGTCTATCTTGATGAAGACTAAACCAGACCAAGTTACAGGTCAGAACTGTGGAGAGGCGATGCTCACAGTCAGAATGCCTGTTTTTCGAGGTATTTTTGAGCTATAAAACCACTTGTAACAGAATAATTGTAAGGTTAAAGTTAAAAGTCATACTGTGGATTTTTTTTTTCCAGACAAAACAATGACATCTCCATAGAAACAAGCAGGCAGTGGTGGAAGAAGTACTCAATTTTAGTTAGTTTGTATGAAATCAGCCGTTTTCAAGGAATCTCCCCTATGAGCCATCTCAGATTTGGCTGAAAAAATTTCTAAAAATTTCTAAAATCACAAAATGAAAGAATCTCTGAATCTGTTGTCAAATATTGGGTAATTGGGTAGAATCTATGACCAAGAATCTACAATAATACACATTTTCAGCTTCCTGGCTCTATTTTTGATGAAGTTCTGGTCTCTCAAACATGTTTATAAATTAAGGCTTCAGGAAACGTGAACATGGCCCCAAAATTTCAACGGGCCATAACAAAGGAACGACTCAAGGGATTGAGCTAAAATGTGAGATTCTTTCATTTGGTGATTTTAGAAATGTTTTTGACAGTTTTTCAGTCAAATCTGAGATGGCTCATAGGGGAGGGTGGCAGATTTTATATGGACTGACCCTTTGTTACTTACTTCCCCACTACTTCTCAAGTAAAAGTAAAAGTGTTCTTCATGAAAAAAAAAAATCGATTTAAGTAAAAGTATTAAAATACCTGTTTAAAAATGTACTTAAAGTGAAAAAAAAAAAAAAACTCAAATAATAAGTATAGATACCCATAGAGTACTTCACTTTAGTACTTTACTAACTGGTTTTATTGGTTTTAAAATGTACTTGAAGAGCAAAAAATATTTTATGCATATTTTGAGATCTAGTAAAGCTTCAAATATAATGATTTGGATACAGATTTGTGTTTTTTTTTTTTTTTTCCAATCTGTTTTTATTTGTATATTTTAGTTTGATCAAATTACGAATGTGCTAAAAAAAAAAACTCAGCAGGTCTCAAACAAAAATAAAAATATTTTTAAGTTTTAGTCCTGTTCAAAAATGTAGTGTAAAATGTACTGATACCTGCTCTTAAATGTACTGAAGTAAAGTACAGATACCTATATTTAAGTCTTGACGTAAACATTGGCTGAGAGGTTGAGCTCCCACAGATGAGTACTGTCGTTGTGTCCTTGGGCAAGACACTTAACCCACCTCGCCTTCAGTGTCTGTGTACACTGGTGTGTGAATGTGTGTGTGAACGTGTGTGTGTGTGTGAATGAGAGCCCTGCAGGTGAAAAAGTGCTGTATAAAAAATGTACTTGAATACTTCCTGCGAGTCGCCTTAAAGCTGCGGAAGTGTCAAAAAGACGTGCACGACTGAAATGGAACTTCTCTCTAAATGTGTCTAATGTCTGCTCCAGCTGTGCGTCTGCTCATCTGACTCGGCTCTCGTTCCTTTTCAAACATCGGGCGCTGCGTTTGGGTCGACTGCAGTGGCTCTGAATGAAGCCGTCTGTTATCTCTGACTCATGTGGGATTATTTTAAGTCTGTGATTTGCCGCTTTGACATTTTCCATCTGCTCTTCCTCTCACAAACATAAACTCATTTAATCAAGACATTACAGAGGACTTCTATTTTCTTAACGCACATGGATGAATACTCTCGCTGTCCTTATTTCTGTTTTGTTTTTGTTGAGCTAAGCATTTATCATCTTCACTGAACTGGACCTGCTCCTCGTGGTTAGGTGCACGAGTCATGATGTTTGTCAGAAGAACACTTGAAAAACAAGCAGTTGAAAACACCAAGATTCAGTCCAATTATTGAAAGAATAAATGTACGATAAGTTTGATAGATAAACATATTGCAGAACATTCTAGGAAAAGCAATAAATCACCAAGGAGATGAGCAGAAAAGTTACATATACTCAGTGTTGGGGAGTAACAGATTACATGTATCAGAGTTATGTAATCAGAGTACAAATTATGAGTAACTGTATTCAGTTACAGTTACTGTTTCAGTGAGTGGTAATTGGATTACAGTTACTTTGTTGAAATAAATGGATTACACAAGGGATTTTCCTGTTTTCACATTTTGGGGTAAATCCCCCTTTTATTTCTCTCTCTCTGCCGGACACTAAATCACACTAAATCTTAAACCAGGACTAAACCAGGACTAAACCAGGTCTAAACCAGGACTAAACAAGATCTAAAACCAAGTTGAAACCAGGACTAAACCAGGACGAAACCAGGTCTAAATTAGGTCTAAATTAGGTCTAAACCAGAACTAAAACAGGTCTAAAACTAGATCTAAACCAGGTCTAAATCCAGGTCTAAATTAGGTCTAAACCAGGTCTAAACCAGAACTAAAACAGGTCTAAACTAGATCTAAACCAGGTCTAAACCAGGACTAAACCAGGACTAAACCAGGTCTAAAACCAGATCTAAACTAGATCTAAACCAGGTCTAAATCCAGGTCTAAACTCTAAGGACTAAACAAGATCTAAAACCAGGTGTAAAACAGGATTTACCAGGACTAAACCGTGCTGAACGGACCACGTTTCCTCCTCTTCTATCAATAATATGTTTAACACGGTTCAGTAAAGTCTGGGCTTTTTATTTTCTTTTAGCAGACAGAACATCTTATGTGAAGATCCTCGTCTTTGCTTCTCTACAGCAAATCAAGTAATCCAAAGTATTGAGTTTACGATACTCATTTTAAGTAATTTAATGGATTACATTACAAACTACATTTTAGGATATGTAATCTGTAATCTGTAATACATTTTAAAAGTCACCTTCACAACACTGTATATAGTGCACCTTTATGAAAGTGCACAGATGAAATGACCACCTCACCTTCAACTTGAAGCTTCATTCACTTGGTTATTTTCATGTTTCTCTATACTTTATTATTTTTGTCTCTATAATGAGTTTTTCAAGGTACACAGAGCTGTAGAGAGTCATGCCTCTGTGAATAAAGCTTGTGTGTGTGAATACTGGACTTGTTTATCATGAGACAGCCCTGAAACTCACATCAGACTGCGAGCGCTGACAGCTCTGTTTAAAGAGAAATACAGATTTTGTAGGTAAATGTGTTCTTGCCTGTGCATTTTTATACACTTTATGAGTAAGATGCGGTTCTCTCTTCCCTCCTGCCTCCTGACAGGTGCACCACAGTAAATCACCTGTCTAAATCACCTGTCTGCAGAGTGCAGTATTTGCATACTGATTTAGGAAAGATTTCACACTTGTTGCTCTAAGTAATGCAAACATATTTTTCTGTCTTGGAGAGACCTGAAGACTGCACACAACCTTCTACAGTTTTTACTCAAAACTGGAAGAACGCCAGAGATTTCATTTGATGTACTTAAAAAAAAGATTCATACGTTGCAAGTACTTAGTTTGTGTGATTGTTTATGTAATGCCAACGTTCAGTATTTGAATAATAAATGCCTTTATATTTAGGTTTAAAATGATGCTTTTGTAATGCTAGAATACAGAGGTGGGACTTGTAAATTGTTATTTGAACTTGAGTCAGACTTGAGTCACTGTTTTTAGGACTTGAGATTTGACTTGATAAAATGGACAAAGACTTGGGACTCGACTTGGACTTGAGGTCTGTGACTTGAGAAGACTTGATGCTTGACACATGATGAAAAGACTTTTCTCTTTACAGTTGATAAATGTGGTGCTGAATTTTACAGGAACAAACTGGAACATGTCCCTCCCACTTCTGTTTGATACTTTGGATGGAACTGAAGTACTGTGACGTGGTATCCTCAAATGTTACATGCACATTTTTATATATTTTTAATCATCAACCGTAGTAAATTTTTAGTTTTTGTGCATTTTTTTTTCTGTAGCAACATGGTGAAATTGGGTTTTTTGGATTCAACTTGTATTTTTAAAAATGACGATATAGTCTGATCTATGTTATAATGTCGTTCCTCATACCAAACATACATGGAGTTTTGTTTCATTCTCACATGTTTAACACACAAACCCTGCACACTTAGGAGTTCTTCCCTCAAACTGAAAACACTCTGTTCTATCATTTAACTAGAAAAGCACTCAGAGAGCGCAGACCTCTGCCAAGGACTACCCCCATTTTTTATATAAATTGCGATAAAATCAGTCTTCTGGATCAGATCCGGATCAGCCTTTGGAATATGAAAGAGGATCCCATTGTCCATCCCTGAGTCAAATTTCATGGGGTTTGGTCAATAATTAACCCAGATATTGAGAAACAAAATTTTTGGCCCCATTTACCACAATGTTAACTAAAATTTCAAAGTGATCCAGAATCCAGGATTTCTTCCGGATCACCCCCAAAATGAAATCACTTCTTCCTTTTCACATTTCCAACAAATCCTGAAAATTTCATCAAAATCGGTCCATAACTTTTTGAGTTATGTTGCTAACAGACAAACAAACAAACAAACAAACAAACAAACAGACAAACAAAAACAAACAACAAACAAACAAACAGACAAACAAACAGACAAACGACGACAAAAACATCACCTCCTTGGCGGAGGTAATAATCATAATAATAATGCATCAGTTTTACAGAGCACTTTTCTGGACACTCAAAGACACTTTACAGATCATTATTCATTCACTCCACACTCGGTGGTGGTCAACTAATATTGTAGCCACAGCTGCTCTGGGGCAGACAGACAGAAGTGAGGCTGCCAATCTGCACCCTCTGATCACCACCATCACTCACACACTATTTTCATACTAAGCGATGTGGGTGAAGTGTCTTGCCTAAGGACACAGCAACAGTTTTTGAGACTGGCGCCCCACTGTGGCACCTGATTTTCCCAGTGTCTCCATCCAAGTACTGACCAGACCCAGACCTGCTGAACTTCTGAGGTGCGACGGGATCAGGCTTTGATAAACCAGCTTGTCAACATTTAGTAATACAGGAAGTGCTCCACTGTGTTTTTAAACTCCATACACCTTGACTAGAATCATTTGGATGATTTCCACCCTGGAACTACCCATCTTTACTACACATAAGATAAAAAGTATAATAAAGCCACGAGTGAATGAAACACACGTCCACACACTGTATGTTTGATGAGAAAAGAGCTTTATAACATGATTTAAACCTCACAAGAGTCGATTCTGTGTAATACATGACCTTTAAACAAATGACTGCACTGAATGAATGGTTTGATTGAGCAGCTCTTTAGGTGTTCTGTACATACTGCGTGCCTACTATACAATTTTCTCCTCTTTACATATTCCTCTTGGTGTTATCACTGGGACCGTTCTATCTCCTTGCAGGTGGTATAACTGCATGATGATTTGTCACCCTTAGTAAAAGACCCCTCCATCTTTTATCCCGGCTTGGGGATGATTTCTTGAGGTTGAATTGTCACATGCAGATACCCAGATACCATTTCATTTTCCGTACGGCAGATTGCATTGTGAACTTTACGATCCCTGTACACGCGCGCACTCATCTCCTGACCGTTACGTCCCGTGGGGTTCCTCATTGCGCGCCGTCGAATCTATTATTATATATTATTATCATCAGCGTGTATCTGCGGCGTTAGAGTCGTGGCCATGGCAACGGGGCGCCCCTCTCCGCTCCAGGAATAATCCATCACGGGACAGTCCTGAATCTAGATCAGCTCGCGCGATTACAGCGAGGGGACTGGCTCCGCTCCATCGCCCGCACACAATCTCGGCCTCATCTCATTGGCATTTATGAAATACATGGAAGAGTCATGTTCTCCCCGTACGGCGCAGTTAATGAGAGAAACGCGCGGGCCCGACGGAGCTCATGAGGGGGGGAGTGGGGCTGGGCAGAATGGAGAGCAGGGGGGTGGCTGTAGCAAGGACCTGTGACAAGCAATGAGACAAAAAAGCAAATGCAATCATATAATCATAAAATATTTGATTGAAGGTGCATTCTGTAACTTTTCTGTTGGTATAGAAGCTTTGCACCGTCACGTGTCCCCCATGGCAACAGTAACTACGCCGCCATGACACCGGGCACACTATGTCATTGACTTCAGCAGCATCGGAGAAACATGGGCAGGTTTTGTTGTGTATTTGGTTGTTCTAGATCAGGGGTGTCAAACTCATTTTGGTCCGGGGGCCGTATCCAACCTACTTTGATCCCAAAGGGGCCGGAGCAGAAAACTCATGTCATATAAACCCCAAAAATAACAATAAGTTCAAATATTTGTGCAGAGAAACACAAATCTATTACAGAAATCTTTTTTTAATTGATGAACTCTTTCTTTTACAAAATATTATAATATTATGAACAACCTGAAACTTTAAGAAAAATGTAATTTCAACTCAGTGTTTTAACATTAAATTGTATGTAAATAGGAATAAGTCAATTTTTTGGGGGGAAAATCCTGCACTCGGCTCCACTTTTCTCATGTTGGACATTTTGTTGATGAGGGTGTCACGGTCAACAGTCAAAACGATCGTCCTTTAAGAGCGTTTGGAAAGAGACAAGTCTTCATTTGTGCTGCTCTGGTGGGAGGGGCCACGTACAGAGACGCTGGAGACGCTGCTATACTAAGCACTGCAGAAAATACAATATTTTAAAAGAAAATATAATTAAAATATTTTAGTAGAAAATCAGCAGAGGGCCACATTAAAGGTCTTGGAGGGCCGGATCCGGCCCCCGGGCCTTATGTTTGACACCTGTGTTCTAGACGCTCTGAAAGGGATACAATTATTTGTTTCTTCACTGTTCCTCTGGAAATGACTCATCAGGATCAAACAAGGGAATTATCGAAAAAAAAAAGATGGGAATTATGTCTAGAGAACATAAACCACAAAGAAATTTCCAATGGTCCCATCAAGACACCTGAAGTTTCATCAAGGTATTTGCTATTTAAATTGTTTCATAGTTTATTTAATGAGAGAAGCACATTTACTGAACTAAAATGTAAAAAGAAAACATTTGCAGTGTGAGTGGCAGTAGAAACTGTATCTTCAAACGCACATATAAACATGTCACTCGTCGTAGGACCATGTTTTCTTTATTGTCTTGTTTATCCACAACTATGTCTTCTAGAATTAATCTCTTTTTTGTGAGTGGATCTTTGTAATGTTCACGAGGATCTTTTCATGGTCGATTCTTTCGAGGTTCGGCTCACAGACTCTTTCCACTCGTGCGTCATGTTGATCATAGGAGCCCAGTGTGGGTTCGTTCAATCGTAAACTAGTGCTGATGTGATATTTTTATTTGAAAAGTTTATTTCAGTCCAAATGTACAAATCCAAATGTAATAAACCCCATGGGAATTCAGGAAGTGATGTGACTCTGTGACACCAGTAGTTTCCATGACTGACACCAGGAAAGTTGAAAAGTTTCAAAATGTTCTCAGGGTTTATTTGAGTCCAGTCTGTTCTAGAGTTAATTTAACATTTTTGGAAATGTTAATGAAGTAACACTGGACCAAAGTTCCTGTTTAATCAAGAGTTATATTAATGTTTTGAGAGTAAATGGTTTATTCTGATTTAGTTAAACAATACACAGAGGTGTTTTACTTTTACACTTTGAGTTAATTTAAGATGATATTATGAAGAAAACTGGTTCAAACTGGTCTTCTTTTGTGGGAGTTTGAAGTGGTGGGTGGGAGGTGTCAAAGTAACACTCAAGGAAGTTGAATTAACACTAGGGGAAGTTGAATTAACTTCAACCACATCAACTCTGGCATATAATCCCAACTCAAACCCACAATTAACAATACGGTTAAAATAACACTTTAAAATAAATAATACGGTTAAAATAACACTTTAAAATAAATAATACGGTTAAAATAATGTTTTTGTGTTAAAAACAACTCTGAAATATTTTACTCTGGAATTTTAACGCTCCAGTTTTTGCTGTACATGATTCCATGATTTTGAAATAAAATCTGACACCTAAAATATGACCAAACTGGGAAAAATAATTGTACCTTTGAAAGTAAATATTAAATGTAATGATTTTAACTGTGTTTTAGTCAAATAAGTAGTTTAACCTGTCACTTTACTGTTTATTCTAGACCTGGACTAGTCCTAGTCCAGGTCTAGTTCAGGTCTAGTTCAGGTTTAGTCCTGGTCTAGTTCAGGTTTAGTTCAGGTCTAGTTCAGGTTTAGTTCTGGTCTAGTTCAGGTTTAGTTCAGGTTTAGTCCTGGTCTAGTTCAGGTTTAGTCCTGGTCTAGTTCAGGTTTAGTTCAGGTTTAGTTCAGGTCTAGTTCAGGTTTAGTCCTGGTCTAGTTCAGGTTTAGTTCAGGTCTAGTTCAGGTTTAGTTCAGGTTTAGTTCAGGTCTAGTTCAGGTCTAGTTCAGGTCTAGTTCAGGTTTAGTTCAGGTTTAGTTCAGGTTTAGTCCTGGTCTAGTTCAGGTCTAGTTCAGGTTTAGTTCAGGTCTAGTTCAGGTCTAGTTCAGGTTTAGTTCAGGTCTAGTTCAGGTTAGTTCAGGTCTAGTTCAGGTCTAGTTCAGGTTTAGTTCAGGTTAGTTCAGGTTTAGTCCTGGTCTAGTTCAGGTTTAGTTCAGGTCTAGTTCAGGTTTAGTTCAGGTTTAGTTCAGGTTTAGTTCAGGTCTAGTTCAGGTTTAGTTCAGGTCTAGTTCAGGTTTAGTTCAGGTTTAGTTCAGGTCTAGTTCAGGTCTAGTTCAGGTCTAGTTCAGGTTTTAGTTCAGGTCTAGTTCAGGTCTTAGTTCAGGTCTAGTTCAGGTTTAGTTCAGGTGTTAGTCTGTCTAGTTCAGGTTAGTCAGGTCTAGTTCAGGTTTAGTTCAGGTTTAGTTCAGTTTTAGTTCTGATGTTTTAGTCCAGTGTGTTTCCAGTGTTCTTTCAGCGTTAGGCAGACGTGCTTGTAAATCAACAAACCCTGTCTGTCCTTCCACCATGAGCTGTTTTTGTGAAGTCAGAGAAAGTCTAAAATGAACACTTGAAAATATCTGTGGGTGCTTTCTGTCCTGTGGCTGGTGAGTCTATTGAACGTAGCCTCTTCTCCTCTTTTCTCTCGTCTCTCCTCTCACCTCTCCTCCTCTCCCTTCTCTTCTTTTCTCTCCTCTGTACTTCTTTCAGTACAGTGCTCTTTGACCGGCTCTAAACTGTTCTGATGGAGCGCATCCTTTTATCGACTCAAAGCGGCCTCGGGGTCGAAGTTCAGAGGTCACAGAGCAGAGATGTGGAGATGTACCTCTGTAGGAGTTTTATTTCTCTGCAGCACAAAGAACAGACGATACTAACTATATTTAGCAAGGATGTGGTCTTCTTCGCTAAAGTCAGGCCTTCTCAGAGGCATATGATTTGAGAATTTAAATATATGTATATATATTAGGCTGCGTTCAGACTGCAGCCTGAAGTGACCCAAATCCGATTTTTTGGCTCCTATGTTCCTGTATCTGATCTTTTAATGACAGTACAAGTGACAGTGCAACAGAT
Organism: Boleophthalmus pectinirostris; assembly: GCF_026225935.1. Classification (NCBI taxonomy): domain Eukaryota; kingdom Metazoa; phylum Chordata; class Actinopteri; order Gobiiformes; family Gobiidae; genus Boleophthalmus; species Boleophthalmus pectinirostris. The sequence continues at coordinate 5,215,579 of NW_026571541.1, read as the reverse complement.
TATTAATTAAAATCTTCTGCATAAATAGAATTTACATGACTAAACTTTACAACATATATAAAGCATAACGTCTACTACGAGTCACATCAGCCCGTTTGAGATAATAATGTGTTTAATGCAGTTTTACGCACGTGTGTTTACATTTTACAGAAACGAAACTTAAGCGCGTGGCTCATTTGCATAAACAGCACTTCTCCTGCAGCTCAGCTCGTTTAGCTTCTTTCGGGCTAAAGGACGCGACTCAGTGGAATATGAGGATGTGCTGCTGGTGGTTTTGTCTGTAAATGGTGGAAAAGGTTTGTGGTGCTTGAAGTTTATCACTGGCACCAACTTTCTTCGTTCACGGCGGAAGTGAGGAGTGAAGGAGACACAAGTGAACAAAATCAGGGAGGCGGAGGTGACGAGAGAGAAGATAAACAAGCGAAGCGGCGAAATCTAAATTGAATATAACCATTATATCGATATATACGATATGTCAGAATTCATATCGAGTTTAAAAACTATCTCGATATATTTAAAATATCGATATATCGCCCACCCCTAGTTTGAATATTGTTTAATGAAGTTATACATTGAGTTGAACATTGTTTAATGTTTAAAGGTAATCCTCTGTGTGTCCTAAATAATGGGAAACAGATGTATCTTTTTAGGGACATTCTTTTTGCAGATAAGGCTGTGGAGAAAACCTAGGCAGGCGTTATCTAAACAAAACTTGGTGGTGATTTACAGAGTGGGGTTGTCACCTGCTCACAAAGAAGAAATGCAAAGACGCTTCAAGGACGATTCAAGGCGTAAACCTGCTCAACATATTATTTGCATATTCATACTGTTGTTTTCTATCTCTCGGTTGAGGGAAACTCAGGCGTTCAGATCGCCTGAAGTACGTCCTGTGTAGTTGTAGGCCATCAGGGGCAGCAGTTTGACCCAGAGCTCTGTATTAGAATTGTATTGGAAGGGGAATACATTTTTTTTGTGATTTAAATTGATTGAGTGTAGTGATTTTTGATAGAACACGCCTAACAGGTGCAGTTTATTTGTGAAAAAAAGTTTGAAAATAGACCATTCAATGACAGTGTGCCTTATAATCCAGAGCACCTAATAGCACCGAAAATACGGTACGTAACTGTTTTAACGGTCTTATATTCAACAACATGGACTCTTGTGAGCTTTAAGACATGTTAGAATGTTATTAGCTCATCAGAAACATTGAGTTGTGTTTTGTTTCATTCACACATGTTTGAGTAATTCTTTATTATTAGTCTGTCTACATCTCCAAAGCTGAAAATCCTCTATTCCACCTTGTGATGTCACGAAACTAACGACTGCCTTTTACCTTGTGTTCAGCAGAGATGGGCAATTCCAGGGCTGAAATAATCCAAATGATTCTAATGACGGCGTGTGTAGGTTAAAAACACATTGAAGCACTTCCTGTATTGAGCGTTTTCTATTTGAGAGAAGAAAAACTCATCCTAAATGTGCAGGGTTTGTGCGTTAAACATGTGAGAATGAAACAAAACAACTCCAGGTCTGTTTGTGATGAAGAAACTACATTATAACACAAACTAAATCATAAAATAGTGTGATATGGGCCCTTTAAATTAAGTTAAGTTGCATATACAGTAGCTGTGGTTATACTTTATCTAAAGAGAGCCTATATAAAAAACAGGTATGACCCCTGCATAGCGGCTCCAGTGATTCATTGGAGTCTAGACTTTTTATAGCTGAGCATATGGACTTGTAATGAGATGAAATAAACATGATCCTATGACATGCTTTTAGCCTGGACAAACGGTTCTACAGCTTCACCTTCTTCAATGACAGAAGAAGAATTACATTAGAAAACCCACAGAGGCTCGCTCTAATATTCTGCTCGTGTCTGTGGCGCAGTGTGATGGGCCTGATTAAACATCACAGAGACAATGAAAGCAGCCGAAAGAGAGATGTGAGCTGGGTATTTCAGGACTCAGATGGGTTTAGTCATTACGTTTAAATCATGTCATTAATATGTGCACCATTTTAGGCTTTGGAGACGGGCTGGGAGGACACAGGAATGGAATGGAGGATAATAGATGGTCTTGTGTTGTATGAAGTGGAGTTTTGTTAAAGGTGCGTTATGTAAGTTTCCTGGCGCCGAGTCTGCTGCCTGCGTCTAGTCTTCACTGCGATGTTATTGTGTTATCTGTCTGCGTGGAGGCAAAGGAGGAGACAGAAACAGCTCAGATCTATGGAGAGGCTGTCTGTGGGAATGTGTGTTTTTACAAGGTATTTTCTGAGCAGTAAACATAATTGAATACATGACTAGTTTAATACCACTGCGGGACATTTCAGGGAAAGCAATAACATCTCCATGGAGATAAGATGGCTACGGTCATGAGCTTTAGTTAATGGCTGAAAGAACAAGCTTGTAAGTCCAAGCAGCCAGAATGAGTTTCTTCCGCAGGGTGACTGGGCATTTCCTTAGAGATAGGGTGAGGAGCTCAGTCACATGGAGGAGCTTGGAGTAGAGCCGCTGCTCCTCCATGTCGCGAGGAGCAGCTGAGGTGGCTCAGGCATCTGTTCAGGATGCCTCCTGGACATCTCCCTAAGGAGGTGTTCCGGGGATGTCTCACCAGGAGGAGGCCCTGGGAAAGACCCAGGACACACTGGAGGGACTTGGCTGGCCCTGGAACCTCTTGGGGTCCTCCTGGAGGAGCTGGAGGAAGTGTCCAGGGTGAAGGCAGTCTGGGAGTCCCTGCTGAGACTGCTGCCCCGGTAGCACGGCCCCGGATATGCTGGAGGAAAATGGATGGATGGATCTCCATGGAGATAAGAAGGTGGCAGACACTCCACCCTATGAGTTAGCTCATTTGTGAAGTTTCAGGGCCTATTTCAAAGCGTTTTAAAGACGACAAGTGTTGCTTTTGTCCTGAGCCTCTAATCTAGTTCTAGTCCATGTTTAGAATTAATAGTTTTATAGTTACTTTTTCTCAGGCATGACTCTGATAAACTGTAAAAGAAGTGGACTAAGGGAGTGTGACATCATATATAATGTTTGGCTCCAGTCAAATGAAGCTCATAAGGCTGGCAAATTTGGAGCTGAGTTCCATATTTGGAAATCCGACCGCAAATATAATAACCAAAGAGCCAATCAGGGAGCAAGGCTGATGAAGGTAAAACCCCATCTCGCAGTGCCCACCTGATCGGTCTGTTATTACTGTTACAGACAATAGAATGGGTCAGTTTTATATAATGCTGTTCTGGACACTCAAAGCAGTTCATTATTCATTCACTCCACACTTGGTGATGGTCAGCTGCTACTGCAGCCACAGCTGTCCTGGGGCAGACTGACAGAAGTGAGGCTGCCAATCTGCAGCATAGGTCCCTCCCACCAGACACCATGTCAGTTTTGTGACTAGCGCCCCCCTGTGGCACCTGACTTTCCCAGTGGTCTCCCATCCAAGTACTGACAGGCCCGACCCTGTTGAGTTTCTGAGATCTGATGGGATCAGGTTTTGACAAGCTGCTATGACCACAATATAGTGAAATAAAATACAGTGAAATAAAAACACCAGGCTCATGTAGAGCAGGTTAATACGAACATTTTAAGACTGGGTCAGCGTTGTCCATTTCTATACAGTCTACATGATAACCACATACACTGATGAATGATGAGAAGAATGATGCAGACTGTTCTTTCTCGGAGATTTAAACTTATGGGACTTTTTGTCATAACTTGAGATCTAAAGTTGAGATCTTCTTGTTTGTTTAAAGCACATTCAGAGGTCTCTTTCTGAAGCACTTTCTTCAGAAGGTGATTGTCACTTCAAAGCTCCTGTTTCCTGTGTTTTCGGGCCTGTCAGATCCTCTGCTGAGTCTGAGCAGCTGTGGAGTCATCTCAAACTTCTGACAACAAGCAGAATACACCTCAAGAGAGTGAGAGTGAGAGTGCCGAACGACTGATACAAATGAGAGCTCTGGTGTCCATCTTAGCCTTAGACAAAGACTTTATTGACTTTTTGGAGACTGGAAATGACTTGGACACAGTAAAATAAGTAGAAAAAATAAGTCTAAATAAGTAGCAAAAACAGAAAGAGGCTGGTGTCAAATAAGGCACAATTATAGAAATATATATATGAAAAAGCAGGTTAGAAAACAGGAGGGGACAAAGGGGTGTCTTGTCTCGGGCCCCAAGGTTTTAGGGGCCCAATTGGACCCTCTTCCTATTCATTTACATCAGAGGGGGGGAAATATGAAACTTTTTGCCCAAGGTCCTCCAAAGTTCTGTCAACTGTACAATTTATAAAATATAGAAATAAAGAAATAAAAATAAATATCAGCTAAAGGTGCAGTGTGTAACTTTTCTGGTAGAAGGTCCATCACCTGCTTGTCTCCATGGGGATGTGCTTGTTTTTCCTGAAATGTTCCACAGTACTGTATTAAACTCGTCTATTTTGCGTTTATTCCATTACAAATGTTTTTATTGATTGAAAGTACCATGAAAAACAAATCGCACGGAGGCGCCACTCCATAGATCTGACCTGTTTCTTGGCCTAGTTTAGTTTTTGCTTAGCTTCATGGAGATAGATGAGTTTAATGCTTCACTGTGGAACATTCCAGGCAAAGCAATAACAGCTCCATGGAGACAAGGAGTTGGCAGACCCTCCATTAGAAAAGTTACACAGTGCACCTTTAAACTATTCAGCTATAGCCAAGTATAACTTAAAGGGGCATTGTGTAACTTTTTGGTTGAGGGTCTGCTTGTTTCTATGGATATGTCACTTCTCTGGCTCAAATGTTCCACAGTGTGACTTTAAAACAGTTCTACTTTACATTTACTTAATTAAAAGTTGTTTTACAGCTCAAAAATACCTAGAAAAACTGGTGTTCTGACTGTGAGCGGGGTCGCCTCTCCACAGATCTGACCTGTAACTTGGTCTGGTTTGGTCTCCATGAAGATTGAAAGGTTTAATGCCATACTGTGAAACATTCCAGACAAAGCAACATCGCATCTTCATGGAGAAAAGCATTTGACGAACCCTCCACCAGAAAAGTTACACAATGCACCTTTAAGTCCGGCTCAAAAAATGTTCCACAGTATGGCATTATTCACTGACATTTACAATAAACCCCTTGAGATCCATTAAACTTTAAATACAACATGCATTTTACTGTGAGCAGAATTATCTCACCGTAGATCTGACCTGTAACCACGTGGGGCTGTCTATTTATTCCCTTCACAATGTGGAGACCTTGGAGCTGACAAACCTTCTGCCTGAAAAACCTGAAAAGTTCCGCAGTGCACATTTAACCCTTCTTTAATGTGCCCATATTACACTATTTTCTCATCTATGTTCTAATGTTGTTTCCTCATCACAAACAGACTTGGAGTTGTGTTTTGTTTCATTCACACATGTTTAACACACATCGCCACAGCCACATGCTGTGTCAGTGGACCAGGTCGATGAGAACACCCATCCCCAACTGCCGCCCAGTCCTCGATGCAGCCGACCCCTATGAACCCCGATGCGGGTTCCGGCTGCACCATACCGGGCGACATAATGGTCCTCGATTTTCTGAAAGGACAAGATCGCTGATACAAGCGGTCGAAATGAGTTTCCCCTGCAGGGTGTCTGGGTGCTCCCTTAGAGATAGGGTGAGGAGCTCAGTCACACGGGAGGAGCTCGGAGTAGAGCCGCTGCTCCTCCACGTCAAGAGAAGCAGCTGAGGTGGCTTGGGCATCCTCCCTGGAGACGTGCTCCGGGCATGTCCCACGGGGAGGAAGCGCCGAGGAAGACCTAGGACATGCTGGAGGGACTATGTCTCTGGGCTGGCCTGGGAACACCTCGGAGTCCCCCCAGAAGAACTGCAGGAAGTGTGTGTGGAGAGAGAAGTCTGGGAGTCCCTGCTCAGACTGCTGCCCCCGCAACTTGGCCCTGGATAAACAAAAGAAAATTGATTGACAGATCCCCTTGACAATTGGCCACTAAATATCCAGGTATTTTTCATGACCTTTGTTTTGAAATCACTGGTGTTTTCTTCTTCTTGATGAACCATTGAAAATCCATTGAAAATTGATCCATTGAAAATAATTGAAAATCATTTTTGAAGTGTGCTGGGTAATCTAAGGGATTATGTATTGTTGATTTTTAGGGATGTGAATATTTGGCAAAAACACTTTTCGAAAATCAATGACAGCTATTCAAATATTATTCGAAAATCGACCCCCCTTCCCCCGCCCGCACACACACGCATATACGAGATGACAGACGGGGTATTTAAGAGCAAAAGTTTTAATCAAACAACAAACTTCCAAATCAGAAATGAACATCTTAATTGAGCAACCCACATATGAAACAATATGAAATTATATTCAAGACTATCTCAGTTTTAAAAACACATGACCAAGCACATACTGTAGCCCACTGCACATACTGTAGCCCACTGCACATACTGTAGCCCACTGCACATACTGTAGCCCACTGCACATACTGTAGCCCACTGCACTACTTTCATTGAACTGCCCGCTGCAGAGACTCGCTCCGATGGCACGGATGTCGCAGGCACACCTAAGTAAGCGCTCGCTAACTTTGCCAGTCAGGGGTATTTCTGTTTGTTTGTTTTCCATCATGTCATCGGGTCAGTGTGGAGTGGGGGGGCAAATATCCTGGCAGTACTGAGTTCATTTGCGCATGTTCCCGTGTTTGGGCGTGTTTGGGTGTGTTTTGCTCTCAGATGGCTCTGCGTGGTAGTGGTTGATCTATGGTTTGCGAGCTTCACCTGACAGATTTTACACTGAACCTCTTTGTCATTTAACAAAGTAAATGACGACCATACGGAACTTTTACTTCCTTTCTGCATTGCTAATGCGGGGCGATACGTTTTCTTCTTCTGTTATTCCGGAGCAGCCTCCACACTCGGCCTAGTCTACCGCGCCTACAGGGAGTTTTACAGTCTGTTAGCGCCACCTTCTGGCCGAATGCCGTACATGAAATATTGGTTAGGAAACGTCTTTATTCGAAATTACTATTCGATATTCGAACGTATGACGAATATTCGACTATTCGAAAATCATGTCTCATCCCTATTGACTATACTCCAACCTGTACAGAACAGTGTGATTTATCTGTTGTGTTATGAATGGTATGTTGTCAGTATATTTGGATTCAACATGCAAATGTTTTTGAAAAATTTTTAAAATGTTTTGTTTTTAACTATCACGTGTCCTGGGTTTCAACCCCTATAAATGGTCACAACTGCTGCTCACGTAATTAGCCCTGATGAAGACCAAGTAGTCAAAACGCGTTGGCATGACTTTTTTTTTTCTATTTTAAGAGAATCCAGCCCTCCGCTTTGATGAGCACCTGTATGTGTACGTTTTTTTGATCCAGTGTAGTGCTCCAATTTTGTTATTTCTATGAATTGATAGATAATTTAACACACAAACCCTGCAAATTTATTATTACAATGAATTCTTCTTCAAACACAAAACCCTCTGTTCCACCTTGTGATGTCATGTGGTAAATGGAAGGTATGTGTAGAACCTCCTCAGTCGTCCAGGTAGAATCTATGACAAAGGAGAAATTAAATTTGTTGACTGGAAAAATGTTTATTTAGTTTGAAAACATTTCGCAGTTCATCCAAGATGCTTCTTCAGTTCTGGTCAAAATTCTGGAGGACACTTCCTTATAATAATAGGAAGCCTTTGAAGCATTTGAATAATTTCAGATCAGGAATTGCCACTCTGATCTAAAGGAGCTGTTAACTTGAAAACTTTAAACATAAAAACCCCATTGAGATTCATAACATCGTCTATGGGTAAATAGACTCATTTTGCAACATATACACTGGACTTTTTCTTCCTTTTCTCTAGTTTTTGTTGGCGTCCACTAATCCTTGATAAATATTCAAGAGGTTTTGTAAAAATATCTTACAGAATTTGAATAATGTTTTTACAACCCAAATGTTCAGCGCTCTCCCCCGGCCTTTTGTGCATAATGTGTGTGTGGTAATAACACATGAGTTTGTCTCTATCTAATAAGAGCTGTGACTGATGCTGTCTGCGGCTCCTCTCCACAATAACTCCTCATTCAATATTCACTTTTTCTGGGCTCATAAATTAGCCTTCAGCATCGCACACAACACCAGACACAGAGCAGACAAAAACACAAACAAAGGGACCGTCTGTGGGGGGAAGCTGTACTTTCAGTTATTGCTCTAAGTTATATTTTTGTGGATTTCATCATTCTGTTCATTTAAGCAACATTTTCAGGACTTTTGACCATTCTTAAGATGTAATACTGTGCATTGAATTGTTAAAGATAGAGTATGTAGCTAAGCCAGTAAGTCAGTCTCACTTTTTTGTTGAAAATCAAACTCCTAAACAGAAGCATGAACTCTCACTTTGATTACAGGCTCTTGAAAATGTGCTGTTTAGCTCTTCCAGACCACCGGCGGACATGTTTTACATAACTGTGCATAACTTTCCAACCATAAAAGATAGAAAGTAACTTTTTTCCCTTGAAAAGCTGACAGTTGCAGCTTTCTGTGCATATTTCTGCCATTGTTCTACATCACATTCACACTGAGTGATGACATAGAGAAGTCAAGTGTCCCAAACGAACTTTGTTTTCCACCAAGCACGTGCGCTCTGTCCATTTTCATCGACCCAAACTTTGCCAAAGAGTGTAGTGAATCAAAATGGTCGATGCTCTGAGCGTCTGTGTTTATAACAATTGAAAAAGTCGTTCTAAGTGCAGATATTTCTCAAAAACATGCCAAATTACACATCTTAGTTTGTGTAATTGTGCATCCCTTGCTATTTTTATTTGAAAGGTTTATTTAACTCAAAATGTACATATCCAAATGTAATAAACCCCATGGAAATGCAGGAAGTGATGTGACTGATGTGCTATTTCCATGACTGGCACCAGTCATGTCATGGAGCGATTACACTTTTTTTTGTTTTTGTTTTAAGGGCAATTTCAGGGCGATATTTTTAGTTTACTTACAGACTTAATATTTTGCACTTTTGTAGCTAAGGCCCATTTTTTATGTGCAAAAAGTTGTTTATACATGTTTGCTGTGTGTTTTGTCTGTGTGAATTTTATTATTATTATTATTATTATTATTATTATTATTATTATTATTATTAATTTATTTTATTTGTATTTCTGGTCCTATGTCTTTATTATAGCCATATGACACAACTACAGCAGCAGATTATGAAATAACAGATTGTCCTGAAAAAAATGGCTGTATAACACTTCATTAGGGGGTAAAAGAGGGAGTTTAAATAGCAAAATTAAGAAAAATAAATAAATAAATAAATCCAGGTGAGGACAAATGTACTAAAAGGAAGGGTTAAATCTATTTAGTATTTTTATTCTTGAGTTTCCAGACAATCTAAAAACCTTTTTTTTTTTAACCAATGCAACAACTAAAAGTTCCACCACAGACATACATGTAGGACCTCCCCAGCACAATGTCACTGCAGAGTATCAGTACATATTGTCAGGGCAGTAGACAGGAGGTGGAACAAAGGAATCTCTTGTCCCGGGTCCCAGAGTTTTAGGGCCCTTCTTCCTATTGTTTTATAATAGAAGGGGGCCCATGTTTGGCGTTTTGTTCCAGGCCCACAAATTTCTGCCGACGGGCCTGCATATTATCAGTGTTGAGGAGTAACAGATTACATGTACCGGAGTTACGTAATCAGAGTACAAATTATGAGTAACTGTATTCAGTTACAGTTACTGTTTCAGTGAGTGGTAATTAGATTACAGTTACTTTGTTGAAATAAATGGATTACACAGTGGTATTTTCCTGTTTTCACATTTTGGGGAATTCCCTTTTTTTTTTTTTTGCCTGAAACTAAACCAGGTCTAAAACCAGGTCCAAACCAGTCTAAACCAAGTCTAAATCAGATCTAAAACCAGGTCTAAACTAGGTCTAAACCAAAACTAAACCAGGACTAAACCAAGTCTAAACCAGGACTAAACAAAGACTAAACCAGGTCTAAAACAGGATTTAACAGGACTAAATCATGCTCCGTGGACCGTGTCTCCTCGTTTTCTATCAATAATATTTTTAATACAGTTCAGTAAAGTCTGGGCTTTTTTATTGTCTTTTAGCAGACTTATGTTACGATATCCTCGTCTTTGCTACTCTACAGCAAATCAAGTCATCCAAAGTATTCAGATTACATTACTCACTTTAAGTAATTTAATGGATTACATTACAAACTACATTCTGGTGTATGTAATCTGTAATCTGTAGGGAAATACATTTTAAAAGTCACCTTCCCAACACTGCATATTAAGTATATTGAACTACACTATACCGCAATATTATGAAGTACAAAAAGTAAATCGATTTTGGCGCAGCATTCATACAGAATTTTATAGTGCAGTAAAATTTTAAAGGTCCTATATTACGCAAAACTAACTGTTGCACCTTGTGATGTCATGAAGCAGTAGTTTTCAAGTTAACAGCTCCTTTTACATTTTGTTCAGTAGAGATTCAAGTCTGAAAATGATGTTAGTGAAGCTGCATGGAGTTTAAAAACTAGGGGTGTGCAAAAATATCAGAATATCGATATATTGTATCGTTTAATGTGATGACACAGTATCGATATCGTGGGCTACTGTATCGATATATCACCAAGAGTATTTTTAGGTGTGTTTTACTAAATTATTTTGTTACAGAGCTACAGTTTTGTTGCTTGTGGAGTGAAAGGAAACTCATTTATTCAACACATTTGACATTTTTACTGTTTTGATGATTAAAATGTTTGTGTTTCATATGAACTTTGCACAAAAAGTGGTTTAACAAAGACTTTTAGTGTCACAGCCATGATTTAGACTTTATTTTTTATTGAACCGTATTGAATCGATTTGAAATATATCATATCGAATCGAAAGTGTATCCAGATATGTATCGTATCGTGGCCTGTGTATCGAGGTATGTATCGTATCGGCAACTTCTTAATGATACCTGATGATAAGATTTTTTCTTCTTTCTGCTCCTTTTCATTCATTTCTTGTGTGTTTGATGTTGTGACACTGTCGATGTCTTTTTATGCTTTATGAATGAAAAATAAATAAATAAAAAAAAAAATAATAAAAATACCCAGCCCTATTAAAAACACACTGGAGCACTGTATTACCACATGAAATCACAGTTTGAGAGAAAGAACTATGCAGGATTTGTGCGTTAAACATGTGCGATTGAAACAAAACACAACTCCAGGTGAAGAAACAACATTATGATATAGATAGAGCTGTGTTTTGTTTTGTATCCAGTCTCATTAGTTTCAGTCTGCGGCGCCTGTAAGTTGTACTTGTGTGTTTCTTTGGTTGTGTCTCATTGACCGCCGTGTGTGTGTGTGTGTGTGTGTGTGTGTGTGTGTGTGTGTGTGTGAGAGAGTCCTCCCCCATCGATCGCAGCATTAAACGAACTGAGGTCTGATAACGCACAACAAGCTTGGATAACATCGGCGCCCGTGTGTGTGTACACCATCTCTCTGTGAATCTGCCCTTTTAACCACCACTGTCACTATAGTCACACACACACACTCACACACTCGCCAAGCTTCGTTCACAGCTACACTATTGATTCTGCCTTTTCAAACTCAACGTGAACTCGAGTTAAAAGCCGACCTTAAATGTTAATATTCCATCTTTGAGTTCACCACCGACTAGTTTTCTTTATGGCCGTTTTGAGCTGATTTTTATGTAAACAAACTTACTTGTGTTGAAGAAATCTCTCATTTTGAAAGGCTATATTTATTTTACTGACCTTTATTTGACCAGGATAGTCTCGCTGATATATAAAAAAACTCTTTTTCATGAGAGTCCTACTGTGCATGTTTATAGAGGCAGGGATAACCAGAGCAGACACAGGGAGAACATGCAAACTCAATATAGAAAGGCCCTACACCCCCCAGGATCCAACCCAGGACCTTCTTGCTGTGAGGTAGAACCCTGCTGCACTGTTTTGCGTCGGGTCCTGCCGACGCAAAATATATATATATATATATATGTGTTTGCGCAATATACAAATGATGAATGTAAACATATCATACATAATTTGTGCTGGAGAATTTATTTGGCATTAATAAAAACATTTTAAGCAGCAGACCGTTCCCCCTCCCATACACTGAGCGGAGAGTCCCCCCCCCCCGCTGTCCTCAGACTCAGCATCAGTTCCAGTTAGAATTATTCCGGCCTTTCTGAATCCCGACAGGATGGTTTCAGTGTCACTGAAGTTCAGGCTTTGTCCATCCATCCAGTGACTTCAGGAAAGTTTCATGGTGCATCCTCCCGGTTACCGTGAAGCTGTGTTCTCCATCCTTGCTTTCCGCCTGTCCCTCACAAGTTTCTCACTCACTCCAGACTTTCTTTCTGCTGCTCGATTACCATTTTTGGCTGTAGATTTCACCACTTGCAGCAGGACAGAGGCTCTTTCTGCAGGAGACATGTGCAGTAGAGTGAAGTAACAGTGGTACAGGAGGAACAGGAGCAGCAGATACTGACATACAAGTCTAGAACCTCTCATGGCTTCAGTGTGAACATTTTATAGTTATGGGGCTTAGTCCGAAAAATACAGTAATCAATCTCATGTTTTGTTGAAAATCAAACAAACTCCATCCAATTTTTTTTTTGGCATTTTGCATTTTCTGATAAACAAGTTACATGATTTCTCTAGTGGTTATTTAACTACTCCCTCACTACTCCAGTGGTGAGGCATGTGTGATTTTACCTTTGTGATAAATACTGTAAATGCAGAACAAATAGTGAAGCAAATATAAGCTGTTTATAATACTACATTTCATTTTTTACACTATAATTCAAATGTGATTCAATTTAAAAAGTATTTAGAGTATTTGTACTCTGTTGTCTGAATATAGTGCTCTGATGAACCCATGTATTATTAGAATACATTACGAAATAATGCAGGCATTCAGTACTTTGTAACGAAATACAGCTCTACTTTACATCTATTCAATTACAGGTGGATTTACAGCTCAAAAATACTCAACAAAACAGGCGTTCTGACAAACTGTTTCTTGAAAACAAATCCTCAGCTCATGTAGTGATCAAAAAGTATCTGATTATACAGTCTCTAAAACTCCATGTGCTGACACAAGAGGAAACGACAGGAAATCAAAGTAAAAGGTGTATATTTTTCTTAAATCAAGTTTTCGTTAAATCAGACATGACTTCAGCTTCACCTTGATCATTTTCAGTAAAATCTCACATTCTCACACCTTTCACAATCTAACGGCTACTGGATCATTTAAAGAAATCATTGCCAGGGGCTGTATTTTTTCATGCAGCCTCATAAAGTCAGATGTGTTTTACCAGAGAATGAGAAATGAGACTAGTCCACCAACCAGGAGTAATGCCTATGCACTGTTAGCATGCTAGTTGAAACTCCACTCTGGCCTCTCAAAGTTTCAAATTGCACTTGTAAACTCACTGCCGTGAATAATTATACTATCGGCATATACTGGATACTCATTTTGAGTAACTGTATTCTGGTACAGTTACTTTTTCATTTGGTGGTAATGCAGTTACTTTTCTAAAATCAAAGAAATATATTGTTCTTGATCACACAATTTAGCTTCAAACTGCACAATATTAGTGAGAAAACACTGCTCTGGTGAGATGTGTCTGATTTTTCCTTCGTGATAAATACTGTAAATGCACAACTATTCTGAATACAGTACTCTGATAAGCCCGTGTATTAGAATACATTACAAAATACATTTTAATGCAGGTATTCAGAAACTAAATACAGCTCTACTTTACATTTATTCATTTACAGGTGGATTTATAGCTCAGAAATACCTAGAAAAACGGATATTCTGATTGTGAGAGGGGTCGCTTCTCCACAGATCTGACCTGTAATGTGGTCTGGTTTGGTCTCCATGACGATAGAAAAGTTTAATGCCATTTTTGTAGTCAATACTGCACTCGCACTAACTAATCGAGACCAAGACCTGTCCAAGACCACAGGGTCCCAAGACCAGGGCAAGAACAAGTTTTAAAAGGTCGAGACCAAGACCACGGCCCATCAAGACCAAATCAAGACCATCTTAGTCATTTTCTACATTTATTTGCATTTAACACTTATTGGCACGTATATATCAATGTTATTATTATTATTATTTTATAAATCTATCTCCATTTCATCTGATTAACGTTAATTTAAGCTTAAAATAAACCAAGCAAACTTTACTGCACTAAAACACTCTGTGCCCCTTTTTTGGACCCTCGCCCACAGTTTGAGAACCCCTTCTTTAATCCCACTTCCACTGACACTTTACACAAAACAACTTCAAAGTGAATCGAGTGTTTAGTTTTTTTTTCAAGTTCATAACATTTACAGTTGATTTTACAGGTTTTGCAGTGATATTTATCAGCCTTTGCACTTTTACCCACCGTAATAAAATATGGTTGCACTCGTTGAGTGTCAAATCTCAAGTCCAAGACAAGACCAAGACCAAGGGCCTTCAAGACCGAGACAAGACCGAGACCAAGCGCCTTCAAGACCGAGACAAGACCGAGACCAAGCGCCTTCAAGACCGAGACAAGACCGAGACCAAGCGCCTTCAAGACTGAGACAAGACCGAGACCAAGCGCCTTCAAGACCGAGACAAAGACCGAGACCAAGGGCGTTCAAGACCGAGACAAGACCGAGACCAAGCGCCTTCAAGACCGAGACAAGACCGAGACCAAGCGCCTTCAAGACCGAGACAAGACCGAGACCAAGCGCCTTCAAGACCGAGACAAGACCGAGACCAAGCGCCTTCAAGACCGAGACAAGACCGAGACCAAGCGCCTTCAAGACCGAGACAAGACCGAGACCAAATGAGTCTGCGATGAGACCAAGACTGTATAAAAGTAGTCTCGAGGCTAGTCTCGGGATCAAGACTGGCTGAGTACCACAAAAGTACTGTGAAACATTCTAAACAAAGCAACAACATCTCCATGGAGAAAAGCATCAGATGAACCTTCCACCAGAAAAGTTACACAGTGCATCTTTAAGTTGACTGCCATCACAGTAACGTGAAAAGGAACAGAACAACCGAGCTTGAAATAAACGAGCGATTGATTTCCAGCTCTATGTAACAAACAGTAAAACAGCAAAAACAACATGAAGCTCTTTTTAATCCTAAATTGCATTTTTTCAGTTTAGTTTAAATGCAACTTGGTGTAAAAGTATTCAGAGTACTCAGACTACAGTACTCTGATTGGCCCATGTATCAGAATACGTTACAAAATACATTTTAATACAAGTATTCAGTATTATGTAACTAAATACATTAGTGGTAGATAGAGACATGCACATCCAAGAGAAACTGCGACTGCGTTCTGGGTCCAAAGACAAAAATAGTACAAAAAAAGGAAAGAGATCCACACTGCAGTTCTTTGAAGCTCCTAAATTTAAATTTCAATGACACCACAATGTGACGTTTCGGGTTTGAAGAAGAGCTTGGCCTGAAACGTAACTAAATATATTCTCAAAGTAATCCAAAAACGTCCTATGTACATTCACTTCTTGGGTTCTTTTTAAAGATGATACAGTTAGTGGTGTCAAGCGATTAAAAAAAATGAGAGATTAATTAATTATGATCTGTAATTAATTAATCTAATTAATCTCTTTTTTAATCTCACCTACAAATTGCTGATAAAAGCTTCAACTTGAGGTATTTTCATTTGAATTCATTATTACATTATTTTCATACTATCATTAATGTTTTTATATCAGTATCATCATTATTACTCTTACTAATCTGAATAAATAAACTCAACTTTACAACATATAATGCAGCTTTGCGCAAGTCTCAGAAACAAAACTTAAAACCGCATGGCTAATTTGCATAAACTAAGCAGAGAGAGAAAAAAAAAATGCTCTTGTGCACTGATGCAGTTCAACTTCTACTAAAGGACATGACTCAGTGTCGTGATGTTTTCAGAGATCAGACATGTGCAGGTTTATCGCAGATGCAGCGAGAACGGGAATGAAAATTAGGCTACAGTTCTTTGCGGGAGCGAGCGGAGCAGGACTGCACAGTGCGGGACTTTGTCCTAACTAGGGATGGGCATGATTAATCGTTAATTGATCATTAAGAATTTCATCGATTACGTTAATTTTAATCGACAAACCGAATGTAAGTTGCTGTGTGTAGTGTGACCAAACAGGTCTGTACATGTGTCTCTGCACTCAGAAGAAGCGAGACACAAACAGTGGGTCAGTCTGCAACGTACCGAAGCTCAAATGTTTATTTAACGATGACTTGTACAAGAAATTCCACGCTTTCCGTTGTGTTCGGGACAAGTGTGAGTCCATGTGCACAGTGTATAAAGCAGAACATATGTTTTGGTGTCCAGTGGGAAAAATATTTGCCAGGTGAGAGTCGCTCAATGTCGATGACGAGTCCCCACCTCCCTCCCCCCGTACGGTGTCCTGGTTTTGACAAACACAAATCTGGTCACACTAACCTGTATTCACCTGAGTCATGTCTTTTAATCCGACAGAAAGTGACCACATCAGCGACACAAAAGCTGTAGTTTTATCTTCGCTTAGTTTATGCAAATTAGCGATGCAGTTTTAAGTTTCATTTCTGTGAGAGTTGCGCAAAACTGAGTTAAACACATTATAATGTCAAACAGCTGATGTGGCTCTAGAGTTTTACGGTTTTTATGTCGTAAAGTTTAATTTATTTATGCAGATTAGTAGTGCAGACAGTAATAATAATGATGATCATTTTAATATAAAAACGTTAATGATTAATCGATAATCGATCGTTAATTCTTCAGACAATCGATTAAGAAAATTTCATCGAATGCCCATCCCTATTAACAACACATAAAAACAGATTTTATAATAAGGAAACTTGCACACAGAAAGAGTAAAGTTAGAGATTAAAAATATTAACGCGATTAAAAAACATAACGAGCTAAATAGGACTGTAATTAATTAATCACAATTAACGTGATAATTTGACACCCCTAGATACAGTAGGACATGTATTTTAACTTGTTGACATGGACGCAGCTCCAAGAAGTTTACATTCTCAAAGTATTCTTCACATCAGTAGCTGTAGGAGGAATAAGTTACAATGAACTACTTCTGTTTTTTGATATTTTTAAAACTTAAAACTTGCAGAATAATAATGCTTACAAGAAATACTACTAATTCTACTTCTGTGGTGGTAAAGGGGCATATGGATATTATTTATTATTATTTTAGTAGCGACTGACATTTGGTACTTGTAAACTTGGAGGACGGTGAATAATTACGCTTAGAATTTGGAAACTGAGGAAAAAGTTGAGACCGCTGTTACAATTTACAAGGAACTAGTTCTGTTTTTCACATTTTTAAACTTAAAACTGACTGCTGCGGTGGTGGGGCAAATAGTTGAATTCACAAGAATCTGTTTGTTTAGTGGATTTTTTTGGTATTTATTTTGGTAGCGACTGACATTTTGAGCTTGTAAACTTGCGGTGCGGTGAATGATTGCGCTTGGAATGCGTTAGTAAAGTGAGAGAAAAGTTTGGACTGTTAACAATTTACAATCAACTAGTTGTGTTTTTCACTTTTTTTCAGATTGTGAAACAAAGAATCATTTGGATCATTTCAGACCTGGACTGAATTGAAGGTAAAAAAAAAAAAAAAAAAAAGCTGTTAACTTGAAAACTAAGAGATAATACTCCCTACAACTATACAACAACTCACCCTTATGTTATAGATAATACTCACTACAACTGTACAACAACTCACCCTTATGTAACAAATAATAGTCCCTACAACTATATAATACTCCCTACAACTGTACAACAACTCACCCTTATGTAACAGATAATACTCCCTACAACTGTACAACAGCTCACCCTTATGTAACAGATAATACTCCCTACAACTGTACAACAGCTCACCCTTATGTAACAGATAATATTCCCTACAGCTGTATAATGCTCCCTACGACTGTACAAACAACTCACCCTTATGTAAAATATAATACTCCCTACAAGTGTACAACAACTCACTTTTATGGAACAGATATTACTCCCTACAGCTGTATAATGCTCCCTACGACTGTACAACAACTCACCCTTATGTAAGATATAATACTCCCTACAAGTGTACAACAACTCACTTTTATGGAACAGATAATACTCCCTACAGCTGTATAATGCTCCCTACAACTGTACAACAACTCACCCTTATAGAACAGATAATACTCCCTACAATTGTACAGTACTCCCTACAACTGTACAACTCACCCTTATGTAACGATAATACTCCCTACAACTGTATAATAATCCCTACAACTGTACAACAACTCACTCTTATATAACAGATAATACTCCCTACCACTGTACAATGCAATAGACAAAGACAAAGCAATAACATCTCCATAAAGAAAAAAGTTTGTCAGGCCCTGTATCAGAAAAATTACACAATGCACCTTTAAAGCTCACAAGAGAATCTGTTTTTTTTTTTTTTTTTCTTTTTAGTAGCGTCTGACATTTTGAGAAGCTCTATAAATCTAACCTACAGTGAACAAGGTCGGAATCACCTGTCAAAAGCCGTATTGAGTTTGCGTTAAGGAACTTTGTACGCACTAACTTTGGCTAATGGTAAATCTTTAATGAGTGTTGTATCGATCTGCAGCCGGACTTTTTAATGAAGTCATTTGTGCAGTGTCTGTTTGGGCCGGTGCCATTAATAGTGTTATATAAGCGACTCAAACAGAGGCCCATTTCAGCAGATGAGGCGAACAGATGGTTGTATTAGGGATGCGTGCTTTCAACGAGCTGCTCTCCCCAATTCTACTTGTCTGTAAAAAGGGTAACAGTAACTCCCACAGTGTCACGGAAGAAAACTCAAGAATCGAACCAAGATTTATGAGGCTAACACACCCAGAGTTACAGAGCAGAACAGTAGGTATGTTGTAAAAGCAGTGTTGGGGAGTAACAGATTACATGTACCAGAGTTACGTAATCAGAGTACAAATTATGAGTAACTGTATTCGGTTACAGTTACAGTTTCAGTGAGTGGTAATTGGATTACAGTTACTTTGTTGAAGTAAATGGATTACATGGCGGTATTTTCCTGTTTTCACATTTTGGGGTATATCCTTTTTTTTTTTCTCCCAGTAATTCCACTCACTGCCAGACACTAAACCAGGTCCAAACCAGGTCCAAACCAAGTCTAAACCAAGACTAAAACCAGGTCTAAACCAGGTCTAAACCAGGTCCAAACCAAGTCTAAAACCAGGACTAAACCAGGTCTAAACCAGGTCCAAACCAGGTCCAAACCAAGTCTAAACCAAGACTAAAACCAGGTCTAAACCAGGTCTAAACTAGGTCTAAACCAGGTCTAAACCAAGTCTAAAACCAGGACTAAACCAGGTCCAAACCAAGTCTAAACCAAGACTAAAACCAGATCTAAACTAGGTCTAAACCAAGTCTAAAACCAGGACTAAACCAGGTCTAAACCAGGTCCAAACCAGGTCCAAACCAAGTCTCAAACCAGGACTAAACCAGAACTAAAACCAGGACTAAACAAGGACTAAACCAGGTCTAAAACAGGATTTAACAGGACTAAATCCTGCTGCATGGACCCTGTCTCCTCCTCTTCTATCAATAATATTTTTTAATTTGGTTCAAGTAAAGTCTGGGCTTTTTATTTTCTTTTAGCAGATAAAACATCTCATGTGAAGATTTCCTCATCTTTGTTTCTCTACAGCAAATCAAGTAATCCAAAGTATTCAGATTACGTTACTCACTTTAAGTAATTTAATGGATTACGTTACAAACTACATTTTGGAGTATGTAATCTGTAATCTGTAGGGGATTACATTTTAAAAGTCACCTTCCCAACACTGAGTAAAAGACTGATCATGCATTTCATTTTGCAGTGGTGGAAGGTAACAAATACTAAAGTAAGTACAATACTTAAAGGTACTCTGTAATTTTCAGATGGAGGGTCCACTACTTGCTCACCTTCATAATTGCATAGTTTTGCTTTTGAATGTCCCACAGTATGGCATTAATTCAGTTGATTCAGTGATTTTATTTCTCCAAAATACTTTGAAGAACTTGAAAAAACTCCTCAAATTTGACATGTAACTTGGCTCGTTGGCATCACGTTTGTCTCCATGGTGATAGAAAAGCTTAATGCCATAATGTGAACTATTCCAGGGAAATAATAACATTCTATGGAGGTAAGTCAGTGGCTACAAAGTTACACAATGAACCTTTAAGTACAAATTTGAGGTATCTGTTCTTTATTTAAATCAGTTTTACAGTGGATACTTTTTACTTCACAATATTTTTATGCAGTAGAGATTTTTGTTCAACTTATTTATATCAATGTCTTTATTTACTTCTGTTGTAATCATACCAAATATTATATAATGTTTGGACATTTTCACCCTTTAAATGCCATTTTTGACAGCAAAAGAAATTTTTGTGCATGGAAAATAAATAAATAAAATAAAAGACTTCATTGACAAACAAAACCATCCTGTCAAGATTCATATTTGAGATTCTTGACATAAAACATCACAGGTTGAGTGGTCAGATCCATTGACCCACAGGTTGGCTGGTGTGATTCCAGCTCCCACAGATGAATGCTGTTGTTGTGTCCTTGGGCAACTTACTTAACCTACCTCACCCCCAGTTTCTGTGTACACTGGTGTAAAAATCGCCAACAAAATCTGACATTTTTTAAATGTGTAGGTCCCTGTCAGACGAACACAAGTAGTTTGTGATTACATTGTGCTCTATGAGAAAAATCTTGTCTCGGCCCAGTGTTACGACCCAGCTCGCTGGGGTGAGGGAAGTAACAAAAATAAAACCAAGATGTGAAATGGAATAAATTAAATAATGTTTAATTAACAGGAATGTTAAAGGTAAATTAACAAAAGACTAAAACATACAGAAAATAACCTAAACTAAGAAACAGAACAACTGAATAAATACTTACAAAAAACAAGAGGTAAAATTAAGGGACAAACACGAAACTAAACACAAGTTCCCAACATTAAACCACATAAACCCACAAACAGAATCGAGTGACCAAATCAAAAAAAAGCACAAAACAGAACTAAACTAAACACACAAACAAACAAACAAACAAACAAACAAACAAACAAACAAACACAAAATGGCAGACTGGCCACCAAGACCAGCAGCCCCGAACAGGTGCTGGTCATCTCCTTAAATAGGGGGCGGTGGCTGCAGGTGAGGTGGGCGTCGACCTCCCCCACCAATCACGGACGAGGGCTCCCACAGCAGGAATCCAGGTGTGTCAGCAGACTTATTTAGAACACACAGAACAAATGACAATCTAAGGCCTGGCGTCGTAACACTAGGTTGTTGTTTTTTTTCCAGTGCTGACCACATACACTACCAGTCAAAAGGTTTAGAACCCCACACATTTTTCCAGTTTTGACTTCAAAATGATTCAGTTTATTGTGTCATTGCACTCTGACATGAAAGCACAGAACAAATAAGCAATGTGACTTAAAAAAGAAATCATGGAATCAATTTATAGACTAAAACGTATTCTAAACTTTTGACTCCTTTGGCAGATATAACAGATGAACACACTTGTGGCTCGATCTTTCTACAAAAGAAATCAAACGTTGTTCAGAAAGTTCTCCCCAAGTCTGTTACAGAAGTTTCATAAATGTGTGGCACTTGTAGGTTGCTTCACTCTTCTGTCCAGTTCATCAAAAACCAGCTCCATGGGGTTTAAGTCTGGACACTGTGCTGCTGCTGGACACTCCAGGTTTTCAAGCTTCACCATCTTGTTCTTTTTCTCTGAGGTATGTTTTTTTTTTTTTAAAAACCTCTGTCTGTTCAGTTCTTACCTTTGTACCATTTCAAGCTCTTCATTGGACTTGCATGACTTTTTGCCCCACGGAAACAGAGTAAAAAGGGTAACAGAAACTCCCACAGTGTCACGAAAGAAAACTCAGGAATCGACCCAAGATTTATGAGGCTAACACACCCAGAGTTACTTTAGTCCAGGACAGAACAGTAGGTATGTTGTAAAAGACTGATCATGCATTTCATTTTACAGTGGTGGAAGCTAACAATGTACATACTTCCTTAAAGGTACACTGTGTAACTTTCAGGTGAATGGTCCGCTACTTACTCGCCTTCATAATTGCATAGTTTTGCTTTTGAATGTCCTGCAGTATGGCATTAAATATACCCATCTTGCATTTATTCAGTTGATTTGGTGATTTTATTGCTTTAAAATACCTTGGAAATCATGAAAAACCTCCTCAAATTTGGCCTTTTCTGGCATCACGTTTGTCTCCATGGTGACAGAAAAGCTTAATGCCACACTGTGAAATATTCCAGGCAAATGATAACATTCCATGGAGGTAAGTAAGTGGCTGCAAAGTTACACAATGAACCTTTAAGTACAAATTTTTAGGTATCTGTACTTGTATGTGTATTTAAATAAGTTTTACAGTGGGTACTTTTTACTTTTACTTTTACATTTGAGAACATGCATCTGGACTTTCTACTCCACTATATTTATTTTCTGGACTGAAAAGTAAAAAGTTTCTGTCCCATCTTTGAGTAAAATAATACATAAAAAACACAAAAAACGCTAGAAAAATTAAGAAGTCAATTGAAACACTTAAAATCTGCAAAATAAATTTAGAAATCACTACATTTCATTCCTTAAATTGTTCTAAAAATCACAGTAAAATATTTACTTTTTACTCTTTAAGTACAGTTTTAACCCTCGTGGAACCTTTTAAAAATAGTTACACCTGTGCTCCTTCGTGACAAAAATGTACATGGAAAAACAAAACCACAATATTTTTATGCAATAGAGATTTTTGTCCAACTTTTTAATATCAATGTCTTTATTTACTTTTGCTCTAATCACACTAAATAATGTTTTGTAATTTTCACCCTTTAAATGCCATTTTTGACAGTAAAATTTTTAAACTGGATTATTTCTATATTTTTAAAATCATTTTTAATTTGTTCATGTTGAGATTATCAACACTGATTTTTACATTCTTTTCATTTTTGCACAAACTCAATTATTTACACTTGTGATCCTTTGTGACAAAAATCGACAAACAACACCACAATATTTTTCTGCAGTACAGGTTTGTGTTCAACTTTTTATATCATTGTCTTCATTTACTTTTGCTCTAATCATACAAACCAAATACAAACGTGTTTCTGTTGATATAACCTCACAATGGAAGATACACGGTAAAAAGAAAAATATCCAAAAATTCAAAAAGACACTAAAACAAAACATTTTGAAGGGTTTTCACACCAAAGAATGAAAAATAAACATTCATTGGATCTGTACGACTTGAACAACATTTTCACTTTTTTTGTTACTTCTTTTTTTTTATTTTTTTTTTTTATAATTTGTCAAATTTAAGGGATTGGATACCCAGCACATCCACAATAAGACAGACTTAACTAAACACGCATACAAAAAATATATATAATAATAAAAAAAATAATAATAATAATAATAATAATAATAAATAATAATAAATAAAAAAATAAATAAATAAATAAAATAATAATAATTAATAATAATACTACTTACTACTAATAATAATAATAATACCAAAAAAAAAAAAAAAAAAAAAAAAAAAAAAAAAGGGAGGGGGGAGGGAGGGCTGTAGTACAGAGTTTCTCGATGCAGTGACACAAACATTTACATACACATATATTTTAACATTGTCCAAGAGTATGTTGTTCTTATTTTACTTTACTTTACTTTTTTTGTTACTTCTAATTATGACACAGATTTTTCGAACGACCTTCTTCGAGTTCATTTCCATGAAGACTTCCTAACAATTTCTCCGAAACACTTCTGACAATATTTGAGGCTAAAAAGTGAAAAGAGCAGTTATCTTTTGTTCTCATCTGTCTGAAAACTCGAAGCACAGAAGCAACTTTTGATCAAGAGCAGCGGTAGAAGACAAACTGACAGCAGTCCCATCAAGCTTTATTTGTCTTATTAATTAACTCTTATCTCTTTAGTCCAATAAAACTCCTCCCTCTCCTCTCCTCTCCTCTCTCTCCTCTCCATCTCCACTCTCTATCTCTCTCTCTCTCTCCCTCACCTTCGTCTCTTTCTCCTCTCTCTCACACTCATCTGTCTCTCCTCTCTCATCCTCACTCCTCTATCTCTCCTTTCCCTCTCTCCTCTCCCTCCATCCACTCCTCCTCTCTTTCTGTCTTCTCTCCAACTCTCATCTCTCATCTTTGTTCTCTTCCCTCACGTTCCACTGTCTCTCCTCTCTCTCTCTCTCTCTCTCCTCACTCCCTCTCTCTTCTTCACTTCTTTATCTATCCTCTCTTTCTCTTTCCCTAACCTTCCTCTCTTTCTCCTCCCCGCCATGCTCCTCTCTCTCTCTCTTCCTCATCCTCTATCTCTCCCTCTCTCCTCTACCTCCATCCCTCCCAGTCTTCACTCCTCTATCTCTCCTCTCCCTCTGTCCTCTCCCTCCATCCACCCCTCCTCTCTCCCTGTCCCCTCTCAATTCTCTCTCTTCTGTCTCTCCTTTCTTTCTTTTCCCCTCACCTTTTTCTCCTCTTTCTCCTCTCCCTCATGCTCCTCTGTCTCTCCTCTGTCCCTCTCTCTCTCTTCCTCACTCCTTGATCTCTCCCTCTTTCCCTCACCTTCTTCTCTTTCTCCTCTGCCTCACTCTTCTCTCTCCTCTCTCTCTTCTCTCTCTGTTCTATTGCTATCGCTCCTCTTCCTGTCCCCCCTCAACTCTTTCTCTCTTCTGTCTCTCCTTTCTTTCTCTTTCCCTCACTCTCCTCTCCTTCTCCTCTCCCTCATGCTCCTCTATCTCTCCTCTCCCTCCATCCACTCCTGCTCTCTCTCTTTTGTCTCTCCTCTCTTTCTCCTCTCTCCCTCACTCTTCTCTATCTCTCCCTCTCTCCCCTCCCTCCATCTACCTCTCCTCTCTCCTCTCTCTCTCATCTCTATCTCTCCTCTCCCTCACTCTCCTCTGTCTCTCCTCTTTCCGCCTTTCTCTTCCTCACTCCTCCATCTGTCCTCTCCCTCTTCTTTTTCTCTTCTCCCTCACTTCTCTATCTCTCCTCTTCCTCTCTTTCCCTCTTTCTCCCTCACTCTCCCCTCTCTCTCTCTTCACTCTCCTCTCTGTCTTTCTCCCTCACTCTCCTGTTTCTCTCTCTGTGTTTCCTCTCTTTCTCTTCCTGACTCTCCTCTACCTCTCTTTCCTCCACACTCTCCTGTCTTCCTCACTCATCCCTCTCTCCCTCTCCTTCACTCCCTCTCCCCCCTTCTCTGTCTCCCTCACTGTCCTCCTCCTCCTCCTCTCTTTCCTCTCCCTCATTCTCCTCACCCCTCTCTCCCTGCTTCTCTCTCTCTCTTCTCCATCCCTCCAACTTTTCTCTTCTCTCCCTCCTCCCTCCTGTTTTCTCTTTAATTCTGTTCTTTCCGTGTCAGTGCGTCTTGTCTATTTTTATCTCTGTCTTGATGTGTTCCACCTTTAGTGTCGACTGGAGCTCTGTACCTGTCTGTTCGTCTCACTTCATCCCCCCCCTCTCTCTCCATCCCTCCATCCTTCTCTCTCCCTCCCTCCTTCTTTCCTCTCTCCTTCTTTCTCGCTCTCTCTTCCTGTGCTTTGTGAGGCCGCTACATTCGCTCGCGTTCATTTCCCGGTGACTGATTCTAACCTTAACTCTGCCACCTGTTTCCATGGAGACGATGTCGCGTTCGCTGGAACATTCCCGGTAAAGCGATAACGTCTCCATGGAAACAATAAGAAGCGACGGACACGAGCCTCCGCCTGGAAAGTTCCACAGTGCCTTTTAAAGTGACACCGCGTAACTTTCTGTAGGTGGAAACATAAAGTGTGTGAAGACGTGGATTAAGAGAAAATGACGTCACCCACACAGTTCAGCTCCAGCCACATGAAGGAACAGGAACTTATTTATGGACAAAAGAGTGAAATAAAAACAGCAGGATCATGTAGAGGACTTTATTAATGGGTCCAGTCAAGTGGTAACGGAGGGAAACAGGGTCAGATTTTTGACATTCAAATGTCTCTTATTCAGAAACTAGAGGAACTATTGAAATAAGTAAAGTATCAGAATGTAGGAAAGAGTTACACTCCAACAGGGTCAAGTTAAACCTGTGATATTCTTTCAAGTTGTTGACAAAAAAAATAAAAAAAAACTCATGTTGGTAACGGAGGGAATGAAATATGCAGCACTTTTTGGGCAATAAATCCAAACAGTGATAACTCTTGGTTCTCACTTCCATATCCTTAACAAACTGGTTTGAATATTTGCTTCATATAGTTTTCTACCATATGGTACAAGATTAGGTTGAAAAACCTCTTACTTTTTGACTCATGAGATTTTTTTATTAAGAAAGGTCATGGTAACGGAGGGAAAAGTAACGGAGGGAACAATTGTGCAAACAAGTAGAAGGTGCAGGATTTTACATCAATTTGTCACTTTTTTCTTCCGAATACTTTATTTATTTTACTTCAAAATGAAAGGAAACTGTTTCTATAAAATATGTCAGTCCTTCCAAGCTAATTTTTTATCATTTTAAATACTTTTTTTTTTTAAATCATGTCCCTTCATCAACAGTTCAAAGATGGAATAACACAAGATATGATGAAATACATCCATTTATTGACATGATTTGCAGGTCTTTGAAATTTGGGAAATAATTTTTGTTCCATGTTTCATACATGGTCTGTTTAAAACATATGGAACTTTAGAACCAAAAATGGTACAGAAAAAAGGTCAACAGTTTCATAAACTAGAGTACATATGTATCTGTTCAATACATTTTTATATCAGATGCATTAACTTGAATTTTTGGCCTTGCTGTTTACTTCTGCGTGACGGGGCCCAGATACGAACATTTTAAGACCAAAGTTTTCAGATTTTGATTGGATTCGTTTTTATTTTGTGTTGGTGCCAAGAGAGAAACAATAATCATCCATACATATATTACAGATACATTATAAACAACCAAAAAGCACATTTCTCAAAAAGAAGTGGGAAAAAAAAATATATATATATATTAACCTGCACCTGTTCGAGACAGTTTCAAAAATTCAAAAATGGCGGTTGCGGTAGCCAGGCTGGCGCCACCTAGTGTCTCCGGTCAATTTAATTTCTCTCCAACGACTAGGTCAGGAATCAGAATATACGAGATATTTTGCGAGTTTGGCGAAGTGCGAGTTTGGCGAAGAAACATGCATTCCGATTCCCGAGATTGAGAATTTAAAGCCGGAACAAAGAAAATGTTTGATGAATTTTATCAAGAGGAAAGACGTTGTTGTCCTTCTTCCTACGGGATTTGGGAAAGGTTAATATACCAGTTAGCCCCATTAGTGGTGCATACATCACGACCAAACAGCAGCGATTTGTTAAATAAAAAAAAGTACCCGCCTACTGTTGAGAGAATGAATCCTAATGCTGCGAGGTCAGACGATTTCTACAAAGTGAAACTGGCTGATGAATCAGACTATGGCTGCTGTACATTGATGATGAGATTTTAGAAATATTTACATATAGCAAAATAAATAACATACTTTACTAATTTAAACTTTTTTATTTTATAGTTAAAAACTCTTCCAGACCAACGGGAATATGTTTATATAACCACGCACAACTTTCCAACTATAAAACATAAACAGAGATAGAGGCAGAAACTACTAAGATACTTTTTTCTTCCTTTGAAAGATCAGATTTTCGGGTTTCCGAGCATATCTGAGCATATTCCGGCATCATCCTACGTCACACACACGCTGCATGATGACATAGAGGAAATTAATGTCCAATAGGAACTTTGTTTTCCGCCAAACGCTTGTGCTCTGTCCATTTTGATTTGGCCAAACTTTGCCAAAGAGTGTAGTGAGTCAAAATAGTCTGAGCGTCTGTGTTTGTAACAATTGAAAAAGCCGCTCTAAGTGCAGATATTTCTCAAATAAATGGAAAATTACGCATCTTGGTCTGTGGAATTGTGCATCTCTTGCTATTTTTATGTGAAAGGGTTATTTCAGTCCAAACGTACAAATCCAAATGTAATAAACCCCATGGAAATGCAGGAAGTGATGTGACTCGACACCAGCTGTTTCCGTGACTGACACCAGGAAAGTCATGGGGCCATTGCACTTTTTTTGTTTTGAAGCAATAAGAATATTTTTAGTTTACTTATAGACTTGATATTTTGAACTTTTGTAGCTAAAGCGTTTTTATGTGGAAAAAGTTGTTTATACATTTGCTGTGTTTGCTGTGTCTTTTGTATGAAAGAGTGTGAATTTTATTTTCTGACTTATTTATTTATTTATTTATTTTTATGTGTATTTCTGGTCCTGTAGCTTTTATTACAGC
Organism: Boleophthalmus pectinirostris; assembly: GCF_026225935.1. Taxonomy (NCBI): domain Eukaryota; kingdom Metazoa; phylum Chordata; class Actinopteri; order Gobiiformes; family Gobiidae; genus Boleophthalmus; species Boleophthalmus pectinirostris. Next base: position 5,187,191 of record NW_026571541.1, on the reverse strand, counting down.
GATATGACACAACTACAGCAGCAGATTGTGAAACAACAGGTTGTACTGAAAAAAAGGATGTATAACACTTGAGGGGGTAAAAGGGGGAGTTTTAATCACAAAATTAAGAAAAAAAAAATCCAGACGAGGACAAATGTACTAAAAATGCCTTTAGGTCTTGAAGGGTTTTAAACAACATTTCCAAAGAAACAAGCAGGAGGAGTCAGGTCTGTGGAGATTCAAGCCCACTCACAGAAAAGATGCATGTTTTTATACATTTTTCAGTTAATCTATATCTATGTCATGGTGTTGTCTCACTTTTGGCACATGTTTTTCCAATGTAGTCTTTAACTAGAAATGGCAAAATAAACCAACTTAACCTTAATTCAAGACCTGACCTTGTGAGGACCTGACGTTTGGTCCTCAGAAAGCACAGCGGGCACAGATTTTAGTCCTTGCAATGTGATGAGTTCCCCTCCTCACACACGTGCCTGCACACTCCTGATCTGAACGTGCCCTTGAGTGTATGAGCTCATCTCAGAACAAAGGCAGTCTGGAGGAACACACACACACACACACACAGAGCAGACACACACACACACGGGCGCACACACACGCACTGAATGACTGAACAGTGTGGAGTCAGGAGAGTGATGGTGTTTCAAAGACTTAATCCCACAAACTTAAAAAGACAACAGGAAACAGCTAACGCACAAATCTGGGGCACAGGTTTGTGTTAAACCGTGTGTGAAAATAATGAACCGTGTGAATAGAGCTTCAATAACAGCTTCTTCATCACAATCTGTGTGTCATTCGTTCATTCGTTTTTCAATATAAAACCAAAAATAAGAAAATGAAAAAATAACAGGTTTTTTTGAAAAATTTTGAAGAATGGAAAAAACAGATAACGGCCCGTTTACGTGACTTCCGTGACTGGGATGCCAAGCTTTTGCACCGCATACAGACTGAACCAGGACTGATCCAGGTCCAGGACCAGACCGAGACCAGAGCAGGACTCTGAGCTTTGACTCCGAACCTCTGCAGGGTCTGAGCCTCAGCTTCAAGCTCCGGCCCTGCCGTGGGCTCTGAGCCTCCCGTCTGGTCCCAGTCTGGTCCTGGTCTCAGTCCCAGTCTGGTCCCGGTCTGGTCCCAGTCTCAGTCCCAGTCTGGTCCCGGTCTCAGTCCCAGTCTGGTCCCGGTCTGGTCCCAGTCTCAGTCACAGTCTGGTCCCGGTCTCAGTCTTGGTCTGGTCCCGGACCTGGATCAGTCCTGGTTCAGTTCGGCATCACAGTCACAGAAGTCACGTAAATGGGAAAAGGTCATTATCCATTTTTTCCATTTTTCATTTAAACACAAAATCAAAAACTGAAAAAACGAATCATTATCTGTTTTTTCATTTTGGTTTTGGAGACAAATAATGAAGAAAACAGTTGTTTTTTCATTTTCTTATTTTTGGTTTTATATTGAAAAACAAATGAACGAATGATACACAAATTCATCACCAACACTGTCCATCGTCCCTTTAAAGGACTTAGAACAGACCACATCCCTGAACTTTTATGATGCTTTTAACATAAAGGCTGCGGTGTTTACTTTTAGCTCCACGTGTGTTTCCATGTGTGGTTTCCTCCAGTAGGATGCGGGTGCACTCAGGGTAAAGTGAGGACAGACGGACCACATCAAGAGCCAGATTTAACCAGGAGGATGCAGGATTCAAACAACGCTGCTGTGAGGAGCGCGGCGTTTTCCACAAACCCACTGAAGTACATGAGGTGCCAGTCTGACAGTCTGAGTGCACAAAGAGCCACTGTGTGCACAATTAACATGAAGTCACAAAGCCAGCGATGTGAACATTAGTGAGTGGGAGATGTCTTAATGTATGTACATGTTAGATGCAGGTGAGCATGTAAATGACGTAAAAAAACAGCCCAAACTTCAATACCAGACATCCACTCATACCTGATGGATGCACCGAGCCCCCAGGAGAGCTTGAAATCTTCCGAGACGTTGGATGTTTCTCAATTTCCAGAATCCTTACTCCAAACACCATTTTGTTGCTCCTCAGCAGTCAGCTCCTCTGAGGCAGAGCCGAGTGTCCTGCTCACAGCTCCTGGAGCCCAGTGGAACAGGTTCCGGAGGGAGCGAGTGCGCCGTGTTGCATGACCTGATCAAACACAATAAAACCCCAGGTGTTCACAATTGTATTTATGTTGTTAGGTTCTTTTTTCAGACCAAGAGTTTGTTTTCATACCTGACAGTTTCGACTGCTCACTTGTGGTCTTCCGCGTGGTCTGAAAAAATAACCTAATAAAATAAATTCTCAGAAGATAATTTATAGAAATTATATCATGTACAAATGATTAAATGTTTGCACGCCTGGCCAAACATTTTAACCAAACCTGTCCACATGAATCTGCCCTGTATAATGCAGCAATATGAAGTGTAAATATGTAAACAGTGTGTGGATGTGGTGATTGAAACTGAATGGGACAAGTTTTACTTACTGATTGACTGGATGAATGATTGCATCCATATACACTGTATTTTATTTTATTGACATGTTCACCATTTATGACACCAGCCTGTCCAGGGAGTGAAGGTGGAAATGAACAATTTTGCTCTAACCTGCACAAACATATGACTTCATTGTGTAGCTCCATGTTTTTATGTGCATTGTCCCTGATAAATAAACAAATAAACTAATAAAAAAAAAAATTAAAATAAAATAATTAAAGACCAAATGAAGCTCATTCGTTTCAGAGGATTTTTATGTGTCACATGTATTTAAAGATGAACAATAAAGGCTCAGTGAATCATTTGTTATTGACTTGGTTAGGCTGATCGTTACTGCTTAAATAAAGTTTGTAAAAAATGAAAGTTGTACTGCATTGTGGGGCAATTTACAACACTCTGAGGCAGCCAAGGAACCACAGGTGCATTCTTGACAAAAGAGCTCGGAGGAGTCGAGCACGAAGGACGTGAGGGCTTTGGGGGAACTGGAACACCTCTTCCGGAGCTCCGATGACGCGGAAACACCCTGACGCTGATAGAAGACACGACAGCAGCTTTTTCTGCAGGAGACAAGTGCAGTAGAGCAGACAGTGACATGGTCTGATAGTCTGATAGTCCCTCTATACTGTCAGATGCCCATCCACACCGTGCAGATTTTATAGCATCACATGAGTAGTAACTTTAATATAGCAATAAAAGTTGAGTTTGAAGCTTTACTTTTGCTTTTCTGATCTGTTCATACTTGGACTTGATTGGCAAAGTAAGGCTACGTTCAGACTGCAGCTTGAAGTGACCCAAATCTGATTGTTTGGCCCCTATGTTCCTGTATCTGATCTTTTAATGACAGTCTGAACCACACAGATCCGAGTTTTTCAAATACGACCCAGGACACTTGGATATGTGCTCCTGAAACTGATACATATCTGATCTTTTGACATGCGACTTCAGTCTGAACGGCCAAAGTCGCATTCATCCACCTACACGTTATCAACAAGACACAAACGTCACTATTCTGCGCTGAAGTCGGCGAAAATTGTTAATGAACTCCGTGTCACTGAAGTGAAGCACATCACCACTCACCACTCTTGGCTACGTCTCCACATCCACATGTTCCTTTCAACGGACTGAACCACAAAACACCACGGCCAAAAACCTCGTCCTTCTCCTTCTCAATCTCCTCCTTAAAACAAGTAAGTTGTTCATGTTCTGGCTCCGGTACAAGAGAAACTTTAAAATCTCCAGGTGCTCAATGCTGCGTCCATGTTTGGACAACCTCCGTAAACACAGAGCACGCTCGCTGTGGATTGATGTCGTTGTGTCCTCCATTGTGCATGCGGGACACTTTCAGGCTGTTAAATGTTCACACTGGAGATCACATACAAGTCACATCTAATTGGAAATGTGAACGACCTCGCAAAAACATCGGATTTCACAAAAAAATCAGAATTGAGCGTTAAGCCCTGCAGTCTGAACGTAGACTCAGTGTTATATGTAGCGCACTTTTACTTGCATAATGTTCCCCGTCAGTGTGCTGCCGTCCCTTTAAGAGACTTGTTCTTGTGGAGTAAGTCTGAAGGGCAGGGTACAGTGTATTTTGCTGCAGTGGCCTTTTCTCTGCTTTAACTCTCTGTGAGGACAAAGACACAGCGCATTTACATCACTGGAGATATTTTAGGAACTCGCAAAATACCATTGTTATAAAGGCCCTTCAACGTTCAGCTTTCTCTCTCGAAGTCACTCATCCAGAAGCTAAAGTTTGCAGACACTCCAGGCAACGCAGATGGTGTCTTGCCCAATAACCATAGACTGTTTCAAGAAGAGGACTAAGGGAGCGTGACGTCACCCACAGCGCTCGGTTTCAGTCAAAAGAAGGTCATCTGGGGTAGTGGTTATAGGAGCGAAAAACAAAAACAACAAAAAGCCAGTCAAGAGCGAGGCTGTTGAAGGTAACGCCCCTTCTGATGGGTCCTCAAAAAGTCCTTCAAATCAGGAAGGAATTGTTTGTCTGAAACCCATGATATTGTGGAATATTTAAACAAGATTTCCATGGAAACAAGCAGGAAGTTTTGTCAGGTTTGTGGACATGCAAATAGAACAATAATAAAATATCCGGATGATTCTGTCATTGTGAGCTTGGTTTGGAAAAATGAAAACCAACATGGGCCAGTTGTTGATGACTTTGTAAAATGGTCATATCTACACCGTAATGTGTCCAAAACGAAGGATATGATTATTGACTTTTGAAAGAATGCCCCTCACAATAACGTCACAGATATAAAGGGGCAGTGAGTTGAGTGTGTGGACTTCTATCTTATCTTGGAAGTATCTTGGAACACTCTTTGATTCAAAGTTGAGCTTTGACAATAATTGTACTGCTGTGTGTAAAAGAGGCCTTTCATTGAGGAAATTGTCCTACCATGTAGACAGAACCATGATGACACTGTTCTATAAAATGTTGACATTAGTTTTAAGTTTTTCACTGGTCTCGTGGTTTGGTTGGTCAAGAACTCCCTGAATCAGTTGGTTAAATGGACAAGTAAGGTGATTGTCCATCCTCAGAGCTGCCTGGACTCTCTGTACTCAAGACAGTTACAGAGGACGTCCCAGAGGATTTTAAAAGACGTGCAACATCCACTAAATTCTGAGTTTCAGTTGCTTCTCTCTGGTCAGAGAGAAGGTCTTTTAGTCCCAAGATCTAGAATGAATCGTTTTAAAAGGTGCTTCGTTCCAGCTGCTATCATACTTACGAATAAATTGGAATCTATTTATCTATTGATTTCAGTACGTTTGTCTTGGAAAAAACTTTGTGTTTTTTATATATTTAATATTTATTGTGTTTTTAGCCAAGGGTGATGGATGAATTTAATTCATTATTTATGGAACAGTCATTCTACACTGGAGCACTGCAACACTTTATTTTGTAATTATGTTGTTATATGTGTTTATTGCACATGATGTGGATGAGTGAAATGTGAAATGGACCAGCCTCTCAAATCTGCAAAACAAATTTACCTACAGATACAAACAAAGCAACCTAACCTATGCAAGCCAGCACACAGTAAGGATGCATGCTTTTGTTAGTTTTTTAGTTCATTAAAAACATTCGAACTGTATAAAGAAGCGGACTAAGGGAGTGTGACGTCACCCACAGCACTCGGCTCCAGTCAAATGAAGCTCATCGAGGGTTTAAATGAATACCATAGATATATGAATGGAAATGTGCCAAACAAAGAATCTGTCCATATATTCTCTGCAGCGTTGTATAAGACGCAGGGTTCAAAGTGTGAGAAAAATGTAGCGGCTTATAGTCGGTAATTATGGTAAATTCAGGTAATTAAATTATAAGCAAGTTTAATGCTATACAGTGGTAGCCTGATTCATCAGCCGGTTTCACTTCATGGAAACCATCTGACCTCAAAGCATTAGGATTCATTCGCTCAACAATAGGGGTTACTTTTTTATTTTAACCAATCGCTGCTATTTGGTCGTGCTGTATGTTCATAAAATTCACCAAACATTCTCTTTGTTCTGGCTTTAAATCATCGATCTTGGGAATCGTTGCCAACACAGAATGTCTGTCTTCATCTACATCCATCTTGACGCTTTGTTTACTGTTGTGTTGTTCCACAAAAGGGACCCAGAGTATAGATCATGTTAGTGAAGTTAACAGGTCTGAGTATAGATCATGTTAGTGAAGTTTAACAGGTCTGAGTATAGATCATGTTAGTGAAGTTTAAGCGGTCTGAGTATAGATCATGTTAGTGAAGTTTAACAGGTCTGAGTATAGATCATGTTAGTGAAGTTTAACAGGTCTGAGTATAGATCATGTTAGTGAAGTTTAACAGGTCTGAGTATAGATCATGTTAGTGAAGTTAACAGGTCTGAGTATAGATCATGTTAGTGAAGTTTAAGCGGTCTGAGTATAGATCATGTTAGTGAAGTTTAACAGGCCGGGGGTGGAGGGCAGCGCTGAAAAGGCTGTAATTGACTCCTATGCCACACTTTGAGTTGCACAGTCCAATTAGATCAGGATCATAACCGGGTCCAGAGTCTGAGGAGTGTGAGGTCTGAACCAGATCACGTACAACGGCGCCTTCGCAGCGCCTTCAAAGAGCATCTGATCTGAGGAGAGGCTCTCGCTAACAAGGAACTAAATGTCACAGGGCTGGAAACAAATGGAATGGATGATAAAATGTGTTATAATGAACTACAGTGCAAATATGTGCTGAAATGTGCTGAAATTACAGGTTATTTTAAGTTTTTAAAGGAGCACTGTGTAACTTTTCTAAGCCCAGAACCTGTTTTTGTCCATGGAGATATAGAGAATAATACCTTAAAATATGCTTTCTACTGTAAGTGGCTCATCCAAATGTGACCTGTAAATTGGCTTGGTGCTTGTCTACGTGGAAATAGATAAGTTTAACATGGTACAGTGAAATGTTTCTCTGCATTTGACCCAGCCTTCTGTGTCTCTGGGTTAAACCTGTCAGGAGCAGTGGGACCATCTCCAGATCTTGAGCAGGTCTTGGTCAGGAGTTCCTTAACAGCTGAAGGATTTAACCTATAGTGCTTGTTTTGGGTTGACAGAGGAAACTCTAGTGCAGGAGTCTCCAACCTTTTCTCCAGTGAGCTACAGTTACAAAACAAAAATGCCAGGGAGCTACCAGTTTTAACGGTCACAAGAGTCGATGTAAGAAAAGGGCAAGCCTTAAGTTAGATGCCTGTAAAACAATAACCATCATCTATTTATTAGTGTGAAAATTAGGCATTAAAATGATACATTTACAATAGTAATAGGCATTTAATTAATCAAACTGTAGTTATTAGTACAATATGTATTGTCAGCTTCTCCTGGAGGGGCCTGAATAGAGTCTTAAAAGAGAGTCCAGAAGAGTTCAAGGTGTTCACAGACATGTCTCTTTATACGGCTCACACAGGTACAGGTCTCAGATTCAAGTTGATTCACACAGCATCTCTCCACGTCACCTCTCTTAGTACAGCAGAGCTGGCAGCTTTATATTGACCATCTCGTCAAAATATTGACAGACTATAACTGTTTTTTTGCAGGAAATTCACAGTAATGTTGACCCAGACAGTGTTATCATACATTGGCATATGTTAAAGAGTTCAGACACTCCCCTTTATGTCTTGTATACATCACAAAGTCCATCATAACATGTTCCAACCTCATTGACACTTTAAAGTTCAGTCTTTATGAGACATGTACAAGAACATTACACCCCTTCCATATTACATGGTGAATTAACATGAATGAAACATGAAAAACACAGAGAATAATTCCCACAGTATAATTCAGAAATCCCATGGTGAGCTACTTGGGAGGGGGTGGAGAGCTGCTGGTAGCTCCTGAAATACACATTGGAGCCTCCTGCTCTAGAAGAGTCCTGCACGGGTCCATTTTTGGAGACCCGCACCCGCCTGCACCCACCTGCACCCGACTGTACCCGCACAGTACAGCTCCATACCCGCCTGTTAACCCGTGATTATATCAAAGTTAAATCCACACCCGCCCGGACCTGTTAACATTGCAGCAGTTACGTGCCTGTGCGTTCGATGGACCTTTCAACAAACAACGACAATAAATGAGGACTGAATAGGTGGTTTGAATAGGCAACAGTATGGAGTAAGAAAGCTTTACAATAGAAATCCGTGCATATTTGTCTGCAGTTGAGCATAAAATAGATATTGGTAAACTCTCAAATGAGTCCAGTCGTACATAAAATGTATTGTGTGTATTTTAACCATCAGAATACGAATGGAAAAGTCATGGGGTTCCACGGGGATGCATAAGTCTGTGCTCTAGTGCCCACACAGAAAACCCACTCAGACGCAGGGAGAACATGCAAACTCTGCATAGAAAGGTCTGGAAGTTGAATTTGGAACCTTCTTGTGAGGCCATGTTATATGACTGAAAAAGTAAAACAGATTTACAAGTATGTTCAAGTACTTAAAAGTGCATTATGTAACTTTTTGAGTTTCCATCACCCGCTTGTTTCTATGGAGATGTCATTGCTCTGCCTGGAATGTTCCACAGTATGACATTAAACATCTCTACTTTACATTTATTCAGTTATAGCTCAAAAATACCTAGAAAAACAGGAATTCTGACTGTGAGCGGGGTCGCCTCTCCGCAGATCTGACCTCTAACTTGATCTAAAAGATTAAATACCATACTGTGAAAACTTCCAGACCAAGCAACAACATCTCCATGGAGAAAAGCATCTAACAGACCCTCCAACCAGAAAAGTTACATGACGCACCTTTATTCTAGCTACAATGTTGTCGCTTTTTCAGATATTATAACAGAATTTGAGTGAGAAATATCGGCAAAACAGAAAAGTAATGCTCAAATCTCGAAGTAACAAAAGTACGAGTTCAAACTGAGAGCTGTAATTGAAAATAATGAACAGTGCGCTCTGAGTTTCCCTAACAGTCTTTTCTACTGGGATCCTCATCACAACAAGAAGTAAGCGCAGAAATCTATATCAAACTTTTCAAATGAATTCTGCAAACTTTCGGGGCCATAAGTAAAGACAGAAAACTCATTACATTTGTGTTTTTGGTTCGCTCTGTCCTTGTATTTATGCTCAACTTTTCTTGACTCTATTTCAGCTACTCACAAAATCAATCCGCCTTTTTGAAATTGATTATACTCTCACTTGTAATATTGGACACAGGTATTCGAAAACCAGAGTTATCAAAGGGAAACTGTTAGAGCTCAATTCTAACGGCTCTGACAGCTGCGGTGATTCAGTCCAACGTGGAGGTCACAGCGTCCCTCGTGTCAGCGCAAAAGGTTCGTTCATTTGTATTGGAGATCTTACCTGGCAGCCGAAACCACACGCGTCGACAGTTCTTTATGAAGACGAGTGGGGGCTGGAAATACGGCCCGTCTCGCCAGTTTCAGAGAGAGTGATTGACAGGTCGGTTAACCAATCAGCAAAACAAACAAGCGCTGCAGAAAGTCATATCTAGGTACGTTTAAATGACTCAAATGAAAGTGCGTTGTGTAACTCTTCTGGTGGAGAGTCCATCTGTTTTGTCTGGAATGTTTCACAGTATGGCATTAAAGCTTTCTATCTTCATGGAGACCAAACCAGACCAAGTTACAGGTCAGATCTGTGGAGAGATGATGCCGATCACAAACAGAATGTCTGTTTTTCTAGGTATTTTTGAGAAGAGCTCAAAAATACCTAATCTCTTTCAAGATTCAAGTACAAAAAGTCTTGTTCCAGTGGTAGATCATTTTCCTTGACATGTGAAATTTGCTCACACAGTACACAGTAAATAAAAAATGTGAGTAGATTCAACTTGACAAATAGAATGATCTCCCAATAGAATAAATGTTCTTGTTTCAAACAACGTTCAATTTAGTTTCTTATTTTAAGTGCAGAGTTGTTGTTTTTTATTATCTTCAAAGTAACAAGATGTATTTTTGTAAATACTGAAAAGATTTAACTTTCTGCAGGACTGAGGATTGAGAAAAAGCGTGGATTTCTGCCAAATCAACAAAAGCACTAAACTTGTATTTATCTGAAGTAAAGAAGTGGTTTTGTTTTCTTTTGTGAAAGGTTAGAATTTTCAAGAGGAGATGTCTTCTGCATTTAAGAGCTAGAAAAGGAAAACATGCTCATATTAAAGAAATATTTTTGAAAATTACATTCTATTGTCTAAAAATGTGTTTTTTATTTATCTTTACAGTTTTGAAATTACCATTGTGCAACGTTTCTGTTAGCTATAACTTGAGAAGTAGTTTAACACCAGAATCGAGTGAATAACATAAGAACATTTGACTTTTTTTGAGTAGATTCAACTTGACAAGTTAAATGATCTACCAATGGAATAAGTGTGTTTTTCTTAATTCAAGCAACATTTGGTTTCGTTTCTTTTTTTAAGAGCAGAGAGTTGTTGTTTTTCTTATCTTAAAGGTGCATTGTGTAAGTTTTCTGCCGGAAGGTCTGTCAAACGCTTTTCTTCATGGAGATGTTATCGCTTTGTCTGAAATGTTTCACAGTATGGCATTAAACCTTTCTATCTTCATGGAGACCAAACCAGACCAAGTTACAGGTCAGATCTGTGGAGAGGTGACAACACTCACAGTCAGAATGTTTGTTTTTCGAGGTATTTTTGAGCTCTAAAAGCGCCTCTAATTGAATAAATGTAAAGTAGAAAATGGTTAATGTCATACTCTGGAACATTCTAAGGATAGAGATGATAATAGAAACAAGAAGGTGACGGACCCCCAACGGAAAAGTTACACAGTACATTTTTAATTTGAGTAGATTCAACATGACAAGTAAAATAATCTCCCAGTCGATCTTTCTTGATTCAAACAACATTTGATTTTGTTTCTTATTTGAAGTGCAGAGTTGTTGTTTTCTTATCTTCAGAGTAACAAGATGTATTTTTGTATTTAAGTACAAAAAGTCTTGTTCCTTTGCAAGAACATTTTACTTGTGAAATGAACATTTTCTTAATTTAAGTCATTTAAACCTGGAAAGATTAAACTTTCTGCAAGGACTGAAGATTGAGACACAGCGTGGATTTCTGCCAAATCAACAAAAGCACTACACATGTATTGATCTGAGGTGAAAAAAAAAAAAAAAAAAAAAGTGGTTTTCTTTTCTGAAAGATTAGAATTTTCAAGAGGAGATGTCTTCTGCATTTGAGAGACACTATGTGCTATAATGTTTAAGAATCCGCTTGATCTCTGTTAGAACTAGTAAAGAAAAACATGCTTATATCAAAGAAATATTTTTTTAAATTACATTCTATTGTCTAAAAATGTATTTTTTATTTATCTTTGCAGTTTTGAAATTACCATTGTGCAACGTTTCTGTTAGCTATAACTTGAGAAGTAGTTTAACACCAGAAACAAGTGAATAACATAAGAACATTTGACTTTTTTTTTTTTTGAGTAGATTCAATTTGACAAGTAAAATGATCTACCAATGGAATAAGTGTGTTTTTCTTAATTCAAGCAACATTTGGTTTTGTTTCTTTTTTTGAAGAGCAGAGAGTTGTTGTTTTTCTTATCTTAAAGGTGCACTGTGTAAGTTTTCTGCCGGAAGGTCTGTCAAACGCTTTTCTTCATGGAGATGTTTTTGCTTTGTCTGTAATGTTCCACAGTATGGTATTAAATCTTTTTATCTTCATGGAGACCAAACCAAAACAAGTTGCAGGTCAGATCTGTGGAGAGGCGACCCCGCTCACAATAAAAATGATTGTTTTTCTAGGTATTTTTGAGCTGTAAAACCAACTGTAATTGAATAAATGTAAGGTAGAGCTGTTTAATGTCACACTGTGGAACATTCTATGAACAGCAATGATATGTCCATAGAAATAAGCAGGTGACGGTCTCCCAACTGAAAAGTTACACAGTGCACCTTTAATTTGAGTATAAGGCGTGCTTAAAATTCCTTAATTTTCTGAAAAATGGACAGTGCACCTTATAATCCGGAGCACCTTATGTGTTAATGTATGTGCTTACTGACCTCGAACCGATTTTCACATATATTCCAATGAGTCGTGTTCTTTAGTCCGACAGAAGATGAACCGCATCAGCGCACAAGTTTTATTTTTTTTTATATATATATCTTATAGTTTATGAGTTTATGCGAATGAGTCATGTGGTTTTAAGTTTTGTTTCTGTAAAACATAAACAAATGTGTGTAAATCTTCATTAAAGACATTTTATTACTCAATCTATATTTGCGTCTTCCTCGTAAGAAATAAAAATGTCTCAAGTTTCAAGTGTCATCTGTTTGTTTCGTTTAATGCGCCTTATAATCCGATGCACCTTATGTATGAAAATAAACAAGAGAACTGAACATTATTGATATTGTGTTTTATAATCTGGTGCGTCTTATAGTCCAAAAAATACGGTAGATTTGACTTGACAAGTAAAATGATCTACCAGTGGTGTTTCTTTCTTGATTCAAACAACATAAGATTTTGTTTCTTATTTTAAGTGCAGAGTTGCAAAATGTATTTTCACAGTTGAAGTACAAAAAGTCTTGTTCCAGTAGTAGATCATTTTACTTGTCATGAGAAATTTGCTCAAATCAAACGAACATTTTCTTAATTCAAGTCATTTTGACCTGGAAAGATTTAACTTTTTGCAGTGCAGCAACTTAGGATGAAAAGTAAAATAAGGACATGAGGAATAAGAAACAGCGTGGATTTCTGCCGAGTCAACAGAAGCACCAAACTCTTACTTATCTGAGGTAAAATAAGTGATAGATTTGGTTCTGAGAGATGAGAGAATTTTCAACAGATGTCTTCCGCATTTGAGAATCAATGCCCCGTTACTGATACTTAAAAGTGCATTGTGTTACTTTCCTGGTAGAGGGTCCATCACCTGCGTGTTTCTATGTGTATGTCATACTCTACTTTACATTTATTCAATTACAGGTGGTTGTACAGCTCAAAAATATAGAAAAACAGGCATTCTGACTGTGAACAGGGTCGCCTCTCCACAGATCTGACCTGTAACTTGGTCTGGTTTGGACTCCAAGAAGATAGAAAGGTTTAATACCATACTGTGAAACATTCCAGACAAAGCAATCTCCAGTAAAATGATCTACCACTGGAACAAGACTTTTTATACTTAAAATATGAAAATACATCTGCAACTTTATGACCTTAAAATAAGAAACAAAATCAAGTGTTGTTTGAATCAAGAAAGAAAGAAAGAAAGAAAGAAAGAAACCCCACTGGTAGATCATTTTACTTGTCAGGTCAAATCTACTCAAATTTAAGGTGCACTATGTAGCTTTTCAGTTTGAGGGTCTGTCACCTGCTTGTTTCTATGGAGATATCATCACTGTGCTTAGAAAGTTCCACAGTATGACATTAAACAGCTTTAACTTACATTTATTCAATTACAGGTGGTTTTATAGCTTAAGAATCCCTAGAAAAACAGGTATTCTGACTGTGAGCGGGGTCACCTCTCCACAGATCTGACCTGTAACTTGGTCTGGTTTGGTCTCCAAGAAGATAGAAAGGTTTAATACCATACTGTGAAACATTACAGAGAACGCAATCTCCACGGAGACAAGCATTTGACAGCTCCTCAACCAGAAAAGTTACACAATGAATATCAAAACTAACTGATCCTTAAAACTAGTGTCAAAACTTGGTTCTGAAACTTTGACATAAATCATATAAATACAAATATAAATGTGGACATTTTCCTGAATAGTTTTAGAATGCTTGTGATCTCTGTTAGAACTCGTAAAGGAAAACATGCTCATAGTAAAGAAATATTTTGGAAAATTACATTCTGTTGTCTAAAAGAAATATTGTAGTCTTGAAATGACCATTGTGCTATCTTTCTCATGTAACACCAGAATAGAGTGAAGTCCAGTGTTGGGAAGGTGACTTTTAAAATGTATTCTCCTACAGATTACAGATTACATACCCCAAAATGTAGTTTGTAACGTAATCCATTAAATTACTTAAAGTGAGTAACGTAATCTGAATACTTTGGATTACTTGATTTGCTGTAAAGAAGCAAAGATGCGGAAATCTTCACATAAGATGTTTTTTTCTGCTAAAAGAAAATAAAAAGCCCAGATTTTACTGAACCAAATTAAAAATATTATTGATAGAAGACGAGGAGACACAGTCCGCGCAGCATGAATTAGTCCTGTTAAACCCTGTTTTAGTCCTGGTTTAGACCTGGTTTAGATCTAGTTTAGACCTGGTTTAGATTTAGTTTAGACCTGGTTTTAGTCCCAGTTTTAGTCCTGGTTTCAGTCTTGGTTCAATCCTGAATTATTCCTGGTTTAGACTTGGTTTAAAAAAAAAAAGAAAAAAGAAGAGGGATATAGCCCAAAATGTGAAAACAGGAAAATACCGCAGTATAATCCATTTATTTCAACAAAGTAACTGTAATCCAACTACCACTCATTGAAACAGTAACTGTAACTGAATACAGTTACTCATAATTTGTACTCTGATTACATAACTCTGGTACATGTAATCTGTTACTCCCAACACTGGTAAAGTCATGATCCACTACATACACTGCAAAAAGCAATATGTAAAATAAAATGACTTCAATTAAGAACATTTGACTTGATTTGAGTAAATTCAACTTGACGAGTCAAATGATCTACCAATAAGTGTTTTTCTTAACCTCCTGGACCCAAACGTCTTCTTCTTCTAACTGGCTTTATTGATTTCTCTTTGTTATTTAGGCTGATTGGGACCTGATGAGTGCAAAAACAAAGAATTCTATTTTTACATGATGTAGTTTCTTAGACAAATGATGTCCACATACAGTGTTGGGAAGGTGACTTTTAAAATGTATTCCCCTACAGATTACAGATTACATCCGGCAAAATGTAGTTTGTAATGGAATCCATTAAGTTACTTAAAGTGAGTAATGTAATCTGAATACTTTGGATTATTTGATTTGCTGTAGAGAATCAAAGACTAGGATGGTTTAGTCCTGGTTTAGACCTGGTTTTAGACCTGGTTTAGACCTGGTTGAGATCTAGTTTAGAACTACTTTAGATCTGGTCTTAGTCCTGGTTTTAGTCCTGGTTTAGATCTAGTTTAGTTTCCGGCAATGAGTAGAATTACCAAGAAAAAAAGGGGATATAGCCCAAAATGTAAAAACAGGAAAACAGGAAAATACCGCCATGTAATCCAGTTATTTCAACAAAGTAACTGTAATCCAATTACCACTCATTAAAACTGTAACTGTAACTGAATACAGTTACTCATAATTTGTACTCTGATTACATAACTCCGGTACATGTAATCTGTTACTCCCAACACTGTCCACATATTGAAGTTTTAATCATTTAGATGTAACACAATAAAGTCACAATTGAATGATTTGCAAGACAAAACAAAAAATGTGTCTGAACAACAGGTTACTTCGAGCAACATTTGATTTTCTTTATTATTTTAAGTGCAAAGAGTTGTTGTATTTTTTATCTTAAAGCTGCATTGTGTAACGTTTCTGGTGGAAGGTCTGTCAAATACTTTTCTTCATAGAGATGTTATTGCTTTGTCTGGAATGTTTCACAGTATGGCATTAAACCTTTCTACCATCATGGAGACCAAACCAGACCAAGTTACAGGTCAGATCTGTGGAGAGGCGACAACACTCACAGTCAGAATGCCTGTTTTTCTAGGTGTTTTTGAGCTATAAAACCACCTGTAATTGAATAAATGTGAGGTGGAGCTGTACAGCAACCAAAAAGTTACATAGTAAACTGCAAATTTCTCTGATCTGGCCAAGATTTAAAAATTTAGATCAGGTTATTCATCTTGTTTTCAGATTTATTATCTACTTACTAGTTCTGAATTGGTTGTAAAATCTTGTCACATATATTTCTTCCATGACTCAACTAGTCATAAAATTATAAATGTAGGCAATAAATGTTTAAAAAAAGCAACAATCCATTTACCACAACAACACTTCACTTGTTTTTAGATTCAGTGATACACATTTACTTAATACTCAAGTATGTTTATCTAAAATTTAACATCCAAAAACTTATTTCCAGCCCATAAACACTCACCAGAGACAGTTTAATTTTAGCCTAGAGGTAGTTTATTTTCAGATAACCTGTCAAGTAAAAAGATCTTGCTGCATAGACAGATAATTTCACTACTTTCAAGTCATTTTCTGATAGATTTAAGTGTTCATCACGTGATCGGAGATCGTTGCCGTGACTGCGGACTCGAGCCAGACTCGGACATTGTGTGCTGATCAGGTATCGGATAAATAATTTGTATATAGGTGAGTTTCATTGTTAACAAAAGCGCACGTTGCATGCTGGGAATTATTTTTAGTCAGCGGCAAGAAACACTAATTCAACATGACGGACGGAGAGAGAAAGCACGTAAAGGGTATTGGTCCTGGTTATTTATCCACTCTAACGGCAGAGGACCCAAGACCATTTGACCAGAAATTGGTCATAAGCATCGATGGAGCCAAATCACCCTTTTCAACCCCGACAAAAGGTGGACCAAACCAAATTTCTGGTCAGAATCACCAACTACCTGGACAAATATTCACTTTGGTGATATCCACAATGACTTGGTGGAAACTCCTGGGCCATTCACAGCAGAAAAGATGAAAACCTCCAAGAGTCTCGATGTGTTGTTGAACTTGTTGGAGTCCACGGTTTGTTAGGATCTTCTACGTTTGCTCTGCGGATGTTTGAAAGTCATTTAATTCACCGTTAGTGGTTCTTTTCACTCGGAATAAGAAAAAGACATTTTCCTTCTTCCGTGCTTCTATTTGTGCAATCCGATAATGCAGCAGGAATTTACCATTATCGGGGATAAATACGCAAGGTTACGCACTGTGTTTGACCGCTACCGTGTTTCTTGCCTCCGAACAAAATATTTCCCAGCATGCAACGCGGCCTTTTAATAACAATGACGTCAGCTGAAATTTGCCTATAACACACAGGACACACAGCACACAACAGTTTTTCTGAGGCGCGGGATTTGCTCAGGGACGTTCACTTAGCGCGACTCTCTGTCCCAGAGGCTGCTGTACTGATGCACTCGCGCTGGGCCGTGTCGTACTCGGGCGCTGTTACCTGTGGTTCTGTGGCCTGTGTTCACACCTGCGCGGCTGATGGTGTCATCGCATGGCAAACAAACAGCGCTGTTGCGTAGTGGAGCTGGCGCAATTGGTGGTGAGGGTTCGTCCAACGGCGTGGAGGGTCTAATGAGCGGTGGGACCGTTGTAGCGGCTCGCCTTCCTGCGGATGTGGTGGCGGTGCGGGGCAGAGAAACCGTGGGGCTTCTGTCATCTCGTTTTTATTTGGTAAGATTTTGTATTATTTAGAGATCACAGACGAGCTGTTTCGTCCAGTTCATTAAGTTTACTAAGTTACACATTCCAAGACCAGACTGTGAAAAGTCAAGATTTTCAACAATGATGGTGCATGGTTAGAAAAGTTAATTTTAAAAAAAATTAAAGTTTTGGACATTTGATTTTTCACAAGTTCAGCCCAAATACTACAATAATACATCTTGGATCTTAGGCTGCGTTCAGACTGCAGCCTGAAGTGACCCAAATCCGATTTTTTTGCCCCATGCTCCTGTATCTGATCTTTTAATGACAGTCTGAACCACACAGATCCGATTTTTTCAAATGTGACCCAGGACACTCATGGTCTGATCTGTGGTCCTGAAACCGCTACATATCTGATCTTTTGACATGTGACTTCAGTCTGAACGGCCAAAGTGCATTCATCCACCTACACGTTATCAACAAGCCACAAACGTCACTATTCTGCGCTGAAGTAGGCGAAAATTGTTAATGAACTCTGTGTCACTGAAGTGAAGCACATCACCACTCACCACTCTTGGCTCCGTCTCCACATCCACATGTTCCTTTCAACGGACGTCGCTGCCGCTGCCCCACAAAACACCACGACCAAAAACCTCGTCCTTCTCCTTCTCAATCTCCTCCTTAAAACAAGTAAGTTGTTCATGTTCTGGCTCCGGTACAAGAGGAACTTTAAAATCTCCAGGTGCTCAATGCTGCGTCCATGTTTGGACAACTTCTGTAAACACAGAGACGCTCGCTGTGGTTGACGTCGTCGTGTCTCCAGTGCACATGCAGGACACTTTTGGGCAGTTTAATGTTCACACTGGAGTCACACACAAGTCACATTTAATTGGAAATGTGAACGACCTCGCAAAAACATCAGATTTCACACAAAAAAACGGAATTGAGCATCAAGCCCTGCAGTCTGAATGTAGTCTTATTCTTTGCTCTTAGTTCATTTCATAATGTTTTATAGAAGTATCGGATCAGGACTCGGAATCTACAGATACTAAAAAGTATCGGACTCGGGGGCAAAAAAATGCGATCGGGACATCCCTAGTTTATATTTTAAATTTTGTGCGAGCGTTTTTTTTGTGCACCTTTAAGTGTAGCAAGATATATTTTCATATTTAAACTACAAAAAGTCTCGTTCCCTTGGTAGATAATATTACTTAAGTGAAACGTATACTTCTCTAAATGTCTGCTTTAACTGACCTGGGAAATACCTCGCGCAAAAATCCAAATTCAGTTCCAAAAGATCTTGATAACTCATCTCTGCTCTTCGCTTTTTGTCATTTTCCTCCTACGCATGTTGAGCCTTTCCTTCTGCGAGGCCTCACCGTCTCCTCTGTGCGTCTGAAGCCTCCGTCTGCACCGGGACCTCGAGCTTTACGTCGACGCCGTTAAAGATGAAGGCCGTCCAACGCCCCGGCGCGATTACAGTGAGATCCCAGGCCAAACTTCAGGACCTCGAAATACTTTGTTCTGTCTTGTACAAAGAAAACCGCGGCACGACTTTGTACCAGCTTTGAACTATTTATTTATTTTGTAGGACTATGATTCGAAATGTTGTGTTTTGAATCCAAACTGACTGAACCCAGGACTAAACCAGAACTGAACCAGGACTGAACCAAGACTGAACGAGGACTAAACCAAAACTGAACCAGGTCTAAACAAAGACTAAACCAGGACTAAACCAGGACTAAACCAGGACTGAACCCAGGACTGAAACCCAAGACTGAACCAGGACTAAACCAGGAAAGGACTGAACCAGGACTGAAACCAGGACTGAACCAGGACTAAACCGGGACTGAACCAGGTCTAAACAAGGACTAAACCAGGACTAAACCAGGACTGAACCCAGGACTAAAACAGGACTGAACCAGAACCAGGATTGAACCAGGACTAAACCAGGACTAAACCAGGACTAAACCAGGACTAAACCAGGACTAAAACCCAGGACTAAAACCAGGACTGAAACCAAGGACTAAAACCAGGAAACTGAAACCAGGACAAAAACAGGATTAAACCAGAACTGAACCAAGACTGAAACAAGTCTAAACTAGGTCTAAACAAGGACTAAACCAGGACTAAACCAGGACTGAACCAAGTCTAAACCAGGTCTAAACCAGGACAAAATCAGGACTAAAACAAGACTGAACCCGGACTGAACCAGAGACTAAAATTTTTTTTTTTTTTTTTATCTAGATATTAAATCTAAAGATGTTAAGATTTTGGAAGTGTTTTTTTAGTAACTAATAGTAAAATTGCACCTGAAGCCTCCGTCTGCACCGGGACCTCGAGCTTTACGTCGACGCCGTTAAAGATGAAGGCCGTCCAACGCCCCGGCGCGATTACAGTGAGATCCCAGGCCGAACTTCAGGACCTCGAAATACTTTGTTCTGTCTTGTACAAAGAAAACCGCGGCACGACTTTGTACCAGCTTTGAACTTCAGACAGACACTTCTTTACGATTCGCTCTCACTCCCCAAACCTGCAATCATCCGCCTTCATACAAACCGTGTAAGGAATATGAAAGTGCATCAGTCAGGCTACGCGTCGACTTAACATTCTTGGGTTTTTCTGTCACGGGGAAATTCCATATAATTTAGTTTAAGTGAGATGACGTTGAGTTTGTACAGAGAAAAGAACATGACACTGCAGAGGTACAATAGATGTTCAGAGGCGGTTGATGTGGGGTTTGGTAACTTTTTCCACTTACCGAATATTAAAGGATGACTAAGAGTAAAATGCATTAAACTATTACCATAAAACTATAATAAAATCTAGAAGGTGAACCCAAAATGGCGTTGTATTGTTCTCAGTGGCCTATATTCATTGGTGCGTGGGTCCAAAAGTAATTTTCTCGTCTGCATTTACTTACTAACGGTAGATTTCGTGTTCAGACTCTTTGGTACAGGGGTTCCATGGTCTGAGGTCAAGTTTTTCACAGTATAAGCGAGCGGACGTTTGCGAACGAGCGGAATAAGAAGACGAAAGAGCGAGGCAGAACATTTAATAAGTGCGGTTTTATTTTGTAGGGCTGTGATACGAAATGTTGTGTTTTGAATCCAGACTGACTGAACCAGGATTGAACCAGGACTGAAACCAGGACTGAATCCAAGACTGAACCAGGATTAAAACAGGTCTAAACCAAGCCTAAACCAGAGCTAAACCGGATTTGAACCAGGACCAAACCAGGACTAAAACAGGACTAAACCAGGACTGAACCAGAACAGAACCAGGGCTAAAACAAGGCTGAACCAGGTCTAAACCAGGACTGAACCAGGACTGAACCCAAGACTGAACCAGGATTAAAACAGGTCTAAACCAAGCCTAAACCAGAGCTAAACCGGATTTGAACCAGGACCAAACCAGGACTAAAACAGGACTAAACCAGGAGTAAACCAGGACTGAACCAGAACAGAACCAGGACTAAAACAAGGCTGAACCAGGTCTAAACCAGGACTGAACCAGGTCTAAACCAGGACTGAACCAGGACTGAACCACAGCTGAACCAGGACTAAACCAGCACTAAAACAGGACTAAAACAGGACCAAACTAGGACTAAACCAGGACTGAACCAGGACTAAACCAAAACTGAACCAGGACTGAACCAAGTCTAAACCAGGACTAAACCAGTACTAAATCAGGACTAACCCAGGACTAGAACAGGACTCAACCAGGACTGAACCAAGTCTAAAACAAGACTGAACCAGGACTGAGCCAGGGAGTAAAATTGTATTTTATTTTTTAAATCTAGATCTTAAATCTAAAGATCTTAAGATTTTGGAAGTGTATTTTAGTAAAGTGAGTCTAAGTCTAACCTGTCATAGGCACTTTAACGGTACATGGAGTTTGTACAGAGAAAAGCTGTTCAGTGATGGTTGATGTGCAGTTTGGTCATGTTTTTTTTCTGGTTTCCACACATGACTGAATAACTAATAGTAAAAGTCATAAAACTGTTATAGAGAATCAAGAATTTAAAAGGTGCATTGTGTAACTTTTCTGGTGGAGGTTCCGTCAAACACTTTTCTTCGTGGAGATGTTATTGCTTTGGGATGTTTCACATTGGTATTAAACTTCTATTTTCATGGAGACCAAACCAGACCAAGTTACGGGTCAGATCTGTGGAGAGGCGACTCCGCTCACAGTCAGAATACCTGTTTTTGTAGGTATTTTTTGAACTTTAAAAAATAATGTTATACTATGGAACATTCCAGGCAGAGTAATGACATCCCGATAGAAACAAGCAGGTGATGGACCCCAACCAAAAAGTTACACAGTGCAGCTTTACATTCTATTATTTATTTATTGTGAACTCATTTTTACATCATTCTTTTTGCAGAGCTTCAGAAATGGTCTAGTGGACAAACCAGACTTACAACAAAACCATTTCTCCTCAGTGGCTCAGTAATACCTGATTTTTTTACTTTTTAAAATCCAAAATCCTGTCTTTTTCTCTGCAAATCTCCATATTATTTCCAGGTTTGCTCTCGTGTATTCCTCCTCAGAGTTCAGAGCAGACTGGGAGCACTAAAGAGCCTGAGCCCTGCCTCTGGGCTTTGACACTTCATGTTTTAAATCTGTGTTTTCTCACGACAGCGCGGTGTTCATGGAGAGAGAGAGAGAGCGGAGAGAGCAGACGACTAAAAGACTAACTGATACTCTGCAGATGACGTCATCAACTTTCCCCGTGTGTGATGCTAACTGTAGGCAGTGTTGGGAAGGTGACTTTTAAAATGTAATCCCCTACAGATTACAGATTACACACCCCAAAATGTAGTTTGTAACGTAATCCATTAAATTACTTTAGGTGAGTAATGTAATCTGAATACTTTGGATTACTTGATTTGCTGTAGAGAAGCAAAGACGAGGATATCGTAACATAAGAAGTTTTGTCTGTTAAAAGAAAATAAAAAGCCCAGACTTTCTTTAACCAAATTAAAAATATTATTGATAGAAGAGGCACGGTCCACACAGCAGGATTTAGTCCTGTTAAATCCTGTTTTAGTCCTGGTTTAGTCCTGTTTTAGTCCTGGTTTAGTCCTGTTTTAATCCTGTTTTAGTCCTGGTTTAGTCCTGTTTTAGATCTAGTTTAGACCTGGTTTAGTCCTGGTTTAGTCCTGTTTTAATCCTGTTTTAGTCCTGTTTTAGTCCTGTTTTAGTCCTGGTTTAGTCCTGTTTTAAATCCTGTTTTAGTCCTGGTTTAGTCCTGTTTTAATCCTGTTTTAGTCCTGGTTTAGTCCTGGTTTAGTCCTGGTTTTAATCCTGTTTTAGTCCTGGTTTAGTCCTGTTTTAGATCCTGGTTTAGTCCTGTTTTAGTCCTGGTTTAGTCCTGTTTTAGTCCTGGTTTAGTCCTGTTTTAGTCCCGGTTTTAGTCCTGTTTTAGTCCTGGTTCAGTCCTGTTTTAGATCTAGTTTAGATCTGGTTTAGTCCTGTTTTAGTCCTGGTTTAGTCCTGTTTTAGTCCTGGTTTAGTCCTGGTTTTAGACCTGTTTTAGAGCTGGTTTAGATCTAGTTTAGACCTGGTTTAGTTTCCGGCAATGAGTGGAATTAAATAAAATGTATTTATTTCAATAAAGTAACTGTAATCCAATTACCACTCACTGAAACAGTAACTGTAACTGAATACAGTTACTCATAATTTGAACTCTGATTACATAACTCCGGTACATGTAATCTGTTAATCTGTGAACATGTATTGGACTTTAATATGATCTTTATTTTGACACAATCTGACCAGAAAAAAACTGATTTAGGCTACGTTCAGACTGCAGGGCTTAATGCTCAATTCAGATTTTTTGGTTAAATTAGATTTTTTTGTGAGGTTGTTCACAATTCCAATTAAATGTGACTTGTATGTGATCTCCAGCGTGAACTTTAAATACCTCCAAAGTGTCCCGCATGTGCACTGGAGGACGATCTGCTTGTTGTTTATGGAAGTCGCCTAAACGCTGGGTGTAAATGACAAACAAACAGAGCGATCTGATGTGAGTAATCAGAGACATGATGATCAGAAAGAAATGTGATCATTTTGTCATTTTTATTTTATTTTCATCATCGTTTAGCTCCAGAAATCGGTTCGTAATCAGCTTGTGAGTTGCATGTACCGCAGTGATGAGCAGGAGAATGTGACCTGCTGATGTGATGGATGTGAGGGGCACAGTGACCTCACACACACACACACACACACACACACACCGACAAACAACACACACACAACAGATGTATTAGTCAGAGGAGTTGGACCTGTGCCCAATAAAACCTGCAACACTGGGGCTACATTTATACGATGACAGTCTGAACAGAAAACACAAAAGTGGCTTTGAGTCTTTTAGTCCTGTTTTAATCCTGTTTTAGTCCTGTTTTAGTCCTGTTTTAGTCCTGGTTTAGTCCTGTAGTCCTGTTTTAGTCCTGTTTTAGTCCTGGTTTAGACCTGGTTTTAGTCCGGTTTAGTCCTTTTTAGTCCTTTTTAAGTCCAGGTTTAGTCCTGTTTTAGTCCTGGTTTTATTCCTGTTTTAATCCTGTTTTAGTCCTGTTTAGTCTGTTTTAGACTTGGTTTTAGTCCTGGTTTAGTCCTGGTTTAGTCCTGGTTTTAGACCTGGTTTTAGTCCTGGTTTAGTCCTGGTTTAGTCCTGTTTTAGTCCTGTTTTAGTCCTGTTTAGTCCTGTTTAGTCCTGTTTTAGTCTGGTTTAGTCTGGTTTTAGTCCTGTTTTAGTCCTGGTTTAGTCCTGGTTTAGTAGTCCTGGTTTAGTCCTGTTTTAGTCCTGGTTTTAGTCCTGTTTTAATCCTGGTTTTAGTCCTGTTTTAGTCCTGTTTTAGTCCTGTTTTAGTTCCTGGTTTAGTCCCTGTTTTAGTCCTGGTTTAGTCCTGGTTTAGTCCTGTTTTAGTCCTGTTTAGTCCTGTTTAGTCCTGGTTTAGTCCTGGTTTAGTCCTGGTTTTAGTCCTGGTTTAGTCCTGTTTTAGTCCTGGTTTTAGTCCTGTTTTAGTCCTGTTTTAGTCCTGGTTTAGTCCTGGTTTAGTCCTGGTTTAGTCCTGTTTTAGTCCTGGTTTTAGTCCTGGTTTAGTCCTGTTTTAGTCCTGGTTTAGTCCTGTTTTAGTCCTGGTTTTAGTCCTGGTTTAGTCCTGGTTTAGTCCTGGTTTTAGTCCTGTTTTAGTCCTGGTTTTAGTCCTGGTTTAGTCCTGGTTTAGTCCTGTTTTAGTCCTGGTTTAGTCCTGTGTTTCGCGTCTTCACTTTTTATTCCGTGTTTAGATGAGTGTTTTCAGGAGTAAATCTGCGTACATACGGTGACGCAAAAATGTGTGGAATTGGACTGTGTATGTTTGCACTTAAAGCAACAAGGGCGTCTTTGGACATACAGACGATTTCACTCTATTTTCATCAGCTCCTCCTTCCACAAAGTCGTCCCACCATCGACAGGTTCTCCAGGTTTTGTCCATATTCGTCTGAGTCGCCTGCGACCAACTGGTGCATCCAGAATTTGACAGAGGTGACTGCAGATCCTTCTCTCTTCACTAATAATATCTTCTGTACATTTGTTGGGACATTTGTTTGTGTGTACTGTATGTTTGTGACGTAAATGTGTACGCAACCTGAGCAGATCTGACCAGAGTTTTGCATCTTGGGCAGTGTAGACAGAAACACTACAGCCCCAAAAACGCCATCACCGTCTGAACGAAAGGCACTTCTGATCAAATATTTAGTATATGTAGTATTTAGTTTTTTTACCCATAAGCGTTTTTGTGTAAATAGGCCCTGAATTTGTCTTAATCAAGTTAAACTCCTGAGCTTAGACTGTGCTATTCTTACATTAACCTCACTCATGGAACTGTTATGTACTTCTACCAAAACATTCTTCTTCTTCTAAGTACATTTCCCATTCATTTTTGCCATTGACTTTCTGATTAATTCATGTGGTAATAAACTAAAAGACTTAGACAAATTTATTGATCCACAAGGGAAATTATTTGGACACGATAGCTTAGACATCACAATATAATATAATAAAGAGAAAAAATATAAATTGTAATAATAAACTCAAAATAAGTAGCAAAAAAGAGCAAGAGCAGGTGTCAAATAAGACATAATTATATAAATGTACAAGTCTAAATAAAATAGAAAAATAAGTAATAAAATATCAAATCACAGCTATAGACAAGAGGTCATAGGAAGACAACAATAATATAATGATTGACAGGACATAGGGTTACATAAGGGTTGTTGTACAGTTGTAGGGAGTATTATCTGTCACATATGGGTGAGTTGTTGTACAATTGTAGGGAGTATTATCTGTTACATAAGGATGAGTTGTTGTACAGTTGTAGGGAGTATTATCTGTTACATAAGGGTGAGTTGTTGTACAGTTGTAGGGAGTATTATCTGTTACATAAAGGGTGAGTTGTTGCACAGTTGTAGGGAGTATTATCTGTTACATAAGGGTGAGTTGTTGTACAGTTGTAGGGAGTATTATCTGTTACATAAAGGTGAGTTGTTGCACAGTTGTAGGGAGTATTATCTGTTTACATAAGGGTGAGTTGTTGCACAGTTGTAGGGAGTATTATCTGTTACATAAGGTGAGTTGTGTTGCACAGTTGTAGGGAGTATTATCTGTTCATAAGGGTGAGTTGTTGTACAGTTGTAGGGAGTATTATCTGTTACATAAGGGTGAGTTGTTGTACAGTTGTAGGGAGTATTATCTGTTACATAAGGGTGAGTTGTTGTACAGTTGTAGGGAGTATTATCTGTTACATAAGGGTGAGTTGTTGTACAGTTGTAGGGAGTATTATCTGTTCCATAAGGGTGAGTTGTTGTACAGTTGTAGGGAGTATTATCTGTTACATAAGGGTGAGTTGTTGTACAGTTGTAGGGAGTATTATCTGTTACATAAGGGTGAGTTGTTGTACAGTTGTAGGGAGTATTATCTGTTCCATAAGGGTGAGTTGTTGTACAGTTGTAGGAGTATTATCTGTTCATAAGGTGAGTTGTTGCACAGTTGTAGGGAGTATTATCTGTTACATAAGGGTGAGTTGTTGTACAGTTGTAGGGAGTATTATCTGTTACATAAAGGTGAGTTGTTGTACAGTTGTAGGGAGTATTATCTGTTCCATAAGGGTGAGTTTTGTACAGTTGTAGGGAGTATTATCTGTTACATAAGGGTGAGTTGTTGCACAGTTGTAGGGAGTATTATCTGTTACATAAAGGTGAGTTGTTGCACAGATGTAGGGAGTATTATCTGTTACATAAAATTGAGTTTTTGTTGCACAATTGTAGGGAGGATTATCTGTATAACTTAATAACAGTGAGAGTAACAGATGTGATAGTTTTATGGGTACATTTTGAACCGTTTGAACACATCTTGACTCAAACTGATGAAATCTCGTAGAATAAAAGTGCCCAGTATGGCTCCATATTTTCCACAGTGAAGTTTACACGGGTGTTTGTAGAAAGTGGAGGCGATCTGAGGCGCTGGAGCCTAAAAGAGAATTAAACATGGAGACGCTCATGTGGCAGCTGCTTCAGGAAGTGTCGTCAATAAAACATGATTGGAGTTTTACTGAGAGTTACAGAAGAACTAAGGAACTTTGAACCGAGTCTGAGAGGAGGAGAAATTAAAGACAACAGTGGCGATAGATCATAAATGTGCTTCAAATCTGAGCAAGGCTTATTCACCCACTTAAACCATATTATTCTAAAATACTTGGCCAGTTTTCAACTTCACTTTTCTAAATTACTTTCATAAACTCAAACATGCATGAATCACTTTAAATACGACTTCAGGGGAAACAGTTATAGCACGTTAAAAGCTTCACATACACCAAATATTAAAGGGACAGTCTGGAATTTTGGACATAGGACCTCACTTGAAGGATTTATGTCTGTGCAGCAGCAGTGAGTTGTACTTCCTGATAGAAAGCTCGGCAGTGGTGGACTGATATATGAGAAAATAGTCCCTCAACATGCCATGATTCATGCGACACAAGGTTAGTTTTATGTCAAACATTATTCTGTCGACACAGACATTTACATGGACAGTCTGGTGTAATAATAGATTTGTTTTGGGTGTTTTGTGGAGTGGGAGGCTAACTATGGCCATTGACATGCACTAGCCTAGCTCCAGCGACCTCTGCAAATACAAGGACTGGATGGAATATTTTAAAAAGTATTTCCTGTCGTCTCCAACACTCTGGCTCACTGTGTTTGAATGAGGTCCAAAATTCCGAACTGTCCCTTTAAAGTAAAAATGAAAGGTACACTGTGTAACTTTTCTGGGGAAAATCTGTCACTTTGTCTCTGTTCAGGTGAATGTTCCACGGTATGGCATTAAAACTTTCACTATTCAAGGTGTAAAGAAAGCGACGCAATTAGGTGAAGTAAGCAGTCAGATCTGTGGAGAGGTGACCCATTCACAGTAAGAAGGCGCATATTTCAAAGTGTTTTTGAGTTATAAAAACCTATAATAGAGGCTTTGCACCGTCACGTGACCCTATAGCAACGGTACCTATGCCGCCATGACACCGGGCACACTATGTCATTGACTTCAGCAGCATTGGAGAAACATGGGCAGGTTTTGTTGTGTATTTGGTTGTTCTAGACGCTCTGAAAGGGATAAAATGAATCGTTTCTTCACTGTTCCTCTGGAAATTACTCATCAGGATCAAACAAAGGAATTATTGAAAAAAAGATGCGGGAATTATGGCTAGAGAACATAAACCGCGAAGAAATTTCCTATGGTACCATCAAGACACACTCACGTCACTTTCATCAAGGTATTTGCTATTTAAATAGTTTCATAGTTTATTTAATGAGAGAAGCACATTTACTGAACTAAAATGTAAAAAGAAAACATTTGCAGTGTGAGTGGCAGTAGAAACTGGATCTTCAAACGCACATATAAACATGTCACTCGTCGTAGGACCCATGTTTTCTTTATTGTCTTGTTTATTCACAACTATGTCTTCTAGAATTAATCTCTTTTTGTGAGTGGATCTTTCTAATGTTCACGAGGATCTTTTCATGGTCGATTCTTTCGAGGTTCAACTCACAGACTCTTCCACTCGTGCACCATGTTGATCATAGGAGCCCGGTGTGGGTTCGTTGAATCGTAAACTAGTGCGGGTTTTCCTGGATAAATTAATGACATTTTAGTTCAGTAAATGTGCTTCTTTCATTAAATAAATTATGAAACAATTTAAATAGCAAATACCTTGATGAAACTTCGGGTGTCTTGATGGTACAATAGGAAATCTCTTCGTGGTTTATGTTCTCTAGACATAATCCGTGTCTTTTTTTTGATAATTCCCTTGTTTGATCCTGATGAATCATTTCCAGAGGAACAGTGAAGAAACGATTCGTTTTATCCTTTCAGAGCGTCTAGAACAACCAAATACACAACAAAACCTGCCCATGTTTCTCCGATGCTGCTGAAGTCAATGACATAGTGTGCCCGGTGTCATGGCGGCGTAGGTACCGTTGCTATAGGGTCACGTGACAGTGCAAAGCCTCTATAGTAATTGTAAATGAGATTTTTAATGCCATAGTGTGGGAAATTCCAATAGTGCAGCTTTAAATCCATCTGGTAGACATTAAACCCAAAGTCCGGCACATGGTAATTGAATCAGTAACTTAAACATGCTTAATATATCTCTGTTAGTCACAAGTCAGCACTGTGTTTGGGACAGATTTTAGGAGAATGAGTCAGCGGGGCAACTCTCTGACTCACACGAGAACTCAAGAGTGAACTCATCGTCTCGAGTAGTCTCACAGGCCCGAGATCTGAGCCTGAAACCCGATCCGGACCCGATCCAGACCCGGGACAGACTGTGAGACACAAAAGCTGCCCCTCCATTCATCACAATGCACCAGCTCTGAACATGTGCTTATTTGTGGAACAGGGACAAAAGGAACAAGGAGCCCAGGGTCAAACAAAGAACACTCTGGTGATGTGATACGAGCGAGTTTATCGAGTGCCAGCAGCCAAAATAGATTGATTCTAGTGGAAACAACAGTAGTAGTAGTACTTCCACAAGTATACTGCAGTGTTATACATTTTACTATGTGTACTTTTATGTGTTTTAGCTTGTTAGTATGTCTGTGAGTGTCAGTATGTGTGTTACTTTTTTGTATGAAAAGTGCTTTGTAAATACAGTTTGATTGATTAATTGACATTGTCAGTGTTTGGGGGAATACAGCAGAAGTAGCATGACAAGTTATAGTGCTGGTGTTAGTAGTACTGGTGGTAGTAGTACACTAGACTGATTCATCAGCCAGTTTCACTTCGTAGAAACCGTCTGACCTCGCATCAAATTCGTTCGCTTAATGGGAGGCAGGTACTTTTTATATTTAACCAACAGCTTTTATTAAGCTTTTCCTAAATCCCGTAGGAAGCAGAAGACAATAATGTCTTTCCTCCTGGTAAAATTCAACAAACATTTTCTTTGTTTCGGCTTTAAATCCTCGATCTCAGGAATCGTTGACAACACAGAATATATGGCTCTTCTCTGATTGGCTGGTGCCCAAACTTGCACTTCTGGGGTTCTGACAAACCGTCTAGTGTGTTCTGATTCCTGACCTAGTCGCTGGAGAGAAATGAAATTGAGTGGAGGCACTAGGTGGCGCCAGACTGGCTAGTAGTACACTGAAAAAAAAAAACAACAACAAAAAAACATGTAGGTAATTTAAAATGACTTAAATGAAGAACATTTGACTTTATTTGAGTAGATTCAACTTGTCAAGTCAAATGATCTCCCAATGGAATAAGTGTGTTTGTCTTAATTCAAGCAACATTCGATTTTATTTTCAATGCAAAAAAGTTGTTATTTTTGTTTTTTTAAGCAAGATGTATTTTCATATTTTAAATACAAAAAGTCTTATTCCACTGGCAGATCATTTTACTTGTGAGGTGAAAGTTACTCAAATCATGATAGAACTTTAATTATTAATTATCATAATTCAAGTCTTAACTCGGCTAGATTTTGTATTTTGGAGGTTAGTAGTTGTAATTCTAATAGTCATTCTTCATTCACAACACACTGGGTGGTGGTGATACTATTGTAGCGACAGCTGCCCTGGGGCAGACAGACGAATCCACTGAGTCACAAGTTGGTGATTCCAGCAGACGAAAGCTGTCATTGTGTCCTTGGGCAAGACACTCAACCCCCCTCATACTCAGTGTCTGTGTACACTGGTGTGTGAGTGTGTGTGTGAATGGGTAAATGTTTCCTTGTTGTAAAGAGCTTTGAGCCTTGAAGGTGGAAAAGTACTATATAAAAATATGACCAGTTTACCAGTTAGTACTACTAGTAGTTGAAGTAGTAGTAATAGTAGATGATGTAGTTGGAGAAGTAGTTAAAACATTGGTTGTAATTACAGAAGATACAATATAAAACACTTGAAGATGATAGAAGAGATAGTGGCTCTGACCATAGGTAGAGTTTGAGGGGGTCAGAGGTGGTACTCCTCCCCCTAGTGGCTGAAATATGTCACGACATTGAGTCTATAATATGATCAATATAAATATTAACTTTTTAAAAAATGTATTAATATTTTAAATATGTCAATAAAAAAAAAAAATAAAAAAAAAAGGATTATATGAAATAAAATATCAATCCTAGTTTGAACCAGGACTAAACCAGGATTAAACCAGGATTAAACCAGGACTAAACCAGGACTAAACCAGGACTGAACCAGGACTAAACCAGGACTGAACCAGGATTAAACCAGGACTAAACCAGGATTAAACCAGGATTAACCAGATTAAACCAGAACCAGGACTGAACCAGGACTGAACCAGGACTAAACCAGGACTAAACCAAGGCTAAACCAGGAATAAAACAGGGCTAAACCAGGACTGAACCAGGACTAAACCAGGACTAAACCAAGGCTAAACCAGGAATAAAACAGGGCTAAACCAGGACTGAACCAGGCTTAAACCAGGACTAAAGCAGGACTAAACCAGGACGAAACCAGGACGGCCCATCCCGACACTCAGTCCTGGTTCAGTTCTGGTTCAGTCCTGTTTTAGTCCTGGTTCAGTCCTGGTCCTTCATGTCTCAGGTCACTAGAAGACAGTAGTGCAGATATCATGAGTCTGTGCAGGTTGTTTTCACCATTGCCAACTGCTCCGGTTTAACATTTAAGTTGTAGCTATTTTATATTTGTTATTTTTTATATCTACACCCCTGATCATGTGTGATGCTCGTGTCATTTGGCTTTATGGGAGCCTCATGAACACCACTGTTGTATGAGTAATAGCATAACACGAGTAAAGATAGTGAAAACCCACGTAGACAGTGGAGAGAGTAACATACCGTTTCTGTGAGTCTTTCTATCTTATGTAAAAACTGCACTGATCGAAGTGCTGTGATGTTGCTGTGTTCAGAGAGAGTCCTGTTTGTCCTTCACTTCACAAACAGACTCACAGCTCCAGATTCCTCCAGCCTCCCCCAGACACCAGTCAATATTCCGTCATGAATATTCACCACAACACAGCAACTTTATCCCCTCTCCTCCACCCGATAGTCCCCCAGCTGTCCCCCCGTACGCCCTCTGTGACCCCGCAGGCACCCGGACCACATTTACTGCAGTATTGTGGAGGATAAACGCAACTAGGACTTGCATTGTATTTTGAGATATTAACTCGAGTACTCAAGCGGTGCAAAAATACTGGACCAGAGAGATACTGCGTGTTTATGATAACTGCAAAATTGTACCTCCTCAAACTCCTTAATGCATCTGAAGAAGCTGTTGGGCAATTTCAGCGGTAATTTACAAAAACAATGGTGTTGCGGTAGAATATTAAGCAAAAAAAAAATCATCTTTCCAAATATTTCTACGTTATAAAGTGCACTCAGAGTCCAAAACCTGTTTGAATCCATTTCGATGTTTTGTTTTGTTTAGTTTTTTTTCTACAGTATCCATATGATTTACTATCTCCAGTCAGTTACAGGTCAGATCTGTGGAGAACTGGGCTTGCTTATGTTGTTCATGTATGTTTTTTGCAGTAAAAATAATAAAAACAGGCCATCCTTTGGGACTTTCCAGGTGAAGAAAAAGCATCGCCATGGAGACGAGCAGATGGCAGACTCTCCCTACACACGGCATTAAATTTAAATCTGTATTTTTTATTTCATTTTTATTTAATTTATTTTTTGTTACATTTCAACAGGGTTATGGAAGCGAATAAAGGACATGGGGCCATTGTTGCCGGGGACGTGGTTTTCTGGTGAATTGAAGAGCAGGTGAAAAATATTGTTTGCGGGTTTGGCCAGAGCTATTTTCCACATAAAAATATATTATGTTTTTTCGACTCATCCTACTGAAAGGCCTGATTTTCGGTGTCAAATCCTCATATTCAAAGCCATCGTCGCTGCGGAGCTTCTGTTTGTGTGTGAGAGAGAGGGGAGGGGGCAGGTCTGTGTTACCGGAGGAGCTCTGCTTTCATAAATACTGTGGAAAATACAGCTGCGCCGTCCATTTCGCAGGTTTTGGGAGGTTTTTCAGGCGCTCTTGTGTGGGTTGGGTCGCTGAAGCCTGGCAACCCGGCATGGGGCAATCAAGTTCGATTGCACTCACGCTGGATTTAGGAGTGTTCGTGGGGCCCGGTTCGATTGGGCTAGTGTGAGTCCGCCGTTAGCCAACTCCAGAAAGCTCTAAGCAGTAATGCCCTAGCCACTTATTTAAATAGATCCATGGAGGAAATCTGCAAACAAACTGAAAAATCATTTGAAACATTCTACAATTACTAGCTCAAATATCTGTTCAATGACTAGTCTGAATACACAGCCTCCATATTACTGGCTGGTTTGGTGTTTGACATCAGCACTGAAACTAACCATCACTACAAAGTGGTCAGTGAAAGTACCGTAGTAATAGTATAGAGTAATACTATAGTGCAATGTATAGAGTAATAGTGTAGTGTAAAATATAGAGTAATAGTATAGTGCAATAGTATAGAGTAACAGTGTAGTGTAATAGTATAGAGTAATAGTGTAGTGTAAAAGTATAGAGTAATAGTGTAGTGTAATAGTATAGAGTAATAGTGTAGTGTAATAGTATAGAGTAATAGTGTAGTGTAATAGTATAGAGTAATAGTGTAGTGTAATAGTATAGAGTAACAGTGTAGTGTAGTGTAGTGTAATAGTAGTATAGTAGTAATAGTGTAGTGTAATAGTATAGAGTAATAGTGTAGTGTAATAGTATAGAGTAACAGTGTAGTGTAATAGTATAGAGTAACAGTGTAGTGTAATAGTATAGAGTAATAGTGTAGTGTAATAGTATAGAGTAATAGTGTAGTGTAATAGTATAGAGAGTAACAGTGTAGTGTGTAATAGTATGTAGTAATAGTAATAGTGTAGTGTAGTAATAGTATAGAGTAACAGTGTAGTGTAATAGTATAGAGTAACAGTGTAATAGTGTAGTGTAATAGTATAGAGTAATAGTGTAGTGTAATAGTATAGAGTAACAGTGTAGTGTAATAGTTATAGAGTAAGTAATAGTGTAGTGCAATAGTATAGTAGAGTAACAGTGTAGTGTAATAGTATAGAGTAGTTGTAGTGTATATAGAGTAACAGTGTAGTGTAATAGTATAGAGTAATAGTGTAGTGTAATAGTATAGAGTAACAGTGTAGTGTAATAGTATAGAGTAACAGTGTAGTGTAATAGTATAGAGTAATAGTGTAGTGTAATAGTATAGAGTAATCAGTGTAGTGTAATAGTATAGAGTAACAGTGTAGTGTAATAGTATAGAGTAATAGTGTAGTGCAATAGTATAGAGTATCAGTGTAGTGTAATAGTATAGAGTAATAGTGTAGTGTAATAGTATAGAGTAACAGTGTAGTGTAATAGTATAGAGTAACAGTGTAGTGTAATAGTATAGAGTAACAGTGTAGTGTAATAGTATAGAGTAACAGTGTAGTGTAATAGTATAGAGTAATAGTGTAGTGTAATAGTATAGAGTAACAGTGTAGTGTAATAGTATAGAGTAACAGTGTAGTGTAATAGTATAGAGTAAGGCAAGGCAAGGCAAGGCAAGTTTATTTGTATAGCACAATTCGTACACAAAGTAATTCAAAGTGCTTTACAGAATAAGAAATACATTAAAATCATAATAAAAACAAATCAAAACATAAATAATCATGAAGATTAAAATTTAAAAAGAGAGACATAAATTGGAGAGAAGAGTGCGGAATGAAAACCTTTCAGTTATTTGCACAGTTAAACAGAAATGTTTTGAGTCTGGATTTAAACAGCGTCACAGAAGAGTCTGTCTCACATGTTCAGGAAGACTGTTCCAGGTTTTAGCTGCATGAACCTGAAACGCTGACTCCCCTTGTTTAGTTCTGACTCTGGGGCACCAGCAGGAGGCCGGTCCCTGAGGTCCTCAGAGTGCGAGATGGTTCATATGACACTAACATGTCACAGATGTACTTTGGTGCTCGGCCATGGAGAGACTTGTACACAAGCAGAGCTGCTTTAAAGTCTATTCTCTGAGGCACAGGAAGCCAGTGCAGAGACCTGAGCACAGGACTTATGTGCTCGTACTTCCTAGTTCGAGTAAGGACCCGAGCTGCAGCATTCTGGATGTTCTGCAGCTGTCTCACAGCTCGTTTAGAGAGACCAGTGAGCAGACCATTACAGTAGTCTAACCTACTGGAGACAAATGCATGGATAAGTTTCTCCAAGTCTGATTTAGACAGTAAACCTTTGATTTTTGCTATGTTTTTTAGATGGTAAAAGGCTGCAGATGTTATTGATTTTATGTGACTGTTAAAGTTCAAGTCTGAGTCCATTATTACCCCTAGATTTCTTGCCTGATTTGAAGGTTTTAGAGCGAGAGACTGGAGGTGACTGCTGGACACTGTCCCTTTGTTTCTGTGGACCAAACACTATGACTTCAGTCTTGTCAGAGTTTAGCTGGAGAAAGTTGTTTTGCATCCACACACTGATCTGTTGGATGCAGTGACCAAGTGACTCCACTGGTCCATAGTCTCCTGCTGCCAGAGAGACGTAGATCTGAGTGTCGTCTGCATAATTGTGGTACGACACGTTATTTGCTGCTTATTAACTGGCCTAATGGCAGCATGTAGAGATTGAACAACAGGGGGCCCAGGATTGACCCCTGAGGCACCCCACAGGTCAGGGCCATGTCATCTGAGACACAGTTTCCAATTTCAACAAAATACTTCCTGTCTTCTAGATAGGACTTGAACCAGTTTAGTACAGTACCAGAGATGCCCACCCAGTCCTCTAGTCTCTGTAAGAGGATCCCATGATCGACAGTGTCAAAAGCAGCACTCAGATCTAACAGGATCAAGACTGAGACTTTGCCTGCATCAGTGTTCAGGCGGATGTCATTTGTCACCTTGATAAGAGCAGTCTCAGTGCTGTGGTGGGCTCTAAAACCTGACTGGAAAACATCAAAGGAGTTGTTCATTTGGAGAAAGTTCGTAAGCTGTTGGTAAACAGCTTTTTCAAGGACTTTGGCAAAAAAACGGCAGATTTGAGATGGGTCTGAAATTGTTCAGTACTGTGGCATCAAGACTGCTCTTCTTTAGGAGAGGCTTAATGACCGCAGTTTTCAACGCATTTGGGAATGTTCCAGATTGAAGTGACATGTTAACTATGTGAGTGAGTGGTGAAAGTAAACTGTTGAGGACGGACTTTAGAAATCTAGTGGGTAACATGTCCAGGCAGCAAGTAGATGAACTCAGACTGGTAACGATCTCTAAAACAGTTTTGTCAGTTACAGGTGCAAAGTGATTCAGCTCTAAGTGTCTCTGTGGCTGCATGCTTGTTATTTGTGTTGTGGAATTGATGGCATTTTTGATGCCCTGAACTTTGTCATTAAAGAAAACTGCAAACTCATTACATTTAGATGTGGAAATTACTTCTAGTGGCAGTGGAGCTGGAGGGTTTGTTAATCTGTTCACTGTTGCAAACAGGACACGAGAGTTGTTACTGCAATTACCAATAATGTCCGAAAAAATACTTCTCTCTTGTTTTACTCAAAGTGTAGTTGTAACATATGCATTGTTCCTCTGTAAATCTCATAATGAACCTGGAGGTTTGACTTGCGCCATTTCCGCTCAGCCTTCCGGCACTCCCTTTTCTGTGCCCTGACTGAGTCATCATTCCTCCACGGAGCTTTTTGCCTATCTTTAACCACTTTAACCTTTATCGGGGGCGATGGCATCCAGAACATTCAAAACACTCAAAGTCACAGAGTTCAACACATCATCAACATTAGAACATGAGGCAATTTCAAAATGTATCATTTCCATGAACAGTGCACCTGTGTTATCATTTATGTGTCTCCTTCGAACAACTGTAGGAGCAGCCGGTGGTTTGGGAATAACAGACAGGTCAAAAAAAGACACAGAAATGATCAGACAGAGCAACATCAACCACACTGACATTTGAAATATTTACACCCTTTGTAATGAGCAGGTCCAGAGTGTGCCCTCTGTTGTGAGTGGGCTCACTGACATGCTGAGTCAGACCAAAAGTTTCAAGGACAACATTAAGCTCTTTGGCATTTTTGTCACACACATTATCCACATGTACATTAAAATCACCTGTAATGACTAAACCATCAAAGTCTGTGCAAACAACTGAAAGCATCTCAGTAAAATCATCAATAAAACCTTGACAGTGCTGAGGAGGTTTGTATATGACTATGTAGAGTCTGGACGGTGATTGTTTTAGCTCCATTTTGAAGGAAACATACTCAAATGATGAAAACACCCCAAATGACAACCTGTGAGAGTAACAGTGTAGTGTAATAGTATAGAGTAACAGTGTAGTGTAATAGTATAGAGTAACAGTGTAGTGTAATAGTATAGAGTAACAGTGTAGTGTAATAGTATAGAGTAACAGTGTAGTGTAATAGTATAGAGTAACAGTGTAGTGTAATAGTATAGAGTAATAGTGTAGTGTAATAGTATAGAGTAATAGTGTAGTGTAATAGTATAGAGTAATAGTGTAGTGTAATAGTAAATAAGTAAGTCTTTATTTCTATAGCACTTTTCACAGACATACAGTATGTCACAAAGACATTTTACAGAGCATTATTTAGCATTATTCATTCCTCTATACCCGGCGGTGGGAAGCTACTATTATAGCCACAGCTGCCCTGGGGCAGACTGACAGAAGCGCGGTTGCCATGCTAATCAGCACCATTGGTCCCTTCGACCACCACTATCACTCACGCACACACCACTTTCATACTAGGCAATGTGGGTGAACTGTCTTGCCTATGGACACAATGACAGTTTTGTGACTAGCGCCCCCCTGTGGCACCTGATTTTCCCAGTGTCTCCCATCCAAGTACTGACCAGACCCAGCCCTGCTGAGCTTCTGATATCTGATGGGATCAGGCTTTGAAAAGCCGGTAAAGCCGGTTGTAAAAGGTGAGTAATAGTATATAGTGTATTAGTACTGTATAGTGTAATAGTGTAGTGTAATAATATAGTGCATTAGTATAGTATTATAGAGTATTGTAACAGCATAGTATATTAGTATAGTGTAATAGCACAGAGTAATTGTATAGTGTATTAGTACAGTGTAATAGTATATACAGTAATAGTATGTAGTGTAATAGTATAGTGTAATTATATAGTGCATTATTATAGTATAATTGTATATTGTAACAGTATAGTATATTAGTATAGTGTAACAGTATTAATAGTATAGTGTAATAGTATATAGAGTGATAGTATATAAAGTAATAGTATGTAGTGTAATAATACAGTGTAATAACAGTAGAATAGTGTCAGAGTGTGCGTCCTGTGGGTTGAAGTTGATGGTTGGTCTGGACTTGAGGTTGGATTGAATGAGTTCATGTCTCATCTGAGTCTCAGATCAATGCAGTTTAATCAGAGTTAATGAAAACTACTGCAGCTAAAACAAGACAAAGTCACTCTGACCAAACACACAAGAACACATACAGTCTCTGTTTTATACTGTACAACCATGTTTATATGTCAACATTCTGATGACGTAAACGAGGCTATTGATACTTTGGAATGGCATCACGCTGGGGGTGTTTTATATGCATGTCTATGGTGGAAAGCTCAGCAGTTACAGTGGAGACACAAAGCACACATTAGCGAACACAGACAAAAAACTGAAAACGTCAGAAAAAATATAGGAGCCTGTGATCAATCCGAGCGCTCATGGTGCTGTGTAGGAGTTTGACTTTGTGATTTGTGAGAGTGACTAAATGAAAAGGCTCATTAGATAATAGTGGTAGTCTGTAATTTCATATGAAGCAAATCAGACTGTGGTAAAATAAAACTAATTTGAGCTTTGTTAGAACATTACCTCATTAAAACTTTTGCTATAACTCTGTAAACCAACATTTACTCCAAGAAATGCAAGACAATTTGATCATCTGAATAATAATATCTTTTTTATTTTGTTTTGTTTCCATGATTCTGTCAAAATTTCCCTCTCTTGCTCTGTGCTGCTGGCCTGGACTCCTTATTTAGTCTCTATTTTAGATTTTATAATTACCTCCGCCAAGGAGGTTATGTTTTTGCCGACGTTTGTCTGTTTGTTTGTTTGTTTGTTTGTTTGTCTGTTAGCAACATAACTCAAAAAGTTATGGACCGATTTTAATGAAATTTTCAGTATTTGTTGGAAATGTGAAAAGGAAGAACTGATTTCATTTTGGGGGTGATCCGGAAGAAATCCTGGATTCTGGATCACTTTGAAATTTTTGTTAACATTGTGGTAAATGGGGCCAAAAATTTTGTTCCTCAATATCTCGGTTAATTATTGACCAAACCCAATGAAATGTGACTCAGGGATGGACAATGGGATCCTCTTTCATATTCCAAATTCTGATCTGGATCTGATCCAGAAGACTGATTTTATCGCAATTTATATAAAAAATGGGGGTAGTCCTTGGTGGAGGTCTGCGCTCTCTGACTGCTTTTCTAGTGTTGTTTTGTTGATTATGTGAAAAATGCTGTTCCAAAATTGTCCATTGCTTTTATAGTTGAATTGTTGTACTGCTTCTGAGTTCCTTGTTTTTTGGGGACATCAAATTAAATTGTAAAAAGTCCATATGATGCTATTTTCTGATCTATAATATCAATAATGTTGTTTTCTCATCACAAACAGACCTGGAATTGTGTTTTGTTTCATTCACACATGTTTAACACACAAATTCTGCATTATGAGTCCTTCTCTCAAGCAGAAAACACCACCTTGTGAAGTGCTCAACTGTGTTTTTAAACTCCATACACCTTCACTAGAATCATTTAGATAATTTCAGACCTGGAAATGCCCATATCTACTGAACTATAGATACAAGGGGCTGTTAACTTGAAAACTATACCACTACCATGACATCACAAGGTGGAACAGAGCGTTTTGAGCTTTGCAGATGTAGACAGACTAATATTACAGCATTACTCAAACATGTGTGAATGAAACAAAACACAACTCCAGGTCTGTTTTTGATAACGTAACAGCATTCGAACATGGCTTAAAATTTCATGTATCATTTGTTCATTCGCTTTCCAAAATAAAACCAAAAATAAGAAAACAAAAAAACAACAATTTTCTTCATTATTAGTCTCCAAAGTCAAAATGAAAAAACAGTTAACGATTCGTTTTTTCAGTTTTTGATTTTGTGTTTAAATGAATAATGGAAAAAAACGGATAACGGCCGTTTCCGGTTTCATCCAAATAAGCAAGATGAGTAAACCGGAAATGAACCTTTACTAGGAGCATAGACACACACATATATATATACAGTATATATCAGGACTGATCCAAGGACTGAACCAGGACTAAACCAGGACTGAACTAGGAGGACTGAACCAGAATTAAAATAGGACTAAAACAGGACTAAACCATCGTCCAGTTGTGGTTTGAGGACACCCAGCTCCAGGATCTCCCTCTCTCTCTCAAGTCGCTCAAGATCAAGTTCAAGCTCAAAAGTTCCATTCCTTTGTCAAGGGTTCGTTCGAAGTAAATGTAAAGAAATGATCGCTCAGTCGAAAAAAAAAAACTTTACTTAAGTACGTTTTTATTCACACCACAGCCCAATGTGCAGAGTGGAATATTTACAGTGAAAAATTAGGTAGTAAATTCCAAAAAAAAAAAAAAAAAAAAAAGAAGTATTTACAACAATGTTTACAATAATCGCACTTACAGAAGCCAGCACCCACGCAGTCAGGCCAAAAACAGACAGCTCAAATGACTGGAGCTCCCTCCTTTTATATCCCTTAGCCCCTCCCCCCGGGCTAACCAATTAATGAAAAATGGGGTTTTAAAGGAATTAACATGAGCAAAACTGTACTGATGAACACAGATCAACTTGGAAATAAACATAATAAAAATAACTTAAAGAACCCGTCATATGGTTATCATAAATTCAATTAAATAACTTAAAAATCAAAAATAACACCCAAAATACACCACAATGTTCGAGTCCAAGATCACATGTCCACCTTGAGCGCGCCATTATGCGCTATTTAAAGCACAACCAGGAAGTGCCTTGGTTTGGCCCCCGAACCAGAGAACGGCGTGGAGACTGCTGCAGGTAAGGCTACGTTCAGACTGCAGGGCTTAACGCTCAATTCCGATTTTTTTGTGAAATCCGATGTTTTTGCGAGGTCGTTCACATTTCCAATTAAATGCGACTTGTGTGTGACTCCAGTGTGAACAGTTAAAAAATGGCCCAAAAGTTTCCCGCATGTGCACTGGAGACACGATGACGTCAACCGCAGTGAGCGTGCTCTGTGTTTACGGAAGTTGTCCAAACATGGACGCAGCATTGAGCACCTGGAGATTTTAAAGTTCCTCTCGTACCGGAGCCAGAACATGAACAACTTACTTGTTTTAAGGAGGAGATTGAGAAGGAGAAGGACGAGGTTTTTGACAGTGGCAGCGACGTCCATTGAAAGGAACATGTGGATGCAGAGACGTAGCCAAGAGTGGTGAGTGATGTGCTTCACTTCAGTGACATGGAGTTCATTAACAATTTTCGCTACTTCAGTGCAGAATAGTGACGCTTGTGGCTTGTTGATAATGTGTAAGTCAGATGAATGCACTTTGGCCGTTAGACTGAAGTTGCATGTCAAAAGATCAGGGAAAACAGTCCAGATGTCGGGGAAACAGGGCCGTGAGACAGAAACCGGGGGGGGGACGGATGAAGACACGCCAGTCGGGCAATGACGGGGCAACATGGGCGCTCACATCCTTTATTGTAATTGTCATATAAAATAAGGACATTTTTAATCATACAGTATGCATCAAACAGACAGCATAGTATTTTAAAAGTGCATAATAGTGTAAACCACCACGTAAACATTACAGCAGCTATGTGATCATTAGAATACAGAACTAGTAATATCAGTGCAGTTGCAAAGGTGCGTATCAACAAATCACAACAAAAGAACCAAAAGAACTGGGACATCAGGGACAGGGGAGTCTAGATGATTAGTCTTGGTTTAGTCCTGGTTTAGATCTGATTTTGTCCTGGTTTAGTCCGTATGTTGGCGCAAAAGTTCATAATCAATGTTTCTTTTGCTCAAAAAATAATCCCGGTGAAGTGATGACATTTTTTTGACAGTCACGTCGTATCTGTGAATTCGTATTCGTACAGAAGGAAGCATAATCATAAATTTTTATTTTGTGATTGTAATTCTTGATGTTGAAACTTTTCAATTTGTATTCCGATGGACAAAATACACACAGTGCATTTTCTGTATGACTGGACTCATTCGAGAGTTTACAAATATTTATTTTATGCTCAACTACAGCCAAATATGCAGGGATTTCACAAATATGCACACATTTTTATCCTATGCACAGGAATATTTCTGAAGGTTTTCCTACTCCGTACATGTATCAGACGCAGAAATGGAAACTGCTCTCCTGTCCTGTCATCAATACATTAGGTAAGTGCAGCTGTAAGCATATGCAAGCTATACATATACACTTTTCAGATCAATATTTTTTGGAAATTGTGTGATTTTGCTAACATGATCGCATAAAATGTTAGACAAGCGCAGTTTAAGTCACGTACACAGGAAACCCATATGGAAAAGATATAGACAAATCATACACCATTTGAACATGTTTTATCTGAATCCTAAAAGATTTGTATATGACAGTGAAAACTGTTACAAGATCTTTGGTAAATATGTGCAGCATGAAACATGTAAAACTTTGTAACCTGCAAGAGCTGAATATGACACTAATC
Source organism: Boleophthalmus pectinirostris (assembly GCF_026225935.1). Lineage (NCBI taxonomy): Eukaryota > Metazoa > Chordata > Actinopteri > Gobiiformes > Gobiidae > Boleophthalmus > Boleophthalmus pectinirostris. Next base: position 5,144,649 of record NW_026571541.1, on the reverse strand, counting down.
CCACACACAATCTCCTCACAAGTGTTGGACAAAGATCATTTTTACCACAGAATCACAGAAAAACAAATGAAATGATGTTTGTTTCCTTAAACTTGATTGCTGTGTTGTGTGTGTATGAGAGTGAGAAAGAAAATGATCACTGTGTGTGTCTGTGGGTGTGTGCGTGTATGTGTGTGTGTGTGTGTGCGTGTGTGTGTGTGTGTGCGTGTGTGTGCGTGTGTGCGTGTGTGTGTGTGTGTGTGCGTGTGTGTGTGTGTGTGTGTGTGTGTGTGTGTGCGTGAGTGTGTGTTTGCGTGTGTGTGCGTGTGTGGTGTGTGTGTTGGGCAGCATGGGGGTAAACACAGTAATGCAAATATTGCATTACAACCTTCAAAAAACATAAGACACACACTCTTCCACTGATGTCACAGTGAACAAACATCAGGCTGTAAAAAGATTTTTACTCTGCAAAATCCTGTAGCTCCTTTCCTTGTTGCCTCTACAAGTACCAAGATACTTGTAACTGTCCTCAACATCTCCTATTGTTCCAGCTACAAGTAGCAGCTGGTTTGCTCAACTGGCAAGTCCCTGGACTTTCATATGGGGGACCTGGGTTCAAACCTCCTTCTGACTCAGATTTAGTTTTTTGTTTTTTAACTGCAACATATAATTAAAGAATACAAACATTACATGGAACATACAAAGAAAATGTAGTTTATCATGCACATTACCTGTAAATGTCATGCAAAATGTTCAATTTATCTTTACTATTATTTCATAATATAGTTGTATGAGAAAAATGTAAAAGGAGACAATTTCAGGAGTAAACCACATGACACATATTAACCTTATATAAAGATTTACTACAAAGACAGTGGTAAATTCTTTTCCCCTGTTTTTTCCAGATGGGAACAGCCATTATCCGTTTCGCCATTATTCATTTAAACACAAAATCAAAAACTGAAAAAAAAAAAAAAAAAAAATATATTATATATATATATATATATATATATTATATATATTTTTTTTTTTTTTTTTATTTTGGTTTTGGAGACAAATAATGACGAAAATTATTGTTTTTCATTTTCTTATTTTTGGTTTGATTTTGAAAAACGGATGAACAAATGATACACGGATTCGCAGAAGAGCCGATTTTTACCTTAAACCTTTAAACATGAACAAAAAATATAAATCTAAATGAACTTGTTCTAATAATAAAGGATTTGCGTAATGGGGACGTGATTTTTGTCCTCATAAAAAAATGCTAATTTGAGCTTGTACAGATTTTCGCCCCCACAATATGATAAATACTCGTCTAAATGAATCCTGTTTTGGTGTATCTTTTTAGTGACATTTCATAAGGGCGCAATCATTACGTAACTGTCTTTGGGTAAAAAAGCAAGTATAGTTTTCAGTAATCACTCCCAATCAGACAAATAAACCCATTAGGGCTTAATTATAACAAATTAAAAGTAAATTGTCCATAAAAATAAATGGGAGAGCGGCGTTTGCAGATGCTGTGAGTGAATACAGTAGAGGAAGCATTGTAACTGTACTGAAGCTGGGCTAATTAGATTTAAATGAAAACTCTGCGGGAAAAGAGTTAATCACGATCGAGTTAATGACCTGATTCAAACTATAAGAGCTTTTTTATTATTCATGTCAGACTGCCTCAAAATACAAGACAACCGCACCAGCTGCCATTTTAGATTTGAGCGTGTTTTATAAAGTGTCAAAATTGAAAAATGTTCTCATTATCTCCTCATTTCCATTGTAATTGTTGTAAAATTATGTAATATTGTAACAGTAATGAGTGTAGGATTGTATCTGGAGTCATTAGCAAACTGCTTTTGTGTTCAAACTGACGGTGGCCCTGTAGGGACACATCGCTCACTTGGACTAAGAAGAATTTACTAAAAAGGTGAAAAGAAACATGGTCTCCTCTTCATCAGTAAATTAGGTTAAAGGTATTATGCAAAATTGACTCTTGAGAGCTTGAAGTCATGTTATAATGTTGTTTCCTCATCAAAAACAGACCTGGAGTTGTGTTTTGGGTCAGGGTGTGTTTGTTTGAGTAACACTTTATTATTAACGTACTTTTCGGACTATAAGTGGCACTTTTTTTTTATGGTTTGGGTGTTTCCTGTGACTTATATATTAAAATGTTCACACTGAAGTGGTGAGAGGCTCTAGTCTTGTGTGTCAGTATCTGCTGCTCCACTGTCACTTCACTCTACTGCACATGTCTCCTGCAGAAAGAGCCTCTGTTCCTGTCTGTATCATGTCAGTCGATCGCACCATTACTTCTGAACCACTGAACAATTTGAATCTAAACAAACTTATAAAGACACTGAGAAGACTGAACACAAATGCCTCCAAAAAGAAAATCAGATTTTGCAGATTACAAACTACAAGTAGCGAAATCTGCAGCTGAAAACGGAAATTGAGCAGCAGAAAGTAAGTTTGGAGCAAGCGAGAAACTTGTGACACCAGGAGGATGCAGCATGAAACTTTCCTGAAGTCACTGGATGGATGGACAAAGTCTGGACTTCAATGACACCAAAACCATCCTGTCAGGATTCAGAAAGACCCGAATAATTCTAACTGAAACTGATGCTGAGTCTGACGACAGCGACACAGAAGAGGAAGTGACGCTCTGTTTACCTCCAGAGTTCGAGGCCAAGTTGCTCAGAAGTGACACCGAGGATGAAGAATTGAATGGATTTAGTGATTTGGAGTGAGATGGAGAGTTTGGTAAACTTGTTCTGTTCTGTTGTTTATGTTATAGTTTATCTGAAGAACTGTTCATATGTGACGTTAACAGTCTGTTCTTCTCTCTTCTATTGTTATTACTACAACTTGACTTTTAACATTAAAAGTCAGTTCCTGATCTTTCATTTTATAAAATAAATTTCCCCCAAAAAGTGTGATTTATATGTTTTTTTCTTATTCATTACATATTTTTTGGTAGTCTGTCTACATTTGGGTCCAGTCAAGAGGTAACGGGCAGATTTTTGACATTCAAATGTCTCTTATTCAGAAACTAGAGGAACTATTGAAATAAGTAAAGTATCAGAATGTAGGAAAGAGTTACACTCCAACAGGGTCAAGTTAAACCTGTGATATTCTTTCAAGTTGTTGACAAAAAATTTAAAAACTCATGTTGGTAATGGAGGGAATGAAATATGCAGCACTTTTTGGACAATAAATCCAAACAGTGATAACTCTTGGTTCTCACTTCCATATCCTTAACAAACTGGTTTGAATATTTGCTTCATATAGTTTTCTACCATATGGTACAAGATTAGGTTGAAAAACCTCTTACTTTTTGACTCATGAGATTTTTTATTAAGAAAGGTCATGGTAACGGAGGGAAAATTGTGCAAGCAAGTAGAAAGTGATTTTTCATAATTTGTCAACTTTTTTCTGCCGAATACTTTAATATTACTTCAAAATGAAAGGAAACTATTTCTATAAAATATGTCAGTCCTTCCAAGCAAATTTTTATCATTTTAAGTAATTTTTTTTTTGAAAAATCATGAACCTTCATCAACAGTTCAAAGATGGAATAACACAAGATATGATGAAATACATCCATTTATTTACATGATTTGCAGGTCTTTGAAATTTTTTCCATGTTCCAAATTTCTTCCATGTTTCATACATGGTCTGTTTAAAACATATGCAACTTTAGAACCAAAAATGGTACAGAAAAAAGGTCAACAGTTTCATAAACTAGAGTACATATGTATCTGTTCAATACATTTTTATTGTTCAGTCTTTAGTTATGGAATGTAGGTCCAACTTGAAAAAACTGGGAAAAAACACAAGGCTCAACTCAGCTTGAAGATTTTTATTTGAATTGTTCAGTAGTAGTATTTGTGGTAGCTGCAGCAGTAGCAGTAGCAGTAGCAGTAGCAGGTTGAAAACCTTCAAAGTAAACAAATATGCATAATGAAATTAAATTTATATTTTACAGTTTCATTAGTGATATATCTAAATTAAATACAGTTTTTATAAATATACATAAATTACCATATTTACTATGTTTATAATATTTCTTATATTTATTTATAATACACCTTTTACATATTAACTTAAACAGCTACAGTTTTAACCAAAGTATCATTTTACCAATCAATTTTAATCCTAAATATAACTTATTTTTAAGCCAATGATGTTCATTATGTCTTCTTATATACTTTAACTTCTTAGGTTCTTTTTTAAAGACAATGCAGTAAAGTGTATTTACCTTGTTGACATGTTTCGGCTGCTGCTGCAAGCCATCTTCAGAACTGTCACCGGTGTTGGTGGTGACGTGTCGTATATCACCTGTTGTTACTTCCTGTAGGTGGTCAGCCTGATGGACCTGGCAGGTCGCTCAGACTGACCACGCCTCCCGTCGCCCGGCGTCTCTGGAGGAGGGTGTCCTAGGTGTGTGAAAGGAGGAACGCTCCGTCATCACGGTTAATGCTGTCCGTGCCTCGCTTTCTGATTTCACTGTTCTCCTTGATCCAGCGTTTGAACTTGTTGTTTTCCAATCCAATGATCGAGCCCCGTCCCAATCCAGAATGTGGTTGTTCCTTTTACAGTGTCTGATATGGCTGATTTCAGGTTTTCCTGTTCTGCTTTGTCTTTTTGTTCTGGTGAGTCTCCCTGACGTTTCCTTTTCGCATTATTTTTGGTGTTCCTTTTTTCGGATGTGAAATGCCCGGCCTGTTTCCCCTATGTATGATTTATTGCATGATTTGCATTGGATTTCGTAGATGGCATTGCATTTTTGTTCTTGTGGGATTTTGTCCTTGGGATGTACGAGTAGTTGGCGGAGTTTTGTGTATGGTTTTACTACAGTGCTTATGTTGTGTTTTTTCATGGCTCTCTGGATGGGTTCGGTTATACCTCTGATGTATGGTAGTGTGACTATGTTCTTGTGGTCCTGCTGCCCTGTGTTGCATTGACCTGCCAGGTCCATCAGGCTGACCACGCCTACAGGAAGTAACAACAGCTGATATACGACACGTCACCACCAACACCGGTGACAGTTCTGAAGATGGCTTGCAGCAGCAGCCGAAACATGTCAACAAGGTAAACACACTTTACTGCATTGTCTTTAAAAAGAACCTAAGAAGTTAAAATAACTTATTTTTTTATACAATTTTAAATGCTTATATGAAATAAATTTAATATTTTATTTATATATATATTTAATAAGTGGTACTTAACTTAGATTTTACACCATTTCCTATTTTAACTGAACTTAAAAAAGCTAATGTTACAGGTTCATTTCCTCACCGGTGTGTCTCTGTTTTCCTTCACATTCCTGGTTTAGTTTGGTTTGGTTTGTGCACCTGGGCCTGATAAAATGATTGAGACACACCTGTTTACCTGTTTTGTTTTTTTTTTGTTTCGTTTTTTTTTTTTTTTTGCTGCCATCTACTGGCCAGACTAAAAATAACCTCATCAACTAATAAAGAAAAGAGGAGGAGAGGAGAGGGGGGAGAGGTGAGAGGAGAGGAGAGACTTGGAGCAGAGGGGCTGGGCTTTTTGACTTGACATTTATATCAGATGCATTAAGTTGAATTTTTGGCCTTGCTCTATACTTCTGCTTGGGCCCATTTCCAAACCTCAAAATGCTCCGTTCCACCTTGTGATGTCATGAAGCGGAAGGTTTCAAGTTAACATCTTCTTCTACCTTTAGTTTTGTCAAGGCTGGCAACCCAGGGCTGAAAAGATCCAACATAGTGTGTTACCACATGACATCACATGGTGGAGTGGTTTCTGTTTGAGAGAAAACTCAGACTGAATGGTAAATGGTCAAACTTTTATACAGCGCTTTGCCACCTTCAAGACACTAAAAGCACTTCACAATAAGGAGCCACAATGTCTGCAGACACTGCGGGCGAAGTGGATTAAGTCTCTTGCCGAAGAACACAACAAACACAGCACTCGTCTGTGAGAACTGAAATCACACCACCAGCCAATGATGTTTATGTCGAGAGCAAGATTCAAACCACCAAACTTCAGATCAGTGGACAAACGCTCTACAAACAAAACTACTCTGCTAATATATAGGGTGTGTGTGTTAAATGTGTGAATGAAACAAAACACAACTCCAGGTCTGTTTGTGATGAGGAAACAACATTAGAACAGACAGTGTTGGGAAGGTGACTTTTAAAATGTATTCCCCTACAGATTACAGATTACATACCCCAAAATGTAGTTTGTAACGGAATCCATTAAATTACTTTAGGTGAGTAATGTAATCTGAATACTTTGGATTACTTGATTTGCTGGAGAGAAGCAAAGACGAGGAAATCTTCACATAAGAAGTTTTGTCTGCTAAAAGACAATAAAAAGTCCAGACTTTACAGGACCAAATTGAAAATATTATTAATAGAGGAGGGGGAGACACGATCCACACGGCATGGTTTAGTCCTATTAAATCCTGGTTTAGTCCTGGTTTAGTCCTATTAAATCCTGGTTTAGTCCTGGTTTAGTCCTATTAAATTCTGGTTTAGTCCTGGTTTAGTCCTGGTTTAGACCTGGTTTAGTCCTGGTTTAGACCTGGTTTAGTCCTGGTTTAGTCCTGGTTTAGACCTGGTTTAGTCCTGGTTTAGTCCTGGTTTAGACCTGGTTTAGTCCTGGTTTAGTCCTGGTTTAGACCTGGTTTAGACCTGGTTTAGATCTGGTTTAGATCTGGTTTAGACCTGGTTTAGACCTGGTTTGGACCTGGTTTAGACCTGCTTTAGACCTGCTTTAGATCTGGTTCAGATCTGGTTTAGATCTGGTTTAGTCCTGGTTTTAGTCCTGCTTTAGCCCAGAATGTGAAAACAGGAAAATACCGCCATGTAATCCAATTATTTTAACAAAGTAACTGTAATCCAAATACCACTCACTGAAACAGTAACTGTAACTGAATACAGTTACTCATAATTTGTACTCTGATTACATAACTCCGGTACATGTAATCTGTTACTCCCCAACACTGAGAACAGATCAGAAAATAGTGTAAAATGGGCCCTTTAAGATAAAATGTACAGTCTGTGTAGAAAAAGCCGACAATAAACACTGACAATAAAACCTTTTTTCTGATTTCGGAGTTATTAGGCCTGCCTTAGTGGAGGATTATATTATTTGGCCTGTTTCAGGTTGATGGGGGAAACCGTCAAGCTGAAAGTGTTTGGAGGAAACCCACTCACCCACAGAGAGGCTGCAGCAACCTGGATATCCACTCACCGGAACCACTGTTTCTTCGAACAAAGTTTTATTTCACTCTACTTCCCCAAACGTATTGCTTTGTGTGTCTGGTTTGGATCAGTGGCTGTGGTGACATGCACATCCACATCTGATCAGATATTTGGAGTTTAAAGACCTGTGCCACCTTGTGATACACGCCTCGATACAGAGGCCACGATACGATACATGTCTCGATACAGTGCAATTTCAGTTTGATATATTATATTTCAAATCAATTCGATACAGTTCAATAAAAATAATGGCTTAAATTCATGGCTGTTTTTTTTTGTTTGGTTTTTTTTGCAACAGGACAGGACAGAATAATACAATAAGTACAATACGAAACACTACAATACAAATGCAGACACCTCCACATCAGTAAAGTGTAACAAATCTCCTGTAAATTTTACAGCAAACACCTGGCAATTTTGTTTTGTTATTTCAGTAAATTACTGTAAATCATATTTACAGGTAAGAGCTGGGAACACTTTACAGGTTTTTGTTGGGGAATTTTTTACATTTATTCATTGGTTTTAAGTTTACAGTAAATAACTGCTCTGCAGCTGCAGCAAAACCTTGTATACCACATTTACAAGTATCAACTGGCAATTCTGTTGCCAGTAATTCCCTGTAATTTAAAAATACAGCTAATCAGTGTATTGTCATAAGAATAGACAGACTCTGAGCTAAAATGCATTCAAACATTTATTTAAAAAAAAAAAAACGTTAACACAAATAATCATTAAAATATGTAAACAAATTATGTAACAAAATATTTAAGAAAGTTAAAGACACATGTAACTGACTGTTGGACATGAGCTGATGTATCAAGTCCATAAACAGCTTGAAGAGAAGAGACGTGAGGATCCTTCAGCTCTGTGTGAGCTGCACTCAAGTCCTTTAGGCTCCTTCTAGATCTGTAGTCCTGTGTTCACCTCATGAAACATCTGCAATCACAAAACACAGCACAATCAAAGGAGGTAACAGCACTCTCTATTATTCTAATGTCATACAGTTTAACTCTGTCATCAAACCTTTAAACACATGAAATGAATTGCTCACCTGTAAAGTGCAGTGGAGGCAGTGAAGAAGTGAGTTCAGTTCAGACACAGAGCTGGAATGTGACCTGATCTTTACTGATCAGTGCTCAGTATAAACCAGGAGACCTGAACACAAACAATCAGATTTTATTATTACAATACACCTTTAATATTTGCACAGAGAGGAGTGACAGAAAACAGTTGTGCTTAATGTTATTATAATGACCTCAACATCCCACCACTAAGTGTGTACATGAATGACATGCTGACCAGTCCAGTGTGCAGGAGGCTTCTAGTGAAGAAACCAGCTCAGATACAGTGGTGGTACTTCATTCTTCAATATCAAAGTAAACAGATTGACATTTTATTATTATTATAGATGAACATGATATTTATGCCTTTAATGCACATATCACAGAAAACAATAGTGTTCCATGCTATAATGACACAAAGTTTACATCACTAAACCTTCACATTAATGACAGGCTCACCCAACTGAAACCCAGTGTGCAGTAGTCTTCTAGTGAAGAATGCAGACAGCTACAGAGGTGACGTTCTGTCAGTCTCAGTGTCCACCTGGTCTGATGACACCTAAAATAATTACACTATTATTATTTTTATTAAACACGGTGTTCATTATTACACCTGTAATCACAGAACATTGTCTTCCTTTTTTTTTTTTGACATGTTTGGCCAATTCTTTAATTTAATCACAAGCTTACCTTTACTGTAATCCAGTGCACAGTGGACTTTTATATCCATACAGATGAGCCAGCTCAGCTCATGGTGAGATAAGACCTTGACCTGGTCTTCTCTCTTCAGTCCACCACCTGGTGTAGGCCGACTGCACTGACAACTTCACCTCAACAAACACATTCACATTCGCCTGAACTGGAAATATGCTTTTGTAGCTCACACTCACAGTAAACTGGCCTAAACATATTCAGATTAATAGACTGACACAGTTTTCTTTGAAACACATCACGTGTGCACTGCTCCACTGCTCCTCCTCCTGCTCCGGTGTGTCCGCGGCCCCGCCCCGCACACACCTCTTTCCCTCCATGACACATGTTCTACCCGGGCTTGTACCAGGACCAGTGCTGCATTCACTGTTCACATGTAAAACAGCGGCTCAGCCCGCGCTCACCTCTGATAACCACTGACTCTAGTGCGATACGCCCCACAAACTCCTGTTCTCCCGGAGTTTTACGACGCCGCGGCCGGTGTCTGCGTTGTTCCCCGCACACTGTCGTATTCGGTTCACCGCGGCCTGTCGTGAGCGCCACACCCGCTCTACCGGAGTGTTCATGTGTCGCAGTGTTACCGCGGCGCGGCCTCGTCTGGACCCGGGTCCTTCCGGCTCAGCTCGGATCACCGACACCGCGGTGCCTCGCGCGCAGCAGCAGCTCGGAGATGAGCGGCACCGGGCTCGAGGGAGTCGGCCATTTTCCTCACGTGCTCACGTAAACGAGCCAATGCGCATGCGTGAGCACAGATAACAGCGCGGTTCTGTTGTGTTTAACAGGCTACGTCTAAGTGCGAGACTACTTACACAGACACAGAAACAAACTAATAAGTTATCAAACTTACAATCTTTATTACAACGGTGAAAAAAATATAAATATGACTTAAAAAACAAAAACAACAACAAATAAAAAAAATAAATAAATAAACAGGTTAGTTGCTCTTGTGGAGTGAATGGACCAGTGCATTATCCCGATGAGCTCCTCTTTGTCTCTGCTCTTCTTAACTGTGCGGTGTAGAAACATTTGAAAATACAACATTTACATGTAATATCCTCCCATCTACAGTAAAGCACAAACTCATTCTAATTTACAACAGGCTGTTGTAGAAAAAGTTCTTACTAACTGTAATGATTTTGTGTCCCACAATGCATTGCGATCTACAGTTATGACATGTAATTTGTGAAAACAAGAAGTAGTTGTAACAAATTGCTGTAGAAAGTACAGCAATTTGTTACATTGTACCTGCGTGTGTAAGAGTGTGTATGTATGAGTAAGAGTGTGAAGTTTCAGCATCAGTAAATATAAATGACTAATTGTGTAGTTGAGTAGAGATTCTTAACAGTGTACTGGAGGGATAAGCTTAATATTGAGAATAATTACGACTATGGAAATATTAACAGTACATTTGCCAGTCTGTATAGTTACAAGTGGAAGAGGAAGAGGTGGGGGAAACTTGTTATGTTTGTTAATGAGTTGTTCATTAATTTAAAATCCTCACATTAAATCAGACATGTCAATCTCAGGCCCAGGGACCAAATTTGGCCTACTATACAATTATATTTGGCCCGTGAGATCATATCAAATATGTATTAGAGCTGTCGCAGGCTACAGATCGACTATAGAGACATGGTTTATTTAAAATTGAGTTATTATTTTATATTCTGCTTTGTTCTGGATTTAATGTTTATTATTAAACATGTATTTGAATAAGAAAAGGTTAGTTTGGCCCACAACTTAGTCCCAGTTTTTAATTTTGTTCCTCTGTGAATTTAAGTTTGACACCCCTGACTTAAGTGAAGTGTTTTAATTCGACTTGTAAGAATTTTTTCCAATGTGCAGTTGTGTATGCCTATGTATAAAAGTCTTTGTTAAACCACTTTATCAAACACACACATTTTATTCATTAAAACAACGAAATGTCAAATGTGTCGCATAAATGAGTTTTCTTCCTCTGAACGAACAACAAAACTGTACTGCTGTAACAAAATTATTTAGTAAAATATACCAAAAAATACTCTTGATGATATATTGATACAGCAGCCCATGATATCGATACTGTATCATGACATTAAACGATACGATATATATGAACAATTGCCAGTCTCTACTGAAGATAAAGTAAAAGGATCTGTTAACTTGAAAACTACCACTACATGACATCACAAGGTGGAAAAGATCACTGTGAGGTCTGGAGATGCAGACAGACTCATCATAAAGGATTAGTCAAACATGTGTGAATGAAACAAAACACAGCTGTGGGTGTGTTTTTGAGGAGATAACAGCATTATAACATGACTTAAAGCTCACCAGAATTCATTTGGTGTAATATAGGGCCTCACTCTCACTTCATATTAAAGATCAAACTTCCTCGCCCTGTGTTCTTTGCAGATTGGGGTTCAAACTGCAGTCTTGAATATTGCTGTGCTCTCGCGTGGGGTGTGGGGCCTGTGAGCGAATACATTTGGTAGTTTTATGGGCTGAGGGTGCGTTTGATGTGAAGAAGCAGTCTGTAGATTTAATGTAAGAGCTGAGTGCTGCTGACTTCAAACAGAATAAATACAAGGTCGTCCTCTGCTCTCAAACTGTGGAACCGGGACGCAGGGACACAGCAGAGGACAGCGCGGGGACCAGACGGTTTATTCAACAATATTCGGAAGCAAAGTCTGGTTAACACGGTTTGTCACCAGGATGTACAGCCAGGTTCATCTGAGCCACAGTCACATTTATGGTTCAGACTATATGTCATGTGGTGGATCCCTCTGCCACCACTCCACAGCGTTAGTATTATTTCATTTCATTTACATTATGTTAATCACAGCACACAGTTTAATTTAATTCCTTTATTTAGACTTATATTAGGGTGACTTTTGAGTCCTGTCCTGGGCATCCAGTTTTTTTTTTTTGTGTTTTGTTTTTTAATGGTGGAAATGTCCGGGTTTTCATTACTGTTCATTGGGGTCATTAAACTGAGCGTCTCTCGTAGCTCTGTGACTCAGAAGGAGTGAGACACAAACAGTCAGTCAGTCTGCAACATGCTGAAGTGCAAATGCACATTTAACAATGACCAGTGTTGGGGAGTAACAGATTACATGTACTGGAGTTATGTAATCAGAGTACAAATTATGAGTAACTGTATTCAGTTACAATTACTGTTTCAGTGAGTGGTAATTGGATTACAGTTACTTTGTTGAAATAAATGGATTACATGGAGGTATTTTCCTGTTTTCACTTTTGGGCTATTCCGTTTTTTGTTTTGTTTTGCTCTGTTTGGTAATTCCACTCATTGGCAGACACTAAACCAGGTCTAAACTAGTTAAACCAGGACTAAACCAAGTTAAACCAGGACTAAACCAGGATTTAACTAAACAGGACTAAACTTTAACCAGGACTAAACTTGTCTAAACCAGGTCTAAACCAGGACTTTAACCAGGACTAAATCCAGGACTAAACCAGGACTAAATCCAGGTCTATACCAGGACTAAAACCAGGTCTAAACCAGGTCCAACCCAGGTCTAAACCTGGTCTAAACCAGGACTAAACCAGGATTTAACAGGACTAAATCATGCAGCATGGATGTGTCTCCTCCTCTTCTATCAATAATATTTTTAATTTGGTTCAGTAAAGTCTGGGCTTTTAATTTTCTTTTAGCAGATAAAACATCTTATGTGAAAATATCTTCGTCTTTGCTTCTCTACAGCAAATCAAGTAATAAAAATATTCAGATTACGTTACTCACTTTAAGTAATTTAATGGATTACGTTACAAACTACATTTTGGGGTATGTAATCTGTAATCTGTAGAGGAATACATTTTAAAAGTGACCTTCCCAACACTGACAATGACTTGTACAAGAAATTCTCTGTTTTCCATCCTGGTCGGGACAAGTGTGAGGCCATGTGCACAGGTTGCGAGGTGGGAGTAGCTCAATGTCGAGGCCCGACCTTCCACCCCCGGTAAGGTGTCCGAGTTTTCACAAACAGAAATATGGTCGCCCTAACTTATATTCTAATTTGGGTGAACACATTTTATAGCCAGGCTGGTGCCACCTAGTGCCTCCACTCAATTAAATTTCTCTCCAGCAACTAGGTCAGGAATCAGAATACACCACACCATGTATTTCCAAACTATGTTCCGTGGGTCAAATGTGGCCCTCAGACATATTTTTCTTGGCCCTCAGGTTTCCAGGTAAATTGGTCCAAATTGTCTTGCATCAATTAAAAATTTACTTTTTATAGCAAGTTTTTGATGAGTTTATGAGTTTATGAGTTCTTCTCGGAGAGAGAGTCCAAGTCAAGGGCTTCACAAAGTACAGAGCCCAGCTGGACACCAAGACTGACTCCACTGGGACCCACTCCATGTACACAACCTACAAGGACTACGAGATGATGTTCCACGTGTCCACTATGCTGCTCTCTACACCCCCAACAACAAACAGCAGTTACTGAGGAAGAGTCATATTGGGAAGCAAATTTAATTTAATATTTAGTGTGTGGTTTTAAGGATCTTAGCATGAATAAAGACCAGTGGCTCATTCTAACGTGTTAAACATGCACATACTTGAATTATTCACTGTACTGAGCATCAGTCTATGGCCCTCGGTCAGCACTCTGCTTCGTCTGTGTTTAGATATGTGGCCCTTGATGAAAACATTTTGGTACACCCCTGCACTAGAGTTTGCAAGAACCATGGAAGTGCGAGTTCGGGCACCAGCCAATCAGCAAAGAGCCATATATTCATTGTTGGCAACAATTCCCGAGATCAAGGATTTAAAACCAGAAGAAAGAGAATGTTTGGTGAATTTTATCAAGGGGAAAGACGTTATTTTCCTTTTTCCTACGGGATTTGGGAAAAGCTTAATATTCCAGTTACCCCGTTAGTGGCGCATTACATACGTCACGACCAAATAGCAGCGATTGGTTAAATAAAAAAGTACCTGCCTACCGTTGAGCGAATGAATCCTAACGCTGTGAGGTCAAACAGTTTCCATGAAGTGAAACCGGCTAATGAATCAGGTTACACATTTTAATTAATGTAAGTCTAAATTATTTACTTACACTTGTTTGTTTGAGTGTCCAGAAGGAGGAGCCTTGGCAGAAATTGTCCACTATTTAGTTAGTTTTACTAAGTTTGTTTGTCTAGTTTGTTTAAGGTCACATTATTATTACTTATTATTTTCTGTATTATACTTATTTGCCTTTTTGCTACTTTGATTAAGTTTGTGTTAAGTCTTGTGTTCAGTTTTAGTTGGTCCTCATGTATGCATTTAAACACTCCTGTTCTTTATCTGGTTGGGTTAGTTTTTTTTGCTGTGTTTGATTTGAAGTTACCTCAGTTACCTAATCTGAGCCTTTGTTAAACTACTTTTTTTTTTTCTTTTACTTAAATTGACTTAATGAATTACTTACTTATCACCTTAACTTGACTTAATTAAATTTAAGCTTATTTGTCGTTCTGTTTGGTCCATTACATGCCACAATATGAAACATCTGAGACTGAGATAAATTATTTTTTATAATTACTCACACTTATTGAAACAGTGCTCCTTAATTCACCTCTGTCTGTTTGATCACTCCAGCTGCATCGCTCCATCTGTCTGAATGAAACCAATAATAAAGTGTGTTTCATCAACTTGATTTGAAACGACTTATTTTTGCTAAGAAAATTCTGACTATGTTGGGGCTGATTCCCACTCAGACCAATTTCTATCTTGCGTCCTTAAGGCCCTGTCACACCTTGACGATTTAGAAAGCGTATGCCGACGTACCGGATTTTCCCTAAAACACTGGCATACGCTGAACCATCGATGTTTTTTTTTCAATTTTGGGCGTATTCATAGTGTATTCATAACGAGTTGGGCGTATACATAAAGTATTAATAACTTATATAGAACGTTTTGATAACTTATAGATAACTTATACCAACTAATGCTGAGTGTGTTGCCAGCGTCCACAACTTATGCCTAACGACAGTCTAACCTATGCACAGCGCACGGCAACTTATTGCCGACGAACACACGTCGTCACCTATTAAAAGGCTGCCACTCGACAATTTAAATCATATCATATGATATATCATCATATCAGTGTCTCTCTGTACATGGTGCTGAATGCAACAGATGACTGATAGGTCAAAGCAGTGTGATCTGTCTGCAGACCACAGGCTGTAAAGTTGTGAGCGCGATCTCGTCAGCTGTTTCCTGTCTACAGTAAAACCACTCACCACTGCACTTCTAGATCTCAAAGCTCTGCACTTCTCGTTTAGATACAAGACAAAACTGAGTTATTATTATTTGTGAAATGTGGTGCAATACTTCAGATACATGTTTTTTAAAGCATAAAAAATTGGAGATAAAGTCCACAGGAAGTAGAATCACTATCACTAAACTGCAGCTTCACACGCGCTGGACATAAAAAAAACACACGTGCGACTCTCGCCTTTTTACTTTCAAAGAACGACTCAAATGGATTAATAGTGCGGTTTTGTCGACTGGATGTCATTATTTGCGGAGGACAAATTCTATGGATAATACAGGGTGAGTAATAAAGTCTTCTTATTGAGCTGGCACAACGAATTGATCAGTTAGTCTGTATGTGTTCTCCGCAGATCGCCTACATGACGCTCTTTTTTAAAATGCAACTGTTTCCTACGGCTCTCAGCGAGCACATTTTCCCATTGTGTGATATCCTCTGTGGCCGAAGTATTCTCTGATCAAGTGTTTTGCATCGGCTCATATGATATATGGGAGCACAGAGTGTGACGGTTTCCTCCCCATTTTTATACCGATTCTCCTTAACGCTGCCAGTACACCATTATACAGTAGCTGCAAGTTAGAAACACGTTCAGTAAGTTCTGCGGTCGTCTGGAACATGTCAAATACGTCTGCATGCATCAATATGCGTTGGAGATAAGTTTGATATAAGTTACACAAAGGTTCAAAGCACATTACTCGTAAGTTATGGGTACACTAGACATTTTCTCAACGTATTTGGACTTAGAAACTTACAATTAACGTGTGTCAACGATCGCATAACTTACCTACAACTTATGGCCTGCGTCTGCAGGACGTATAAACATACACTGACATACGTCGTCATATGCCAGCGTGCTTCAGCGTGCTCAGAACTTATACAATACTTACCTAAAACTTATCTGACGTACCCCAGCGTATTTGCCAAATTTTTCATACGTCAGCATACGTTTTCTAAATCGTCAAGGTGTGACAGCGGTTTTAGATAAGACACTTTACACGTATTACCGAGTATGAAAGTATGTTTGTGGTGCTAGAAATTAAGTAAATATAAGAACCGCAGTCTCAGATGGAAACAATGAGAAGCCTATGAAAAATAAACCATTAGTGCACAAAGTTAGTCATCAAAATTATACATTTACAATCCAAATCCACTTTATTTCTGCAGCACATTTTACAAACAAAGCAGTTTCCAAAGTGCTGCACAGAGATCATAAAATGAAAACAACAAAAAGGTAAATTGCCCACATTTGGTCATACCAGTCCTAAAACAATAAAACCAGTAAAAGCAAATAAAAGCAAAACCATAAAAATAGCAGTAAATAAGTAAAATAAATAAAAGACACAGAGGACCACATAATGTAAGCGGTGTAAAAAGCCAGAGACTAAAAGTGAGTGTTAAGACGAGACTTAAAACTTTCCATTGTGGGGGCTGTTGGGACGTGGAGGGCAGAGCGTTGCAGAGCTCAGGGTCACTGGTTTTAAGTCTCGTTTTAGGCCTCACGAGCTGGAGTTGGCCCTCGGACCTCAGAGCACATGGGGGTGTAAATCTGGATGAGGTCCCAGTTGTACTGTGGGGTCAGTCCATTCAAAGCTTTAAAAACAAACAATAAAATCTCAAAATCAACTCTAAAACGATCTGGGAGCCAACGCAATGACGCTAAAAGCAGGGTAATATGCTCCAGTTTTGGTTTCAGTTAAAAGGCGCTCAGCAGAATTTTGGACCAACTGTAAGCGAGAAAGTGCAGGGAGGCTAATCCCAGAGAAAAGTGCATTTTTATTTACGATGGTAATAAGCGTTTCATTCATCAATTTTGAGTCATTCAGCACAATGCGTATAATTCAGAAGTCCCTTGGCGAGCTGTTTGGAAAAGGGTGGAGAGCTGGACCACAGTGGAGCACTTTGAGGAGCTTCCACAATTACTATTATTATTTCAGTTGTTTATTTGCAGTAAATCTGATATATATTATATCACTAGTGCACAGCAAGCAGAAGACTTACGGATTCTAAGTGTAGCCAGCGATAACTTCACAATGTGTCGCTGGTTACGCTTCCCTGTGATGTCATGTGACCTGTTACATGTGAACTGTGATGCCATGTGACCTGTTACATGTGAAACGTGGTGCCATGTGACCTGTTACATGTGAACCGTGACGTCATGTGACCTGTTACATGTGAACCGTGACGTCATGTGACCTGTTACATGTGAACCGTGACGTCATGTGACCTGTTACATGTGAAACGTGATGCCATGTGACCTGTTACATGTGAACGTGATGTGACCTGTTACATGTGAACCGTGACGTCATGTGACCTGTTACATGTGAACCGTGATGTCATGTGACCTGTTACATTTGATCCGTAGTGCCATGTGACCCCTGATGTCATGCGACCCTTGATGTCATGTGACCCGTGAAGTCATGTGACCCGTAGTGCCATGCGACACGTGATGTCATGTGACCTGTGAAGTCATGTGACCTGTCGTCAATCAATCAGAACCTTTATTTATTCAGACAGTTGTGGTTCTCTGGTCACACTTGATGTTAGTAAATCACACATTTAGCCACAGCTGCCCTGAGGCGGACTGTGAGAGGAGTGGCTGCCAGTCTATTTCCCCAGCAGTTCTGACACGGGCTCAAACAGACAGCTGGGCGTGCTGCAGCTGATTGGAGTGAACGCCTCTGGAAGCTAAATACATTTCAGACGAACACATCAACGTCGTTTGGGACATTTTACCCACAGCTTTAATCACCGCCGCTCTCTCAAGTGTCACTGCTGGAGCGTGTTTGAGCAAAGGCCCCGCTGCAGTCCACACTCCGCCTCAGGGGCCCATCCCAAACCAGTGTCCTCTGATAATTGGCCTGTTGTCGGCGTAGGGGGTGACGAGGCCGCGGAGGAGATGCCAGGTCTGAGACGACACTGACGCGCTTCTTTGTTATTCAGATGAAGGCGACCAGGCGGAGGGATACGCTCTGCTCCAGCGCTCAAGCTTCTCCAGACACACTTTTAATCAGGACTGCGCTTCTGATGTGAGCCCTGTTAGCGGAGGGACTAACTGACTGTGACACGGAAAATGCTAAGATGTAAAGTTTGTTTGTAGAAAGCCAAGACATTGTGTGCTTTGTGTATTTTGGCAAGACACTCCATCACCTTGCCTGGATAAGAATGTGGTGTGATTGTGAGATTGGTGGTGGTTTCTATTTCTTCTTTTTCTTTTTTTGTGACCTTATTTCATTGCACATTGCTTGGTTTCAGATGACATCACAACCACTAATTCTTAAAGGTGCATTGTGTAACTTTTCTGGTCGAGGTTCCATTACCTGTTTGTTTCTATGGGTATATCTGTGCCTGGAAAGTTCCACAGTATGACATTACACAGCTCTACCTTACTGACTAAAGGTGCATTGGACTATAAGCCGCATTAAGCAAAATAAAACAGTCAAACTTCATCCAACTCATTCACAATAACTCTCAGATTGTTCAGTTGTAACACATAAAATACAAAACAATATTCTGACTTTTTCAGTTCATTCCTCTTCTACAAATCCATCAAATTCTTCATCTTCAGTGTCTGAGTTTAACAATTTGGCAATTTCATCATCAAGCCTGAATCCCTCTCATCTTTATCCGAGTCTGATCACTGTTACTTCGCTGTTCAGTGATGATTCCGGCTTTCGTGAAAGTTCGGACGACACTTGAGACTGATCCCTTAGCCCAGGCGTCCACAATCCATTGGCAGATCGTGGTGTAATTCGCCCAGCGTTGCCTCCCTGTCTTGGTGAAAGTGGATTACTAGCCATAATACTCTGACAATCCATCAGGCGGTGTGGCTTCATAGTTTACCAAAGTTGTACTAAAATATTCTGACATATTTTTGAGTGCTGTGTACCACATTTATTTCCTTTGTTTTTTTTATTAAGTGGTTTTGGGTACACATTCTTTAGGACCTGTCACCCTTGGGTGCTTGAAACACCCTATTTAAGATGGCCACCTGAGTTCTCATTCTGTTTGGCTGATGAAGGCCTAGTGTCTAAACAATGCACGGTTTGTACTAATAAATCTCATCATTTGCAAGTAAGACGGTGTGTAGGATTTTTCTCTATGTTCTTGGGCGGCTCCCTCCAAGTCATTGATGTCACTTCCACATCACTTCCTGCATTTCCATGGTGTTTATTACATTTGGATTTGTACATTTTGACTGAAATAAACCTTTCAAATAAGGGATGTGCAATTACTAAGACCAAGATGCCTAATTTTCCATTTATTTGAGAAATAACTGCATGGGGGGTGTGGGTGTGGCTCAGCCTGCTGCTTAAGTGGGGATCTGAGGCAAAACTCCAACACACACTGAACAAATGTTCAATACTCAAATTAAATAGCAATAATACAGGTCAACAGTAAATCATCTGCATAGCCAACACATACACATATGCACACACATACACACACACACACACACACACACACATACACACACACACACACATACACACACACACACACACACACACACACACACACACACACATACACACACACACACATACACACACATACACACACACACACACACATACACACACACACACACACACACATACACACACACACACACACATACACACACGCACACATACACACACGCACACATACACACATATGCACACACATACACACACGCACACACACACACACACACATACATGCACACACATACACACACACACACACATACACACACACACACACGCACACACACATACACACATAGCACACACATACACACACGCACACATACACACATATGCACACACATACACACACGCACACACATACACACACGCACATACATACACGCATATGCACACACACATACACACACACACGCACACATACACACATATGCACACACATACACATACACACACGCACACACATATGCACACACATACACACACACATACACGCATATGCACACACATACACACACACATACACGCATATGCACACACATACACACACACATACACACACGCACACATACACACATATGCACACACATACACACACGCACACACATACACACACACATACACACATACATACACACACGCACACACACGTACATGCATATGCACACACATACACACACGCACACACATACACACACGCACACACGTACATGCATATGCACACACATACACACACGGACACACATACACCCATATGCACACACATACACGCACACACACGCATATGCACACACATGCACATACACACACACGTACACACGCACGCATATGCACACACACAGACACACACATATAAGGTTCACACTGTCACCAGCCCCTGTCATCTTTGTCCCTATTTGTATATTTGTATGTAATCTTTAATCGTAATGTCTCTCTTGTATCTTGTATGTTGTTTGGTTCCTATTTGTTGTAATCTATGTAGTTTGCAAATAAAATTAATAAAAAAAAAAAAAAAAAGAAATAACTGCACTTAGAGCGGCTTTTTCAATTGTTACAAACACAGACGCTCAGAGCATCGACCATTTTGACTCACTACACTCTTTGGCAAAGTCTGGGCCGATCAAAATGGACAGAGCGAATGAGTTTGGCGGAAAACAAAGTTCATATTGGACACTCGTTTTCCCTATGTCATCACTCAGCGGCTCTCAATTTTTTAAGAAAACAAAAGTAAGGATAATGCAGGAAATACGCACCGAAAGCCACAACTCTCAGTTTTTTTAAGTAAGTTTCTATCTTTTATGGTTAAAAGTTATGCATGGTTATATAAAACATGTTCTCCTGTATTGTATACCATGCTGTCGATCCCCAAATTTCTGTCGATGGGCCTGCCACTCACATTCTGAATGCCTATTTTTCAAGGTATTTTGAGTTCTAAAGCCACCAGTAATTGAATAAATGTAAGGTAGAGCTGTTTAATGTCACACTGTGGAACATTCCAGGCAGAGTGATGACATATCCATAGAAACAAGCAGACGACAGAGGACACCAAACCAAAAAGTTACAGAGGCTACATTCTCAATTCAAGTTATTTCAACTCTTAAAACTTTTTTTTTTTTTTTTTTTTTTGCAGTGGTAAACCAACAGTCCACACACATACATCAAAACCAAACGACGCCAAAGAAGAGCAAGTATTCTGTTAGAAAAGTCAACCCGTACAAACTGAACACAGATATACGACGCTTCGACGTTGCCAGCGCGAGCAGCAGTGTTAGTTTTGGCCGCGCATGAGAAACTTAAACTTAGTGAATGCAAAAGTGAACGGTCGGGAGACAGATTTACAGAGAGAGCTGATCTGGATCCAGCTTCATTTGTTCTGATTAAGCCCAGTTCAAAGCCAGCTGCCGTTTGATGCCATTCACCCTCCTCCCTTTGAGTCGGATCCAAAAGCACAGGCAGCCCTCAATATGGGCACCGCAATAAGGCCACGGGCGCGCTGTTTCTGTAGGGTGCACTCAAAGATGCTGCGCTCTGGGACGCTCTGTGCTCCAGATATCTGTGGTTTTCTTGGCTTCTTTGAATGTAAAAGCAGAAAAGAACTTTAGAGGCAGAAGCTTGGTTTATGATTTAATTTAATAAACAGTTGGAGAGTTTGAAAAATGATGGAGAGATTTTAAATATGAATATAAAAGAAACGCAGTTAAACAAGACATATGAGGCTTTTTGTCTGATATTAAACTACAATATAACTTGATTGTACTGTCACGTTTATATGAGAGCTTTAATGAAGCTGAATAAAAATGATTTAATTCTGATTAAAAATTAATTCCGCTTTAAAAAGACCATGTAAACACTTAATTCTTGATGAAAATGATTATTCGGAAAACTTAAATCCATAGTAAGTGGGTGGTTTATTCTGATTTTAAAACCAAATGAATATATTCCTCGATCATGTAAACGTTTATTCTTTTTAAAAATAATGTCAGTCGTCGCCCTTCTGACCCGATCCAGTCTTTCATCCACGTCTCTTTGGATTTGTGAGCAGGATGTGGGAGTGGGCTGAGGTAGAACAGCCGCTGACTCAGTTTGTCTTCTTCCTCCTTCTCCGACACTCTTCTCTTCTCCTCCTCAGCTGACAGACGTAAAGCGTGATGAGAGAATTCGATGAGAGACTACGGAAAAAGTTTGGATCGTGTTTGTGTCCATGGGGTAAAGACAAACCGAAATGACAGAAAAGCCGGTAGCAGCTGAAGTGTGTGTTTTCTTCCGGTCGGCGTAAATACGTTGGTGTCTCTGTCCAGTCAGAACTCTTCCCCACCTCCAGACTCTGAGCGGAATTAAATAAAGGCCATTTAACGTGTTTTCCATGTAAACCTCAATTCAGAATCATTATTTCCATCAGTGGCGGGGTTAACAATTTGGGGGCCCTGGGTGAACTTGAGTTTGTTTACATCCATTATATATGATTATGTTCAAATCAAGTCAAGCTGACTAGTTCATTCACATTTTATTTTATTTTATTTTTTTATTTATTTAATAGGGACAGTGTATATTAATGAACATCTACAACACTGCAGTGTAAATTTGCCAGATTACAGTAAGAATGTTCATTTCCATCTGTAGTCCCTCTGCAGGTGACACCACAAACTTAACAGAAAAAACAAAAACAAGTAACAGATATACAATAAAAGTGTCCACAATTCTGGTTTTCCTTTAGTCACTGTTTCAAGAGGGATTTGAAAGTAGCAAGTGTTGGAGTCTCTCTTATTGATAATGGGAGACTATTCTAAAATGTTGTGCCTCTGACTGAGACACACTTTGTCTAAATGTGGTGCATCTGTGTGGAGCTCACGGTTCCTTCGGGCTGTGGCCCTAGTTCTCATTCCACTGACGGTCTTTACTTTAATAAAATTCTGTAACGAAGGGGGGCAAGTCCATGCAAAACTTTATAGATAAAATATCCA
Organism: Boleophthalmus pectinirostris; assembly: GCF_026225935.1. Taxonomy (NCBI): domain Eukaryota; kingdom Metazoa; phylum Chordata; class Actinopteri; order Gobiiformes; family Gobiidae; genus Boleophthalmus; species Boleophthalmus pectinirostris. The sequence goes on along the minus strand of NW_026571541.1, from coordinate 5,121,467 downwards.
TATTTAAAATCAACAAAATTATAAAAATTAAGCAAATTGTACTTATCTAAAACAGTGCAGTGGTGAAATGAGAGTGGTTTCTTGTCCAGTATTTTTATGGCTTTTTAAAAAAGTGATTCGTCTGGTTTGAGTTTTGTGCCAGCAGCGAGTGACCGTGTGTTTATGCAATAATCTATATGAGACAGAATCATGGAGTGTAAAAACATTCGTGCTGCATATAGAGTCATGAAAGATCTTACTTGTCTAAAATTCACTAAGTGAAAATGAACAGTTTTTTTGAGGATTTGTCAATGTCGGGTCCAACGTCAGTCCCAGGGATTTAAAAACTCTTTGACGAGGCTGAGTTCCACCTCATCCAGAAAAACACTGCACCACTGTAGATCAGTTGTTTTTTTTACTGAACATCATGCAGACAGTTTTCTTTATGTTGAGTTGCAAATGTGAAAGGGGGGATGTTTTGACAGTTAAAATAGATTTGACAATTAGATACTATTTTGATGGTGGTTTTGTTTTGTTTTGTTTAAAAGTAAACTATTCTCATTTAATGTCACATTGAGAGAAAATCAAATTGCTCTGAGGCCTCGGCAGTTAGTGGTAATGGCAAGGGCAATTGTTTGGGGCCCCTCCAGGTTCGGGGGCCCGAAGTGGTTGCCTACTTTTTCCTAATGGTAGCGCCGCCTCTGATTTCCATGTACACTCAAAGGAGAATATATTAAATCTGAACTATTTAATTTAGAACAATTATTTTGTAATTAAAAACCATCATGTAAACATGGCCATTGTCATTTATAATGTGATTTAAAAACAGCAATATGGAGTTCTTGTTTTACTGTAGTCCAATTTGAAAACTTTGTGGTTGCCATTTGAACATTTTCAGTAAAGACTGAATGCCTGATGAAAATGGGGCGAAAAATCACAGCACTTTACAATGTTCACATGTTCAGGAAGGCTTCACCGCTGACCAGTTCTATTTTTTTTTTCTCTTTGTTATTATATTGTTTTGTGATGTGTGAGCTTCTGTGTCCAAATCATTTCCATTTTGGATCAATAAAGTTTAAATCTAAATCTAATTTGGTAGTTCTAACTCTTTTTTGAAGACTAAAGGGATACCATACACTTGTCCTATTTCTGCAAAGTGAGAGGAAAAGACTCAATATGAAAGAATAGAAAATAGCCACTGTATAGTTTGGTGCTTTCTTCAGATGTAAACAAATGAAGTTGTCTTTAAAAAGCTTTCAGTCCATTCTCTGTTTATGTGACCTGCCTTTTGTGAAAGCAGAATGCACTCAAGTTCACATTTTGTCTGTATTATTAAGCGCACTTAGGGGCTGAAAATGCAAAATAAGAGTCAACATATAGTCATCCGTGTTTGGCATCGCACCAGTGATTCAGGATTGCAGTGCTGTTTAAAAATGTAAAGGTGCACGGTGTAACTTTTCTAGTGAAGGTTCTGCCATTGTTTATCACCACGGAGATGTTATTGCTTTGTTTGTTTGTTTGTTTTTTTACATCTTTCATTTATTCAATTACAGGTCTTTTTCTAGCTCAAAAAAACCTTGGACGCCTCTCCGCAGATCTGATCCATGACTGTCTGGTGGACTGCCCTGCGTGTCTCCATGGGAAAAGATGCTGTGGAACATTTCTGGCAAAGCAAAAACACACTTTGCAGCTGATGTCATCAACTTTCCCTGGGGGTGATGCTACCTGTAGGCTCTGCTCTGTCTGAGGTTTTGTTAAGACTTTAATCTGAGTTTCATTTGAACACAATCTGACCAGAAAGAGCTGACTTCGCTGGAACTACAAAAGGAGAGATGATTTGTGCGGTTAAACAAGTCAGTTTCAAAGGAGGACTGGTCGGGGAGTGTCAGCAGTTGTTCCTCGTTTGTTCTTACTCTGCTCTGGTGTTTCGGTTGGTGATGAAATGTTCCATTCCCTCAAAGTGTGAAGATCTTCTGCCACATTTGCTGTTATATGTAAAAGTAGCCAGGCTCTCCAGCGACTAGGTCAGGAATCAGAATACACTAGATCAGAGGTGTCAAACTCAAATTCACAGAGGGTCAAAATTAAAAACTGGGACTAAGTTGTGGGCCAAACTAAATATTTATTGAAAGATTTCAAGAACATCTGCATGTTTTCTTTTCTTTCAAGATATGTAATGTTAAACCTTTTCTTATTAAAATAAATAAATAATAGTTTTGCTTAAACACTGAATCCAGAACAAGCAAAATATAAAACAATAACAACATTTGAAATAAATAGCCCAGCTCTAATACATATTTAATATGATCTCGAGGGCCAAATATATTGAATTATATTGAAATTTGACATGTCTGCACTAGGTGGTTTGCAAGAACCCTGGAAGTTGTAGACCACGCACCGGCCAATCAGAGAAAAGTAATGAAATCATGACGTCAAACTCATCACGTCTGTCTGGTTCCATTTTGTGGTTCAGCACAACAGTAAACAAAGCGTCGAGATGGATGTAGATAAAGTCAGAAATTCTGTGTTGGAAACGATTCCCGAGAAAGAGGATTTAAAGCTGGAACAAAGAGAATGTTTGATGAATTTTATCAAGTGGAAAGAGGTTATTGCCCTTCTTCCTGCTGGATTTGGAGCATCACATACATCACGACCAAATAGCAGAGATTGGTTAAATAAAAAAGTACCTGACTACTGTCGAGCGAATGAATCCTAATGCTGTGAGGTCAGACGGTTTCCACAAAGTAAAACCGGTTGATGAATCAGGCTAGCTTTTAGTCCATGCATGAGATAAAATAATAAAATGTCCAGTTCAAGACGGGCCGGTCAGAGTCAACCAAACGGTCATATGTGTACAGGCATTTGGGTCCAGTCAAGTGGTAACGGAGAGAAACGGGCAGATTTTTGACATTCAAATGTCTCTTATTCAGAAACTAGAGGGACTATTGAAATAAGTAAAGTATCAGAATGTAGGAAAGAGTTACACTCCAACAGGGTCAAGTTAAACCTGTGATATTCTTTCAAGTTGTTGACAAAAAATTTAAAAAAACTCATGTCGGTAACGGAGGGAATGAAATATGCAGCACTTTTTGGGCAGTAAATCCAAACAGTGATAACTCTTGGTTCTCACTTCCATATCCTTAACAAACTGGTTTGAATATTTGCTTCATATAGTTTTCTACCATATGGTACAAGATTAGGTTGAAAAACCTCTTACTTTTTGACTCATGAGATTTTTTATTAAGAAAAGTCATGGTAACGGAGGGAAAATTGTTCAAACAAGTAGAAGGTGCAAGATTTTACATCATTTGTCGCTTTTTTCTTCCAAATACTTTAATATTACTTCAAAATGAAAGGAAACTATTTCTATAAAATATGTCAGTCCTTCCAAGCAAATTTTTATCATTTTAAATACATTTAAAAAAAAATCATGAACCTTCATCAACAGTTCAAAGATGGAATAACACAAGATATGATGAAATACATCCATTTATTTACATGATTTGCAGGTCTTTGAAATTTGGGAAATAATTTTTGTTCCATGTTTCATACATGGTCTGTTTAAAACGTATGGAACTTTAGAACCAAAAATGGTACAGAAAAAAGGTCAACAGTTTCATAAACTAGAGTACATATGTATCTGTTCAATACATTTTTATATCAGATGCATTAACTTGAATTGTGTACTTCTGCTTGACCGGGCCCATTTATTTATTTATTTTTATTTAATGAGACAGGGACAGCGCACAATTTTTACATGAACCTTAACAGGAGAGAGGCATTATACCAGGTTGTAGCACCAGAGTTAATTTCCACCTGTCGTCCCTGGGCAGGTTCATTGATTGATTGAATTGAACTGACCTTGACTATCAACTGTTCTGGAGACTTATGTAGCATGTTTTGGGTTGGCGTGCTGCTTAAACAAATACAACTGAACTGCCTCCATGGTAACATCTGAACATTCCACCATAGAGATCCATGCAGAACACCCCCAGCGTGATGTCACTGCAAAGCACAAATTGAAATGGTCTTCTAACCTCTTTATCAATACGTAAATGTGACGAGCTGAGTTTTCTTTCCTTAAATATCCCCTAATGAAGTGCATTATCAGGTCCTATTCATCAGCTCCATTAGACGTGATTAGGGGCCCCTGGGAGCAGAGGAGGGGGGGTCTGTGACTGTGGTCCTTCTGACATGGTTCGGTTTTGTTCAGAGCTTTAAGTGTTGGCTGCTCCAGAGCGTTTCTATTCCACAGGATGGTTTTGTGTGAGCGCTAATGGAGAGAACATGAGGAAATAGAGCTATTATAGACAGGGACAAAAGGGACAGTGCACGGGCCGGAGTGTGTGTGTGTGTGTGTGTGTGTGTGTGTGTGTGTGTGTCGCAGCCAGTCACACACTCACAGCAGGTTTGTGTGGCCGTCATGTCTGAAATCTGTAATAATATTGAACTGTGTGAACACTGACAATAGAATTTGCTTTTGTAGTTTATATAATTGTACAATAAATAAGACAAAATAAATACATTCTCACTGTTTTTTCCAGTTTGGTCAGTTTTTTAGGTTTTAAATTCTACTTCCTGATTGGAAATTATGACATCAGAAAAGGGAATTCCGTAATAGTGACCGTGTAGTACTCTGGGCCAAAACTCCTCGAATGTACACACAGATTAAGATCAATACAAATACAAGAAAATACTTTATTTTGCTTAAAACATGTTTAAGCTATCTGAATTTCACATTGTCTATGACTACTACTACAATTAATACTACCACTACTACTACTACTACTACTACTACTACTGCTACTACTACTACTACTACTACTACTGCCACTACTACTACTACTACTACTACTACTACTACTACTACTACTACTACTACTACTACTACTACTACTACTACTACTACTACTACTGCCACTACTACTACTACTGCTACTACTACTACTACTACTACTACTGCTACTACTACGCTACTACTACTACTACTACTACTACTGCTACTACTACTGCTACTACTACTGCTGCTACTACTGCTAATACTATTACTGCTACTACTGCCACTACTAGTACTACTACTACTATTACTACAGGCTTCTACTGCCACTACTGCTACTACTACTGCTACTACTACTACTACTACTACTACTACTGCTACTACTACTACTACTGCTACTACTACTGCTACTACTACTTCTACACCTGCCATTACTACTACCACTACTACTGACACTACTACTACTTCCAGTTCTACTACTATTACTGCTATTACTGCCACTGCTACTACTACTTCTACTATGTCTACATTTATATAAATATGTCTTATTTGAAAAATGTGTTTGGAAAGAATTCTCCTAGTGTGAAAGTGGAATTCGACTTCCTGTAATTTTCAACATATTTTCTTCACAAATTGCTTTTTTCAGTGGTGAAAAAGCATAATTAATATTTAAAACAGTTATAATCCCACTAGAGAAAGTCAAAATTTGAGACCGTTCAAAGTAAAACGTTGCTAATTACCAAACCCGCATCATTTCAGAACGCCATACTTGTCTGGTTTTATTTTCACTTTCTCATTTGCATTAATTAAAAACGTATAAAGCATCATTACACCTTCGTTCACAACAAGAAATAAGTCTTAAAAAAAAACACTAAACAAACAAAAATAATAATACATTCTTCTTGAAATATTCCTCTTTTTCCCCGACTTTAATGAGCCACTTTAGTGCTGACGGCTGGAGCTACCTGACCCACTCCAGTCACTCCGCATTCACTTCCCGTTTCGATCCGCTGCTTTCTGAGGAGGGAAAAAAAAAACAACGTCCAGAAGCAAAAATCTGAAGGAAAACCGTGAATGTTGTGATGACGAGGTTTTCAGAGACAGGAGGTGCCCACAGGACGCAGATGAGACGCTAACGAGTCCAGACAAGCTCACGTTCACAGTACAAGTCCTCTTCTTCTGTGGATGTGCCCGGACGTGGCTTCTACTCATGATACTTACTCGAGTAGTTTCCAGACACCGTACTTTTACTCCTACTTGAGTAATCTGTTTTACCGTCGCTGGGTTTTTACGCACAGACAAATCCGAGTGCATTAAGAGTTGGAGTTGTGTTTTGTTTCATTCACACAAATTCTGTATATTAAGGCTGAGTTCTTCTCTCAAACACTCTGAAAACGCTCTGTTCCACCTTGTGATGTCATGTGGTAATACAGGAAGTGCTCCACTGTGTTTTAAAACTCCTTACACCTTCATTAGAATCATTTGCATCATTTCAGCCCCAGAATTCCGAATTTCTACTAAAGAAAAACTCAAAGGTAACTGTTAAACTACCGCTTCATGACATCACAAGGTGGAACAGAGCATTTTGAGCTTTGGAAATATAGACAGACTAATACTAAAGGATTACTCAAACATGAATGAAACAAAACACAACTCCATGTATGTTTTTGAAGAAGTAACAACATTGAAACTTTAAAACAAACTCATAAGAATCAATTTTGTGTAATATAGGACCTTTAAACACTTTTTGCCCTAAGACTGGGAATGTAGTGGGTGTAGTACGCGGGATTAAGCTGTCCACACGCTTCTCCTGACCTGAGATAAAAAAAACAAAACAAAAAAACAAATAGGAAATAGCTACAACTTAAATGTCAAACCAGAGCTACTGGCAACAATGAAAACAACTTGCATAGGCTCATGATATCTGCACTACTGTCCTATAGTGACCAGGACTGAACCAGGACTGAACCAGGACTAAACCAGGACTGAACCAGGGCTAAAACAGGACTAAATCAGAACTGAACCAGGACTGAGTGTCGGGTGACCACAGGTGAAAGGACTGGCACAGAGCTCCGCAACCGTGGCCGTCACACACGTTTAACTCTGCTCCACAGGCTTGGGGTTCTCTCTCTTGCCCTTAAGTCCATGATTCGTCCTGGTTCAGCTCTGGTTTAGTCTTGGTTAAGACCTGGTTTAGTCAGCAGCTGAAACTGGTTTAGTCCTGGTTTACACCTGGTTCAATCCTGGTTCAGTCCCTGTTTAGTCCTGGTTTAGTCTTGGTTCAGCTCAGGGTTAGTCCTGGTTTATTTCTGGTTTAGTCCTGGTTTATTTCTGGTTCAGTCCTGGTTCAGTTCTGGTTTAGACCTGGTTTAGTCCCAGTTTAGTCCTGGTTTAGACCTGGTTCAGTCCTGGTTTAGTCTTGGTTGAATCCTGGTTTAGTCCTGGTTTAGTCCTGGTTCATGTGTTGTAGCCTGTTTCTGTTGTGTAGATTTTGATTGGTGTTTGGATTCGTGACATCGATGACGTCATGAATCGTGTCCCCTCACTTAAAAAAAAAAATCTCACTACAGCACTGTTACGACCTTTCAGAACCACTGTAGGAACAGGAAGACATTCAGGGGCATTTAAAATAATACAGCATAAGCACTCATACTTTGCAGAGATAACTGCTGATAAAAAACTGCTATCTTTCAGGACAGATAAGCAACATCTCATTTACATTGGTCATTTGATTTTCAGAGCTGCTACAAACTTTTTACTCTTAAAGTAAAGTAAGAACAAACGAGTAACTCTTAAAGCTTGTGAGCTTTGGGCCATGTTAGAATGTTGATACCTCCTCAAAAACAGACCTGGAGTTGTGTTTTGTTTCATCCATGCATGTTTGAGTAATCCTGCATTATTAAGTTCCCATGGTCATGGAAATCCCGGGAAAGTAATGGATATTGAAAATGTAATTTTCCAGACCTGGAAAAGTCATGGAATTTTGTAAATTCAATAAAAGTTTAGGAAAAGTCTTGGAATCTTCTCTTTCACTTGACTCCAGTGTTCTGTTAAGTTCTCATTAGGCTCTTATGATTATGTGACTTTTGTTTAAAAGAGACGACAATAAATGCACTGACAGGATTTTGAATGTTAAAAACTATAATCCCAAACCATAAGGTGAGTGGAAAGAGTTCACATTTCATATTTAGGCAAAGGAGAAATTCAGTTTGCTGACTGGACATAAGTTTATTTAGTCAGATATGTTTCGCAGCTCATCCAAGCTGCTGGTAGAACCCAGAACTGAAGAAACAGCTTGAAGGAGCTGCAAAACATATCCAACCAAATAAACTTTTGTCCAGTCGACAAACTGAAGTTCTCCTTTGCCATGGACTGAGGGATTTTTCATACATTTCATATTCAGCCCTAAAAGTCTGATCAATTTTACACATGTAGGCACCGTAAAGTCATGGAAAATTCACTTTAGGTCATGAAAAAGTCATGGAAAAGTTTTGAAATGTTGTCAGTGAAAAAGAGTGGGAACCCTGTCTGTTTACATTTCCAAAGTTCAAAATGCTCAGTTCCACCTTGTGATGTCATTTAGTGTTTTAGTGTCCAAGTGAACCACTACTTTTTACCTTTAGTTTGGTAATTCCAGGATGAAATCATTAAAATGATTCTAGTGAAGGTGTGTAGAGTTTAAAAACACAGTGGAGCACTTCTTGTATTACCACATGACATCACAAGGTGCAACAGAGTGTTTTCTGTTTGCAACAAGAACTGCGACAACTCTAAACATGCAGATTTTGTGTGTTAAACATGTGAGAATGAAACAAAACACAACTCCAGGTCTGTTTGTGACGAGGAAACAACATTAGAACATAGATCAGTAAATAGTGTAATATGGACTCTTTAAATGAGACATTTCCTGGACCACTGTTGTCCTTTGTGTCCATTTGTCCAAGAGTTTTACGCTGATTCAATTTAATTTTAATGCCGCTTTGACTATGTGATAAAACCTCCATTCACCTTTTGGCACAAAATGGAACAGCTTATAAAACACGGCTTCATTTGGAAAGCACAAAACAGGCTTTAAAAATGATCTGTGCTCAGTTCTTCCACAAATAAACAAATTAACACTCTGCAACCGTAACTGTCACTGATTTGGATGATTTCAGCCCTGGAATTGCCAATCTCTGCAGAACTAAAGGTAACAGGAACTTGAAAACTACAGCTTCATGACATCACAAGGTGGAACAGAGCGTTTTGAGGTTTGGGGTTGTAGACAGGCTCATAATAAAGAGTTACTCAAACATGTGTGAATGAAACAAAACACAAGTCCAGCTCTGTTTTTGAGGAGGAAACAACATTAGAACATGATTTAGTCTACGTTCAGACTGCAGGGCTTAATGCTCAATTCAGATTTTTTTTGTGAAATCGGATGTTTTTGCGAGGTCGTTCATGTTTCCAATTAAATGTGACTTGTATGTGATCTCCAGTGTGAACATTAAACGGCCCGAAAGTGTCCCACATGTGCACTGGAGACACGACGACGTCAACGGCAGCGAGCGTCTCTGTGTTTACAGAAGTTGTCCAAACATGGACGTGAGCATTGAGAACCTGGAGATTTTAAAGTTTCTTTTGTACCGGAGCCAGAACATGAACAACTTACTTGTTTTAAGGAGATTGAGAAGGAGAAGGACGAGGTTTTTGGCCGTGGTGTTTTGTGGGACAGTCCATAGAAAGGAACTTGTGGATGCGCAGATGTAGCCAAGAGTGGTGAGTGGTGATGCATTTCGATTCAGTGACACGGAGTTCATTAACAATTTTCGTATGATGAGAAGAACGTTTGTGTACATTTGTGAGCGCCTACTTGTGCCACTCTTGCGGGAGGAAATACATCTTCGGCGGCTTATTTCCATGAGCAAACATGTACATGGGCTGTATTGGCTTGCAACAGGTGCTTGTTACCGCACAATAGCCAACCTCTTTGGCATAGCCAAGTCCACCCTGTGATAACATGCAGGTTGGATGAATGCGCCTTGGCCGTTCAAACTGAAGTCACATGTCAAAAGATCAGATATGTATCGGTTTCAGGAGAACATATCCAAGTGTCCTGGGTCACATTTGAAAAAAATCGGATCTGCAGATTCGAAAAAGAGAATTCGGAAAGCAGATTTGGGTCACTTCAGGCTGCAGTGTGAACGTAGCCTTAAAGCTCACAAGAGTCTGTCACCTGCTTGTCTCCATGGAGATGTTCTTGCTTTGCCCAGAATGTTCCATAGTATGACATTAAACAAATCCATTTAGCAGTTATTCATTACAGGTGTTTCTATCGTTCAAAAATACAATAATTCACTCTGTGAATAGAGGGGACTCTCCACAGATCTGAACTGTAATGGCAAGGCAAGTTTATTTGTATAGCACAATTCATACACAAAGTGCTTAACAGAATAAGAAAAACATTAAAATCACAATGATAACAAATCAAAACATAAATAATCATCATAAAATTAAAGATTAAAATGAAAAAAGAGAGAGACATTAATTACATAAATTAGAGAGAAAAGTGTGGAAATGAAAACCTTTTAATGTAGGATAGTGCTGTAATGTGTTTGTCTCCATGGTGAGAGACGGGATTAAAGGGCCCATCTCATGCAAAATCAACTTTTCAGAGCTTTCTACCTTCTCAGAGTGATGTGTGGGCCTTGTATATGTCACCCAAGTGGTTTTTAGATCAATTCGGTGTTTTTTTTAACAAATTGCAGTGTATTTCTGCCACCCTCCCACGTGACAACCAACTAAAGCTGCTACAACGATGATGCGGCAGCTACACCTATGACGAGTTTGACGTAGCAGAAAGCACTTCACGCCCGCCTCCCTCCCCCACTCCACCGTCTCCACCTACATCGTCTGACAATTCCCACATGAACACCTAAACAAAAGCGACAGCATAAGATCATTGAATTGACACGATATAATAAGTTGATCTACTAGTGTTTATTAAAACTTTACCAATCAGTAATGTTCAGCTGATGTGGACGCGGTGCTTGAGCTTCGTGCACCTCAAAGTCCTCGTCTGATTCCAGGTCCAACACATGCGGCTGAACGCACTGTATCTCCATGATGAATAAAAGTTTATTCCTGCCGCTATCAGGGTGCACGTCTGTCTCCCCCTCCCTCCCTGAGATGGGCGGAGGAAGGACGGCTCTCAGAGCCTACGTCACGTTTGGAGGGCGGAGCCTGTGCTTTCTCAGGACGGGCGGGGGGATGAGCAATACTCAGCCTTTCATAGTTCCTGGTCTGTGAGTGTCTCCAAGAACTCAGTAAGATTTCAGAACTATTGTGTAATGGATGTTCCAAAACCCAAATTGTGCTTGTTTATGTGCAGAAGATACAATGTGAAAAGAGTTATTTTGCATCAAATGGGCCATTTAATCTATACTGCAGAACATTCCAGACCAGAGGACTTCAATGTTTTTCAGCCCAAGGACCCCCAAACTGATGGAGCGCAGGAGCAGGGACCTCTACTATATCTATGACATACATTTGTGTTTTATATTAAACTGGGCCTAGTGTTGTGTGTAAAGATACAGTAGCTGCTCTGTTATTGTACATTCAGTTCTAGGGGGGATATTACATGGAAGTCGTTTAACAAATCCAGACTTATCCTGAAATCCTGAGCTCAACTAGTTCCATGTCCATCACAGAAAATGAGCTCAAAGTGTGACTTATTTTAATGATCTGACTAAACGAGAGAGGAGCCACAGTGAGCACAGATGACAGTTTGATTTGGGGACTAAACTTTTCCGGTCATTCTGATCTGAGGAGCGAGAGGAAAGACACGACGCTCCCCTTCATTCCTATTCACTCACTCCTCCTCTCTTGTTCTTCCCCTCCCCTTGGAAATTTTGCCTTTAGTGTAACTTATATGAGACAAACTCCAGTTTAGACCTTCATCAATCATAAGTCCTAGAAATTTAGTTTTGTTTACCACATTTCCCGCACCATAGGGCACGCTCTTAAGCCTCTAACTCCATCAAAAAACGACTGGGCGCCCCGCAATCCAGAGCGCCCTATACACGAATCCACTCGGGTGTCCCAGCACGACTTCAGGAAACTACAAAGCCGCAAACACACACGGAGCAGACAGCGACCGCACAGTGAAACACACCCACAGACACACTCATCACTCCACGCGAGGACGGAACGGAGGAACGAACCGGAAAAGCGAGTCCAATGTGCCACTTCTAGACACAACTGAACAACTGAGTCACTGCGAACTCGCCCCCAATCCAGCGGTCCCAGACAGCACCCTCCCTACACACCACAACTGAACAAAGCCCAGAGTCACCGTGAACGCGTCAAACAAAGCCCCACTGACCCATCCAACTGTTGGGTTTCATTTAAAGTCCGGTGTGGTTTATTTGTGAAGAAAGTTTGAAAATAGACCATTTAATGACAGTGCGCCTTATAATCCAGAGCAACTAAGAGTGTGGAAAATACGGTACCATTTAATCTGTATCCCATTTATTTCTAATGTTATTTCATCTTTTTTTTTTTTTTTTTTTTTTTTATCATTAAATAAAATGATTTTTTTTTTTTTTTTTACATTAAGAATGAATCCATTTAAATCAAACCAATATTTTACTTTTCTTATCTCTTTGTTAAATTTATTTGTGACCTCTGTTATCTTTTTATCTATTAAATAGTTGAGTTTTGTGCAGTGTTTTTATTGGGTGCACAAAACAGGCTTTAAAGCTGCATTGTGTAACCTGCTTCTTTCTACGGAGACGTCATTGCTCTGCCTGGAATGTTCCACAGTGTGACATTAAACAGCTCTACCTTACATTTATTTAATTACAGGTGGCTTTAAAGCTCAAAAAATACCTAGAAAAACAGACATTCTGACTGTGAGCGGGGTCGCCTCTCCACAGATCTGACCTGTAACTTGGTCTGGTTTGGTCGCCATGACGATAGTAAGCTTAATAACCATACTGTGAAAGAGACAAAGCAATAACATCTCCAGTATTTGATGGAGCTCCACCAGAAAAGTTCCACAATACAGCTTTGAAAAAACTGGAATGGTGTCAGTTGTTTCACAAATGAACACTCTTGAAACGTAACAGCAGCCGGTGTCCGAGCTGCCCTTGTAAATTGCATGATTGGATGTTTGTGCAGACGAGTGCTGATCCAAAAGCAGATTTATCATGTTTATTCAGCAAAACTCCCATAATTCACCTCTGCCACATGTGCAGCTACAGCCAAATACAATTAACCTAATGGGACTCAAGCTAGGACGCACAGAAGCAGAGCGGGAGAGCACTGACATCACAACATCAGCCTCCAGGGTCATTACGCCGCGTACTACCACTCAGCAGTCACTGTACATGGACGCAAATACTGTGTGAATACTGTGTGCGGACGCAAACATACAAATGACACTGACAGAGTCTACTAGATCAGACCATACAAGATTTAAAGGGGTGCAGCAGAGAGGTTTAAGGTTACGAGGTCCCCACTAATAAATATTTAAAACACACGCAAGTCTGGCAATACAAAGGAGTGTAAGACAGTGTACAGTAGAGTGGAATAATAGACATTTTTATTTAGACAGTCATTTTAAAAATTCATGCTATTTTTTTAAAAACACAAACTCAACAAATCAGGATTAAAATATGAACAAATTTGAGAGAGAATTGGAGAGCAGGAGTAAGAGGAGCGGCAGTAGCTCAGTTGGTAGAGTGTTTGTCCTGATCTGACAGGAATCGAATCCCACTCTTGACATAAAACATCATTGCCTGAGCAGTCAGATCCACTGACCCACAGGTTGGCTGGTGTGAGTCCCGCTCCCACAGATGAATGCTGTCATTGTGTCCTTGGGCAAGACACTTAACCCACCTTGCCCCTAGTGTGTGTGTACACTGGTGTGTGAATGTGTGTGTGAATGTGTGAGTGGTTCCTTGTTGTAAAGTACTTTGAGTGTCTTGAAGGTGGAAAAGCGCTTTAGGAAAAATGTGACCATTGACCTATTGATAGCAGCAGCACAATCTGCCACACAAAAATACATAATTTACCCCACGAATGCCATCAACCACCACCGCCTCAGATACACACCACCAAGGGCATCTACCTAGATTCTAGAAAGGGGGAGGGCCCCCTACATGGGCCCTGGAGCGCCTCAGGAGCAGCTGCCGTCACCACCGCCAACTCCAGATAACAGCTTTAACTCAGTCAACACAAACACCACATAAAGACATATTCTAACAACAAGCACTCTCAGAAACATAACTCCCACTACTTATATGTGCCACTTCAGACAACCACACTCCAGCTTGTGCACCTTTTTAAATCAGTGGCTAATCAATAATAATGGGAGTGCTACACATGGCGGTGCATTTGCGGTCGCACCGCGGTTGGAATTAATAAAAGATGGTGAAGAGATGTTAATCCATTTTCATGGGACAAGCAGGTGACAAACCCCCCACCAAAAATGTTTTATTATAGTGTATAGTGTATGGACATTAAAAACTGGAAATAAAATGAAAATGTCATTCCATTCATCTTAAAGGGACCATACTACATCTTCCTCATCACAAACAGACCTGGAGCTGTGTTTTGTTTCAGTCACACGTTTAACACACAAACCTGCACATTTACCCTGAGTTCTTCTCTCTTCTCTTTTTGATATTCAAAAAAAAAAAAACTCCATACACCGTCACTAATCATTTGGATAATTTTAGTCTTTATTTAACAGTAAAATGTAGATGTTAACTTAAACTACCACTTCATGACATCACAAGGTGGATTTTTTAGCCTTGGAGATTTACTACTAGAATTACTCAAACATGTGTGAATGAAACAAAACACAACTCCAGGTCTATTTTTGAGGAGGGAACAGCATTCTAACATGACTTAATGCAAATAAGAATCAGTGTTGCATAATATAGGACCTTTGAATTGTATTTTGCATGATTATTTTTCCATTTGCTTGTATCTTGTATGCATGTATTCATTGTATATGTTCATATATTATATGTATATGAGGCTGACAGTGTCTGAAGTATCAAACTGCTGATACCACAGAGTAATGAAGCCTGAGGAGACACGAATCAACATTAATGCAACAAGAGCGCAGTCAACACAATGCTTTTCCACTCACTTCTCATCACGTCACTTTGAGTTAGCTTCACAGTCAAACACTTTTAATGAAGGTGTGTGTCGCAGAAGAAGTCATCTACCTGCACAATGTGCCTTTGCAAAAGGTTACACATGTTACCTAGACACTGTATTCCACCTGCTTTGTTTATAACTATTGTTGCTGATGAGTAGAGGGCTAGCTGGGCTTGCCTCTCCATAGATCTGATTTGGCCTAATTGTGTTACCCGTTTGTTTTCATACATGAGTTTATACATAATACTGTGGAATCTTCAGGACAAAGCAATAATATCTCCATGCAGACAAGCAGGTGTCTGACTCTACATCAGAAAACTCTTGATCTTGACCTGTGTTTGGGCAGGAGTAACCCTGCACAGCACTATGGATTCTTGTGATATTTGTGAGTTCACAAACTCATGAGAATCCATCATGGCTCCAGCTGAATGCCTGGGCTGGACAGGGGGTGGGCCACCAATCACATTCAGGTTCACCTTTGAGTCAAAGGTGAAGTGTCTAAATGAACCAAAATAAACACAGCGACACTGACAGACATACTTCAGTCTATTTTAGCATCATACAGACTATTTTGTTTGTGAAAAATGTCCAGAAGGTGAGAGCTTTGTGCATTTGTGGACAGGGAAGATGTCTGCACTTTTCTCTCAATATCTAATTTAATTTATCTACTTAAAGTTTGATTTCTCATCTTGTTGTTGTGACGCTTCAACCAATCAGGTTCAAACTGTTGCATTTTCTGAACACTTTCAGTGAGAGCCAGTCCAAGATTGATTCGTTTTATTTTGTGCTTTTAACATACATATAATATATCTTGGCTGTGAAGGTGAAAAGTAGAAAATAAAAAACACAAAATAAACAAAATATATACATACAAATACACATATACACACATACATACATATTGTATATATATATATATATACATACACATACGTACATACACTGTGCACATACACACACATACAGTATACATACATACATACATATATACATGTACACACCTACACACCTGTATACATAAATATAGCTATCTCAGACAAGACATTAAATACAATATTCTATTGATCTATCTAGATTGATAAAGTGAACAACTCACTTCAGAGTGACACTTATCATTCTGGTGTGAGCCACTTTAAGTCAGGAGTATCTTAGTTAAAGGATTTGACCTGTGGTGCATGTCTTGGTTTGAGTGGGGGACACTGAAGTGCCCAAATGAAACAACGCAAAATGCAAACTCCACACAGAAAGGCCTGGGAGTCGAACCTGGAACCTTCTCGATGTGAGGCTGGAGTCGTAACCACTGCTGCCAAAAACATACTCAAGTTACTCCTCATGTACAGAAGCACACCTTAAAGCTTGGTCCATTGTGTGTGTGGGAGTAACTCTGCCACATCATAACACAATCAGCTGTAGAAAATCACAGGACAGGCAGAAGCAGTGCCTCTGTGCACGACCTCAGCTTTTCCACATTTAGAAAAGGGCCAATTACATAACGCAGAGCTGCAGACGTGATTGCAGGTCGGGCTGGCTCTGACATCCTGGGGAAATGGGGGACTCTAATGGAGAGATTTGCTTCGCTGCGTCTATAATTTGAAGCTGGTCGGTTTGAGGAAGAGCATATTGTGATGTGTATCTGTCTGTGGGTGATTGCTCGGGGTGGGTTTTTCGGATGGAGGCGGGGGCAACAGCGTGGAGGCTCTTTCTGGAAGCGAAGCAATAATGTTGGGAGGTGTTTACAGGGGCAGAGTAAAAGATGCGCTTTGTTACGTTTTTAATTTGTCATCACAGATTCGTCCCTAATCTCGTTTGTAATCAGCAGCGTCGATTTCCGAGGGCTGAACCAGATGAGCGAGGAGAAGAAGAGGAGAAGAAGTGAAAGGATCAGATTTAGACTGTGGGTATTTGGATTTAAAACTCCTGACAATGACGAGAAGAAAAATGTCTGACACTCAGAAATGGTAAGGCTGTGTCCTGATGTGATCTTGGTTTTTAAAGTGGAACTAAACACTAAATCCAGTTTTTCACAATATTTAACAGTGTACATGGTGGTTTGTACGCATTATCTACAGTTCCTAGTCCTTTTTAGGTAAATTTGCAGCTTTCTAAGGCTACGTGTATATGATGACGATCTGAACAGAAGACGCAAAAGTGGCGTCGCCTCCTCACTTTTTATTTTGAGTTTAGATTTTCGGGAGGAAATCTGTTTCCAAACACTTTTGTACAAGTGACACTGCAGCAGATTATTCATTAAAATCTTCTGCATAAATAGAATTTACATTGCTAAACTTTACAAGATATATAGCATAACGACTCAAGAGCCACATCAGCCCGTTTGAGATTGTAGTGTTAATTATTTTATTTTATTTATTTTATTTTTTGCAGCTTTACGTAGACTTGTTTACGTTTTACAGAAACGAAACTTAAAAAGCGCATGGCTAATTTGCATAAACAGCGTACTCCACGTGCCGCTCATGCGGTTCAACTTCTTTTGGACTAAAGGACACCACTCGGTGGAATATGAGATGTGCTGCTGATGGTTTTGTCTGTAAATGGTGGAAAAGGTTCGTGGCGCTAGAAGCTTTTCACTGGCAGCAACTTTCGGCGTTCACGGCGATAGTGACGAGTGAATAAGTCACGAGCGAACAAACGGAGGCGCGCGGGCAGGCGACAGAGAAGACAAACAAGCGAAGTGGCAAAATCTAAATTGAATATAAGCATTATATTGGTATATACGATATGTCAGAATTCATATCGAGTTTTTTAAAAATCTCGATATATTAAAAATATCGAGATATCGCCCACCCCTATTTCAAACATTATTCTATCGACACAGACATTTACATTGACAGTCTGGTGTAATAATAGATTTGTTTCAGGTGTTTTGTGGAGTGGGTATGACTGTTTTTAGTGGCAGGATAAGTATGACCATTGACATGCACTAGCCTAGCACCAGTGACCTCTGCAAATACAAGGACTGGATGGAATATTTCAAAAAGTGTCTCCACACGTCTCCAACACTCTGGCTCACTAGGAAATGAGGTCCTATGTCCAAAATTCCAGACTGTCTCTTCAAGGATTTCATTAATTGTGTATATGTATATATGTAACATGTAAGCTGTACACATGTGATTATATCAAACATTTCAGAATTCATAAAAGTATAGTCATGTGATTACTGCTGTAAATCAATAAGAAAAAGTTGTCCACAAAAAAAAAAAAAAAAAAAAAAGAGAGTGAGAGAGACAGAGGGGGGAGGGGTGACAAAATTTTCAATGTAAAGAATGGAGCTGGAATCAATAGAGCAAGAAGTTTTCCCCATTGTTACAAACCAGTGTAAGGGACAAAGGAAAGTAACACAAACTATATGAATTGTCTTTTATAAAGTAAATATCAGTACAATAACAAAACAGGTGTTTTAAATAAACTAAATCAAAAGTTCCCAGTACAACTAAACAATAACTCTAAAAAGAAAATACAAATGTACAAGGGCCAAGCCAAACTGGCAATTACAAAAACGATAGGTCAATAACGACCTCTAGTGTCTCAAATACACAATTCACACTCAGCAAACAGGAGGCAACCAAAGACACGTCAATCACGGAGTGTGGTGAAACTGAAATCAAACCTCCAGAAGGAACAGACTTTTATTGGATGAGGCGATAGATGTGCAGAAAGGGGATTGGACCATTGAACCATGGCACGATGGATGTCGGAGCCAGCCCAACAAACCCACTTTGTATCACACTAACAACATTCTAACAAAATACAAGCGCCAATACACAAATACATTATCTACAAATTGGACAAGGCATCAGCAAGACTTTATCTGACCCCTTCTCTTGTGGCGAAGTTCCAAATGGAAATCCTGCATATTCAAAGCACACTTGTACCTGCATGAAACAAACTCTGGGACTCTATTCTGCGAAAACAGACAGAGAGCAGCTTTAACTTGTTGTGCAGCAGCAGCAGAAACACGTCAACATGGTAAATACACTTTACTGTATTGCCTTTAAAAAGAACCCAAGAAGATAAAGTATATAAGAAGACAAAATGAACATCTTTGGCTCAGACAGAGAGCAGGACCCAACGTACCCCACAAAGCACTGAAGAGCGAACAGCAGTGACAACAAGAAAAGGGCACCAGAAAAGACTCCCTTCCTATTTGGAACGTGGCGGTGTTTCAGAGACCCAGATCCTGAGGTAGGCTTGGTCAGGATCATGGACTATATATAGAAGAGGACTAAGGGAGTGTGACGTAATCCATCTATCATACGTTCATCCGTTTTTCAATATAAAACCAAAAATAAGAAATTAAAAAAATAACACATTTCTTCATTATTTGTCTCCAAAACCAAAATGAAAAAACAGCTAATGATTCGTTTTTTGAGTTAGATTTTGTGTTTAAATGAAGAATGGAAAAAACAAATAATGGCTGTTTACGTGACTTCCGTGACTGCGATGCCGGACTTTTGCACCGCATACAGACTGAGCCAGGACTGATCCAGGACCGGGACCAGAACGGACTCAGAGTTTTGACTCCGAGCTTCAGCTTTGAGTTCCGGTCCTGCCGTGGGCTCTGGTCTCAGTCTCGGTCTGGCCCCGGTTTCAGTCCTGATCTCTGTCTCAGTCTCAGTCCCGCTCTGGTCCCGGTCTGGTCTCAGTGTCGATCTGGTCCCGGTCTCAGTCCTGATTTCTGTCTCGGTCTGGTCCTGCTCTGGTCCCACTCTGGTCCCGGTCTCAGTCCTGGTCTGGTCCTGGCCTGGTGCTGGTCTGGTCTCGGCCTCAGTCTCGGTCTGGTCTCAGTCTCAGTTCTGATCTCTGTCTCAGTCTGGTCCCGGTCTGGTCTCAGTCCTGGTTTGGTCCCAGTCTGGTCTCAGTCCCGGTTTGGTCCCGGTCTCAGTCCTGGTCTGGTCCCAGTCTGGTCCCATCCATATGTAGTGCAAAAGTCCGGCATCGCAGTCACGGAAGTCACGTAAACAGTTATAAATTTTTTTCCATTTTTCAAAACTGATAAAACCAAAAATCATATCAGTTTTTTCAATTTGGTTTGGGGAGACAAATAATGAAGAATACAGTTGTTTTTTTGTTTTATACTGAAAAACGAATGAACAAATGATACACGGATTTGACGTCACCCATAGAGTTCGACTACTGTCAAATGATGCTCTTGAGGTTAGCAGTTATTGGGGCCAATTTGGAGCCGAAATTTACAGAAAAAAGCCCAGGGAGTTCTTGTTGTGATCCATAATCAACGAGAACTATAGACCAGAGCTAAACCAGAATAGATCACTTTATCAACAAGTCTGTGCCTAAGTGTGTCTGTAAAACCAATGCATTTTTCCTCACCTCAGACAGTGGCAGAGAGAGTTTTTGTGCGTTTGGAGCGAGCTGTGAAGTGGCTCATCTCAGAAGCACTGGTTAATTATGCAGCGCAGTGAGGGGGAGGGCGCCTCTGCCTGATCCGTGTCACTTACATAACCACAAATTCACAAGCACCCAGCAGCTTTTCAATAAAAGCTGTTTGAGATTTTAGTCAAGTTTTGGTGTTGATCAGGTAACCAGACTCATCAGATGGGAGGAGACAGCTGACATTACCATCTGGGAGTAAACACCAGGTTTAAGAGGTTTATATTACACTATTTTCTGATCTATGTTATGTTTTCTCACCAAAATCAGACCTGGAGTTTTATTTCGTTCCATTCACTCATGTTCTTCTCTCAAACAGAAAACACGTCCACCTTGTGATGCCATGTGGTAATACAGGAAGTGCTCCTTTGTGTTTTTAAACTCTTTGCATCTTCAGTAGAATCATCAACAATAATAATGTGTTAGTCTGTATAGCACTTTTCCAGACGCTCAAAGTCGCTTTACAGTTTGGTGCATTACACATTCACTCCACACCTATAATGGTTATCTGACACCTGTCTGTAACGCAAATGTGTTGGGGCTAGGGGCAGACTACAGCCACAAAGGCTGCATCAGAAGACTGTCCTTTTAGGAGCCTGAGTGTGAATGAAGAGACAGACATGAATTTGAAGTTTGGGTGAAGTATATTGAAAAGATTTTTTTTTTTTTTAACAGAACACAACAAGAAAAAAACAAAACAGAAAAAAAAAAAAAAAATACATTAATAGGTCTTAACTAACCCAAAATAAATTAAATGTATGCATAAACATACAAGCATAAGTGAATAGTTCAAATTCAATTCATCAATACATTCAAGATATTAATTAGTTAATTCATTAATCAGAATACACATGAATAATAATTCAATAAATTAAATGTAGTCATTGACTAATGACCAAAAAGTCCATAAGGTTTAACCATTTCAACAATAACAATTAATTACAATTTAGATCAAATTCGGTAAGTGAATTCATGTCAACAAATTAATAAATCAATCATTTGGTAAGTTAATTGATTATTAATTAAGTAAATTAAACTATTAAATTAACTCAGTAAGTTAATAAGTCAAGTAAATTCAGTATGTTAATGACAATTAAGTTCATCATTATTAAGTGCACTTAAATCAAAGAGTTATCAAACATGCCCAAGCAGAGGCCGATAAACTCAAAATATTGCGCAAATCCATCCATCCATCCATCCATTTTCGTCCGCTTATCCGGGGCCGGGTCGCGGGGGGAGCAGCAAATCACTGTTTCAAACTAAAGTGCGTAGCTACGCTCAATTCAATAGATGAACTCCACCGGAGTTTTAACAAACACAGGAAAACGAGCTAAAACTACACAAAATATTCAAAGTCGCGGAAAACAAATTTAGCGACTACATTAACCAATCTGTTACCTTCATTTTGGCTTTCTTAGTGTTACAAAAGAAAAATCAAGTACCTTTGAATTTCGGGTTGTGATCTTCTCTCCAAACACGGCCCGGTGTATGTGAATATGTATGGAGGCTCTATGGGAATCGGAGACGTGGCATTAGCGATTTTGACAGAATTAAGTAGTTTAGCAGAAATGTTGAAAGTGATTATTAAATCGGCAGTGTTCTGATAATGCGGCAAAACACTCACCTAAATGTGGATGTTGTAGGATTCGTAGTTTAAAAGTTCATTGGAATTGTTTGCCGACACCCGGACCACGCCCCAGCCACAGCACAGCGGAGGAGGAGGAAGTGACACGTGACCCCGCAAATTAAAGGAAGTGGGGGAGATCGATCGGTAAAGCGGAATTGACCCGCAACAATTAAAGTGTCTCAGATGCGGGTTACATGTCTCTTGCTATCTTTTTTACTACTTATTTAGAATTTACTATTACTAATTATATGTTTTCTCCTTGGTATTATATTATATTGTGATGTGTGAGCTACTGTGCCCAAGTAATTTCCCTTGAGGATCTATAAAACTTTGTCTGAGGGCCTGTTTACACGAGAATGCTTATGGTAAAAATGACAAAATATTTTATCAGAAGTGCCTTTCGTTTGGACGGTGACGGTAATCTGTAATCTGAGACCACCGTCCAGAGTGGAAAAGTTGAATACTCTCCACCGTAGCGTTTTCATCTACACGGCCCAAGACGCAAAACTCTGGTCAGATCTACTCACGTCGCAGACACGTTTACGTCACCTACACACAGTACACAGAAACAAATGTCCCAACAAATGTACAGAATCTGCAGACATACTATCAGTGAACAGAGAAGGATCTGCAGTCACCTCTGTCAAATTCTGGATGCACCAGTTGGTCGCAGGTGAGCCAGATGGTTGTGGACAAGACCTGGAAAACCAGTCGATGGCTGTATGTCCAAAGATGCTCTTGTTGCATTAAGTACAAACATACTCAATCGAATTCCACACACTTTTGCATCACTGTAAGCACGCAGATTTCCACCTGAAAATGCTCGTAATATAATAAATAATAAACTTTTGTGTTTTCTGTTCAGACTGTTATCGTATAAACTTAGCTTCAGTCGAAGTCTACCTGAGGATGGCAAACTACTATTGTAGCCACAGCTGCCCTGGGCCAGGCTGACGAAAGCAAGGCTACCAATCTGCACCATCGGACTCTTCAACCACCACAATCACTCACTGTAGTGGCTTATTGACCAACCTTATAGCCGCTCGGGAAGATCAGAGTGGGTCCTAGGGTCGTAGTTTGTGACGCGCGCTTGAAGGCTATTGCAAACCAATACGCTTGGATCCAGAATGCATTTTGTATATTATTTAACAAACATACAGCTATCCCAGCGCAGAGAAGAAGATGGATAGAACCAGTTAGAGAATAAAGGGTGAGTATAGAAAAGGAGCAGCGGTCAACAAAAATTACAGCTGAGCAGCCCTGACCCTCAGTCAAAACTGGGTATCAGGTAAGTGCACACTTTTAAATCCTTCCACAGGCACACATGCATGCACA
The DNA here is from genome assembly GCF_026225935.1 of Boleophthalmus pectinirostris. Taxonomy (NCBI): domain Eukaryota; kingdom Metazoa; phylum Chordata; class Actinopteri; order Gobiiformes; family Gobiidae; genus Boleophthalmus; species Boleophthalmus pectinirostris. Next base: position 5,098,191 of record NW_026571541.1, on the reverse strand, counting down.
CCTGCCCGCGTGAGCCCCGCCCCCTCTGCACCAGAGCAACACACCCACACCCTGAACCACACCGTGCACCAGTCCTGTCTCCTACACTCACACATACACCACTTTCATACTAGGCAATGTGGGTGAAGTGTCTTGCCTAAAGATGCAACAACAGTTTTTTGCGACTGGCGCCCCACTGTGACACCTGATTTTTCCAGTGGCCTCTCATCCAAGTACTAACCAGGCCCAACCCTGCGGAGCTTCTGTAATTTGATGAGATCAGGCTTTGACAAGGATGTTTGGCCACATTTGGATAATTTCAGCCCTGGAAGTGCCAATCTCTACTGAACAAAGGATAAAAACTACCACGACATGACATCAAGGTAGAACTGAGCATTCTGAGCTTTGGAGACAATGGAGACAATCTAATAATAAAGGATTACTCAAATAGGTGTAAATGAAACAAAACACAACACCAGGTCTGTTTTTGAGGAGTTAACCACATTCCAACACAACAGGCTCTATTCACGTTTACATCACAAACCAGGAAAACATTTGGAAACATGAGATGACAACTCCCGGTGTAGTTCCCGACACTGGACTCACCAACCGACTGTGATCAAACCCACTGAAGTAAATGTGACCAGCAGTAAAATGAAGATCGCAGACATATGAGCTGTTTGGAATCATCTGGAATTTGGCCTCATCTCTTCTAATCACATGTACCCAGTGCACTCGGAGTTGTGTGTCAGTGGGGAAATGTTGAAAACTGAGGTGTGGTTGTAATTATTGATTAGTCTAACATAACTGAACACTACAATGACATGGAGAAGAAGAAAACTGGGACATTTTCTCATTTTCCCAGATTTTGTCTGACTGACTTACCACCGCAAACTGAGCCCGCCAGAAGTTGTAATCGCATCTTTCCAGACATCTTCCTGGTTTGTGATGTAAGCGTGAATAGAGCCTATTAAAAGCTTAACAGCCCATTTTGCGAAATATTGCACCTTTAAGGAATCAATTAGTACAATGAATTGACCGTGCTAAAGTGGTGAGTAAAGAAGTAAACGTACAAATTGTATTATATTGTCGTGCCTCTCAAAATGACTTCAAATTACATCGCTTGCCCAAACTATCCCATTATGGAAAACAACATCCATAATTCATACTGTTTACATCCGCATGTATTTTTGCACCCCATGGATCCTTGGCGTTCCTCCTCAGATCTTCCCCACATCTCGGAGTGGGCTGTGTTTCCACATGCACACTGTGTCTCTACGAAGACGCGCAGGAAGTGGAGGCTGTGGCTGAATACTAATGCTGCATCTGCATCCACCATTATGGATCATATCTTGGCTTCTGGGCGAAGGGGGAAATGCAATTATACATGCAGGTATAGCTGAGTATTGGCTATTTCTGCAGTCACCTGAGAGAGGAAATACACTTTGTACACAGTAGCGTGTCACTTTTATTAAAATCATAATACATAAAATAAAGAAACTATTCAAATTTAAATTAATAAAAATAAAGAATACCCAGTTATTCCTATATGTAGATGACTTTTAATATTTATTATGCCTTAAAATTAGCTAGTTGGAACTTGCAAGTCGTGACTTGGACTCGAGTCAGACTTGAGTCAGTATTTTTAGAGACTTGAGACTTGACTTGATAAAAAGGGACTAAGGCTACGTTCAGACTGCAGCCTGAAGTGACCCAAATCAGATTTTTTGGCCCCTATGTTCCTGTATCTGATCTTTTAATGACAGTCTGAACCACACAGATCCGATTTTTTCAAATGTGACCCAGGACACTTGGATATGTGCTCCTGAAACTGATACATATCAGATCTTTTGACAAAGCGCATTCATTTGACCTACACGTTATCAACAAGACACAAACGTCACTATTCTGCACTGAAGTAGGTGAAAATTGTTAATGAACTCCATGTCGCTGAAGTGAAGCACATCACCACTCACCACTCTTGGATACGTCTCCACATCCACACGTTCCTTTCAACGGACGTCGCTGCCGCGGCCCCACAAAACACCACGGCCAAAAACCTCGTCCTTCTCCTTCTCAATCTCCTCCTTAAAACAAGTAAGTTGTTCATGTTCTGGCTCTGGTACGAGAGGAACTTTAAAATCTCCAGGTGCTCGATGCTGCGTCCGTGTTTGGACAACTTCCGTAAACACAGAGCACACTCGCTGCAGTTGACGTCGTCGTGTCTCCAGTGCACATGCGGGACACTTTCGGGCCGTTTTACGTTCACACAGGGGATCACATACAAGTCACATTTAATTGGAAATGTGAACGACCTCGCAAAAACATCGGATTGCACAAAATAATCGGAATTGAGCATTAAGCCCTGCAGTCTGAACGTAGCCTAAGACTTGGGACTCGACTTGAACTTGAAGGTCAGTTTTTTGCCCCCGAGTCTGTGTCCGATTCGTTTGATTTTGAGTATTTGCCGATACCGAGTCCTGAGCCGATACTTCACTAAAACATAGCAAAGAATAAGATCCAGAATATGAACCAGCACCACATCCACAAACCCACAGCGAGCGAGCACCACAAACATTGGTCCCACCGCTCAATAGACACTCAACTTCACTGGTCCCACCCTCTCCACCAAAAGCGCCAGCTCTGCTGCGCAACATGCAAACAAACAGCACTGTGTGACAACGCCATCGGCCGCAGGAGTGAACACTGGCCATAGAACCACAGGAAACAGCGCCCGTGTACAGCACGGCCCGAAAGACAGACAGACAGTTGTGGTAACTGGACGTCCCTAAGTAAATCCCGCACCTTAGTTAAAAAAAACCAAAAAAAAAACAGTTGTGTGTTGTGTGTCCTGTGTGCGCTGTGTGTTATATACATATATTATTCATCCAATACCTGATAGGAACATAACGTCTGAGTCCGGATGGAGTCCGCAGTCACATGATCAGAAATCGGCACTGATCAGATTGGGACAACCCTAAAAATAACTGTTATTAAGCACTTATAAATCGGAATTCTTTTTGTTCTGATTGTAATGATTCACACTGAGATCTTGTTAAAACATTTAAACAGGAAAAATTTCCAAGTTTACCATAACTCAGGCACAGTCCCCACTGAGTGCAGTTCAAAAGACCCAGCGAAGAAACCGAAACTGTAAACAAGTAGGTGTGTTAGTTTCAGAGTAGTTTCAGTGCAGTTAGCTCCTCCCTTCAGACAGATATAAGGAAGCGTCCACCAGCGTCTGACCAGAACTGAAGAAACAGCTTGGATGAGCCACGTCTTCACTCTAAAAACCTTTGTCCGGTTGACAGTATTGAATTTTTCTTTTACTATAGACAGTAAATCGTAGCTGAAAATGTTGAAATGTACTCGACACTCGCTTTCAATCACATTCAATAATATAGATCCTCTTTACCAGATGGAATAGTCTATATCACACAATGTTAGTGGATTAGATTCTACCTTGGCCAAATGAAAAACTTTATTTCATGGCAGTGAACGTTTTATTATAGCGAATTTATTCATAATAGGGACAGGTGGTAACTTTTTATGAGTTTTTATGGGGTTGCTTATCGGCGCCGTTTTGAGAACTTTTCACCGTTCAAAACATTACAACGGTGTTAAATTTTCATCGCTCCAACACTCATTGATTTACAGTGAATGGCTGCATCAACTTTGACTGTGGAAGAGTTGTGAGAGCAGATGTAAGTGCAACATTTCAGGTTTCAACTTAATTGTGTAGTTTCTGTTGTATTACTGATGGAACACTCTCGTATGTGATAGGAGCAGAGACTTATGGGTAGTGCTTTCTGTCCACAGTGGTCATTATTGGACAGAGAGAATGGAGCGTAAGTGGACTGAAATGTAAGTGGACTGAAAGCTGCTCTGTGGAGTTCGATCCTATATGTCTTACTACAGTTTAAAGATCCTATATTTCACAAAATTGATTCTTTTGAGCTTTGAAAAACAGAGCTGGAGTTGTCTTTTGTTTCATTCACACATGTCTGAGTAAACCTTTATTATTAGTCTGTTTACATCTCCACAGTTTAAAATGCGCTGTTCCACCTTGTGATGTCATGAAGTGGTAGTTTTAAAGTTACCAGCCTTTAACATTTAGGAGAGATTTGCAGTTTATCACAAACCTATCTGGAGTTTTGTTTTGTTTAATTCATATGTTTAACACACAAATCCTGCACATTTAGGCCAAGTTCTTCCCTCAAACACTCTGTCCCACCTTGTGATGTCATGTGGTAATACAGGAAATGCAGCTAAAATGTTTCTTCACAGCATTGTATTTTCTCACATTGAATACTGCATTACTAACTGGTCACTGACAAGCATGACAACCTTAAAAACATTAGAATCACTTCTTTAAAAAGCTTTAAAAATATTTGACAGGAAATCTTTATCTTTTCATCACTGTCTCATACTTCAGAAATATCATATCTAAAGTTTTGGAAACTTTAGAAAAGTTTAACTCGCCTGCTCAGTATATAAGATCTTAAATGGACTAGCTCCAGCACCTCTGGGTGAGTTCATTCTGCCCAAGTCCAGCACTAGAGGTCAGGTAACAAGAGCCTGTACCAGAGGCGACTGTGTGCGATCTTATTGTCAGCAGGTGTGATCAGTCAAGTCAAATCTGGAACAACATCGCAGCTGCAATAAGAAACTCCACCACATTTAGTACATTTAAAACCATCTGAAACGATGGCTTAAGAGGAACCAGATCTGTAACCACTAATGTTATGCTTCTATGTAAATGTCAGTGCTGCATGTCATGATTGTGTCTTATTGTGCTGTTTCTAACATGTTTGTTCTATGAATTGTCAATGACATACACTACAACTACAACTACATACACCTTCACTACAAAAATTTAGATGATTGCAGCCCTACACTGCAGTGTCGGCAGTGATGTGGTCTCTGTATTAGAGCTTAGTGGTGAAGAGGGAGCTGAGCTTGAATCAAAGCTCTTGATTTACCATCAATCTTTGTTCTTTCCCTCACCTATGGTCATGAGCTCTGGGTAATGACCAAAAGAACAAGACTGTGAATACAAGCGGCCGAAATGAGTTTCCTCCGCAGGGTGGCTGGGCGCTCCCTTAGAGATTGGGTGAGGAGCTCAGTCACACGGGAGGAGCTCAGAGTAGAGCCGCTGCTCCTCCACCTTGAGAGGATCAGTTGAGGTGGCTCGGGCATCTGTTCCGGATGCCTCCTGGGTGGCTCCCTTGGGACGTGTTCTGGGCATGTCCCACCAGAAGGAGACCCCAAGAAAGGCCCAGGAGGGGTCTAGGTCTATGTCTATGTCTGGGGTGAGGGAAATCTGGGAGTCCCTGCTTAGACTGCTGCCCCCGCGACCTGGCCCTGGAAAAGTGGATTGCAGCCCTGCAATTGCCCATTTCTAATGAACTAAAGGTAAACTGGTAACTGTTAACTGCAAATCTCTACTAAATGTTAAACGCTGGTAACGTTAAAACTACCTTGTCATGACATCACAACGTGGAACAGAGCATTTTGAGCTTTGGAGATGCAGGCAGACTAATAAAAAATGGTTACTCAAACATGTGTGAATGGAACACAACTCCGGGTCTGTTTGTGATGAGGTTACAACATTATAATACGACTTAAAGCTCACAAGAGTCAATTTTGCATCAGCTAGGACCTTTAAGTGTGAAAAATTACAAAGAAAACTGAGTAAATAGAGTGAAGCAGGCACAAGGGCTAAAGGAATCGCTGTAAACATATATCTCAAGTCCTTCAGTCAGTGTGTTGAAGAACTATTGTTGTGCAAAACACTTCACCATCCACAGCTCTGCTCTATTTTCTCCTGGTCTATTGAAGCCCGTCTGCACAAGATGGACACAGATTCCAAGTTGTTGTAAACATTTGGTCCCTCCTCAGGACATTGTAGTGCGCTTGTAGAATTACTGTGAGAACCAGCCGGCAGCTCAGTACATCGCGAGGGGGAGCGATGAAGCAGATCCTGGAAGTTTATGGCCCATCTGTGGAGGAGAGGAGGAGGGAGGGAGGGAGGGAGGGAGGAGGAGGAAGGAGAGGGGGGGGGCAGGTGGCACATACCTCCACGTCTCTGCCTCTCCGTCTGGACCGCTCCACTGGACCTAACACCCCTCACCAATCACTTTAACACTGTCTGCTCCGGGGGCGGTACAGCTCACAGTGAAGGAGGAGGAGGAGGAGAAGATGAAGGGAGGCTGATGGACTTGTTAAATGACCCAAAGTGAAGCCAGTGCATTCATTTATGTATCTTTGAGGACAGACATCAATCAGTGATCAGAGTTTACCAAAGGGAACAGATGAGAGAGAGCCGGGACCAGGGCTGTAGCAGATTTTCCTTCACTTAAGGTTACAATTAAAGCCATCTGGAAATAGAGTCACTAGAGGCGATCTACATTACCACAGTCTGATAATGTTCCAGCTTTGGCCTGACAAAAGAAGACAAGAGAACACAGGAGAGTCTGAACTAAAGCCAAGTGATGGGAGGGACCAGCTGAGGGGAACATTCATCACATCTGTCATCTTACTGTTAACAAAAAAATCGAATAAACTTACAAATGGTAACTTTATGGTACACGATTGTCTCTTAGGTCCCATCCACACTAGTACATATTCAAGTTGTTTTCGTTGTGGATGCAGTGTTCGTCCACACTAATCCGATGGAAAACGGCTCCAGAGACGGAACGATCTGGTGCTGCAAGCTCCCACGAATTCATGTGAGTACAGATGCGGAACTGTGTGGACGCCTGAAAACGTTGATACACTGACGTAGGAGCTCTAGTTGTGTTCTAATTGGACCACGTCACTGTGACTTGCACCTTCCTGATTCGCTGGGTTTGTGACATCGGTCAAGTGACGCTGTTGCAGAAAACAGTTGAAGCATGTTTCTGTGTAGACTCTACACACCTGACTGGGCGACAGGTGCATTGGAGGAGAGGCACAGCTGTTTTTGAAGAAAAACTCCCACACTGTTTCACTCTTCTTCTTTTTTTAGTATAGACAAATAGACCCCAATTAAGCTACCAATCTCTTGTGAATTAAAACACCTGGATAATTATTTTAAAAAATACATATAGTTAATTGTCAACATTAAAAAGTTACATTTCATTATACAGACAAAATTTAACATGAACCTGGTAACAAAAAATCAAATAAACATACAACATGGTAACTTTAAGGTACACTATTGTCTCTAAGGCCCCATCCACACTAGTACATATTCGAGTCATTTTCGCTGTGGATGCAGTGTTTGTCCACATCTAATCTGATGGAAAATGGCTCCAGAGATGGAATGATCTGGTGTCACGAGCTCCCACAAATTCATCTGAGTACAGATCGGACCCAGCACTGTGTAGACACCTGAAAATGTTGATACGAAGAGCTCTAGTTGTGTCCTAATTGGATCAGGTCACTGTGACTTGCACCTTCCTGATTCGCTGGGTTTGTGACATCGATCAAGTGACCTTGTTGCGAAAAACAGTTGAAACATGTTTCTGTGTAGACTCTACACACCTGACTGGGTGACAGGTGCGTTGGAGGAGAGGCACTTAGCTGTTTTTGAAGAAAAACTCCCGCACAGTCTCACTCTTCTTTTTTTTTAGTACAATCTTTCGATCCCTCAGACCTTCCTCAGGTATGAGAACAGCCCCTTCCTCCCCCTCAAGAGTAATGATCCAATCACAACAGTGAAAAATAATACATTTACAAACAGACCCCAAAAAAGCTACCAATCTCTTGTGAATTAAAACACCTGGATAATTATTTAATATATATATAGTTAATTATCAACATTAAAAAGTTACGTTTCATTATACAGACAACATTTAACATGAACCTCCCTCATGGCTCAGATGGAAGGGCGTATATATGTGCTCTTCATTTCAACACATTTTTTCATAACATTATATTAAACAGCAAACATCTGCTCACGATAGACGTCTCTGTTTTCTTGGAAAACAGTTTAAACAAACCATAGACAAACAGGAAACAGAGTAGCTAGAACTACTTACTTTCACTGCTACTTACTTTTACTCCTTTCACACTTGCCATCATCCTCGGCTCGAAATCAAGCAACTCCAGACACTGTGCATCACATCCTCGTTTATTCCGCCCACGTGATGTCAGCCTAGTCGTGTGACCAGCGTTTCAGGCAGTTTCATGTTACTGCGTGGATAAGGGAACGGACACAGAAACAACGTGTCTGGACGCAAATCGTTTCCAGTACGGGTGATACAGTGATACAGTAATTCATTACAGTGTAAATGTAACCTTAGGGTCATTTGTTTTATGCATTTGACCCATCCTGGAGCAAGGCGTAAGGAGCAGTGGGTTCAGAATGGTGTTTTATAGAGGAGGTTGTTTTCTCCGAGAGACCAAGCAGCCAAACAGTCACTGTGTTTACAAAAAAGAGCTAAGTGGTTTGAGCATTGGTCCAACCTGAAAGTAGAAGGACCAAGTTTTGTTGTTGTTTTCATAGGCAAGAGTCAAGACACATTGCCTAGTAAGAAAGTGGTGTTTGAGTGAGTGATGGTGGTGGTTGGAGGGGTCGATGGTGCAGATTGGCAGCCTCTGTTAGTCTACCCCATCACTAGGGCTGGGTATCATTAAGAAGTTGCCAATATGATACATATCTCGATACACAGACCACGATACGATACATATCTCGATACAGCGCACTTTCGATTTGATACGATATATTTCAAATCGATTTGGTACGGTTCAACAAAAAATAAAAGGCTAAATCGTGGCTGTGAAGCTAAAAGTCTTTGTTAAACCACTTCTTGTGCAAAGTTCATATGAAACACAAACATTTTAATCATCAAAACAGTGAAAATGTCAAATGTGTCGCATAAACGAGTTTCTTTCCTCTAAACAAGCAACAAAACTGTAGCTGTAACAAAATAATTTAGCAAAATATACCAAAAAAATACTCTCGGCCGATATATCGATACAGTAGTCCACGATATCGATACGGCATCATCACATTGAACGATACGATATTCGATATTTTTGCACACCTCTACCCATCACCAATGTAATAATCAGACTAGTTTAAATATGTTCTATCAAAAGTTAAGCTGAGGAAAACATTTGCATACAATAATTACTGGAAGTCAAACAGGACTTTCATGTTAGACAACTGCAGTGCCCAGTCTGAGCAGATATTCCTTAAAAATTTTCACAACAAAGCGTCGTCAACTCTGATCTTCTCATTTGTACCAAAATTACTACATAACACTACCATACGTTATGTGAATTAACAATTAAGAAAATAAAATTAGAGAATGAAGTAAGTACGTCACAGTGGGCGTATGCCAGTGGTGAACACGGGGGGTTGATCATCAATATGGCATCTTAAAAATAAATGATTAAAGATTGCTCAGCCATGCACAAATCACTCCAAACACATCGTACAGAGGCAAATGAGAAGGAAACAATTATAAGATGGTTAAAATCTGAAAAGTCAATTTGGCAGAACAGGTCTGCTTTAACGACAGTGCAGTTAACCTCCCCATGTCTGCGCTGACTGCTTTTGGCTCAGCTTCAGCAGCAGCAGTAGTTCTCTCCTCGCTCCAGTCTGTGCCCTGTGCCCGGGAAAAGGTGCAGCGGGCCGGGCTTACGACGCGTGAAACTCAGCCTTGTTCTGGCACTGCCGCCCTGCCCACTCTGCCCCCCATGCCCACTCTGCCCGCTCCTGTACTGGGGAATGTCTGGCACCTGCTCCCCCCAAAACAACATGAACACAATACTGAGGATGGACTGAGAAGAAAACAGTGTATTTGGAAAGAAAGAGGCAGAAGAAAGAAGGGAGAGAGCAGTTTCAGTGAAAGTTGGAGAGACGGAGAGAGCCAACATTATTTGTATAGCACATTTAAAGGTCCTGTGTAACACAAAATTGACTCTTGTGAGCTTTAAGTCATGTTATAACATTTCCTCATCAAAAACAGACCTGGAGTTGTGTTTTATTTCATTCACGTTTGTCTTGTCTACATCTCCAAAGCTCAAAATGCTCTTTCTTGAAGCGGTAGTTTTTAACTGAACAGAAATAGAGCAGTATGGGCCTTTAAACACATCAAGACAAAGAGTGAGTGAGGGAGAAGAAGAGAGAGAATAACATAAAGGTATAATGTTTGCTGTGGGCTCATAAAGCTTTCACAATGAATACGTCTGAATCCATCTGTGTTATTGTGTGTGCACATGGTTCTATAGGAGCCTCTCCCACTCGTACACTGCACGACATGAACACAAACAACACACGACTCGCGCTCAGAGGTGCACTTTGTCACCTCTCCGGGAGGAGGTTCAGCAGCTGCTCGTCTCCTTGGGGATGTGATTGTTTTGTCTAGAAGAGAAAAGTGAGAGACAGAAAGAAGAAAGAGAGAGGTAGAAAGAGACAAGCCAGGCCGGTGCAACCTAGTGCTTCCGCTCAATTTCATTTCTCTCCAGCAACTAGGTCAGGAATCGGGATACAGTAGACCAGTGGTGCCCAATACGTCGATCGCCAAGGTCGTGTGGGTAGATCACAGTGTCCTAGTACTCGTCTCGGACTCGATCACGTTTGGACTCGGTCTTGTCTCTCACTCGAGGTCTGACACTGGACAAGTGCGATCATATTTCATTACGGACGCTGCTGTTGACAATAAACTTGTACCAGGGTGCGGGAGCGTGCGGAGCGTCTCACTGTAGCCTGTGCTCCATTTGGAACACGCGGATACTGTGCAGCACATCACAATCATACACGCTCCCTGCGCACAGCCTGTCCACAACAGTGTGAGTCCTTGTGTACCAGCGTGTATCAGGTTAAACTTTATTAAAACATCCTACCTGTCCATCTGCTTCACGTCAGCGCACCGCTCCTCGCCTTTCACGCTCTCGCTCTTCCCCAAGTAAAGCGCACACAGGCTCCTGCCACAATGTGCGCAGATTAGAAGGACAAGACAAAACGCGAAGCAAAAACTAATCTAAATTTATGTTAGAGTGTTGGCACAGAGGAGCCAACTGCACAGAGCAGATCTACCGCGACATGTGGCTGAAGTTTGCCTAATAAACGTGCACAAATACATTCGTGTTTGTCACGACGTGTGTTTGGTTTGGTAAATGTGCAGAGGCTAAATCCCACTGTAAAACTAGAACTAACCATGCAACTCCAGTTAGGAACTTGAAAAAACAGGTTTAAAAATCCTAATCGCTGTCTTCACTTTTTTCAGTTTTCTGTAAAGTGCTGTTGAAAGTTCTCTTAAGTCCAGTACAGTTTCCTTGGCTTTGTAGTCGGTCGATCATTTTGACTTGGACATTTTATAAGTAGCTCGCATGCTGAAAAAGTGTGGGCACCCCTGCAGTAGACGGTTTGCAAGAACCCCAGAAGTTGTAGACCACGCACCAACCAATCAACGAAGAGCTGTGAAGTCATGACGTCAAACTCGTCACGTCTGTCTGGGTCCCTTTTGTGAAACAGCACAACAGTAAACAAAGCGTCCAGATGGATGTAGACGAAGACAGACATTCTGTATTGGCAACGATTCCTGAGATCGAAGATTTAAAGCTGGAACAAAGAGAATGTTTGGTGAATTTCATCAAGGGGAAAGTCATTATTGCCCCTCTTCCTACAGGATTTGGAAAAGCTTAATCTAGCAGTTAGCCCTGTAAGAAGCGCATTTCATACATCACAACCAAATAGCAGGGATTTGTTAAATAAAAAAATTTACCCGTCTACCATCGAGCGAACAAATCCTAATGCTGCGAGGTCAAACGGTTTCCACAAAGTGAAACCAGCTGATGAATCAGGCTAGAAAGAGACGGCAATGCAGAGCAAGTGCAAAAGGGGCGAGAGAAAGACAGAGGATGACTGGTTAAAGGAGAGATGTGCTTGTGTCTGGAATGTTCTGCAGTGTGGTATTAAACTTTCTAGTTTGCATTTATTCCATTACAAGTGTTTTATAGATTAAAAATATTTACACTTTACATCACATCTCCATAGATCTGACCTGTTCTTAGCCTGGTTTAATTTTTGCTTATATTCATGGAGATAGATGAGTTTAATGCTTCACTGTGGAACATTCCAGGCAAAGTTTTATGGAGTTAATGGTTGTCATGGTCTTGGTGTATTAATTATCTTTTTTTATTTTATTTTCACTTTTCACTTGCACATTTACATTTATGTAATTATGTGTTATTTCACACCAGTCTCTTGCTATCTTTTTTGCTACTTATTTAGAATGTATTATTATTATTTATTAATTATCAATAAAGTTTGTCTAAGTGTAATTATTATTTATATTACATTTATTATTGTATTATCTTGTCAGACTTTAATCTGAGCTTTACTTGAACACAATCTGACCAGAAAGGACAGATTTAGATGGAACTACAACAGGTGAGAACATTTATATTTACCAAACACTACAACAGTGATCACCCAGTGCAGAGGACAGATGATGTCTACCCATAGACTGTATAAAGAAGTGGACTAAGCGAGTGTGATGTCACCTACAGTGTTCAGTGTTCAGTGTCGCTTAAATGAGGCTTGTGATGTTCACAGTTATAGGAGCAAATCTGGAGCCAGGCTCTATGTTATGAACAGGATTTTTTGATGGACAAAATAGCAAAAAAACAAATTCAGGACCGTGTGTCGTGGGTTAATACGAACATTTTAAGACCAACATGACGAGGCTCACAGCAGCAGTTACAGAGAGAGGAGCCACAAGATCCTTATGTGGAGCCAGGGTCAGAGGGAGTTGGAAGAGCCTCCTGGCGAACTTCCAATTTGGCACACGGTGGCTGGAGCGTTAGCTATGTCCACTCATATATACAGTCTATGTGTCTACCTAATGTAGTGTAGTCGGGGTCAGCCTAATGTTCCCACAGGCCAGTGTTCCCTTATTTCTAAGATTTTGCTCAAAATGAAACTAAGTCAAGTCATTGTTATTTTTAAACCACATTTAAAGGGATGAGTCAGAGTCATTTCAACCTAGAGTTCTTTGCACCGTGACCTCTATTTTCCATCTGTAGTCGACTGCTGTTGGAGAAGAGTTTGGGTGTAACTGATGACCAAACTGGGTGAAATAGGGATAAAATCTGACGCAAACTGATGATAAAGGAAATGTGGGAATACAGGGCCTAATTTTGGAAAGGAAAAAAAAGGAAATGATGGAATAAACGTGAAAACAGGACTAGTTCATTTTTAGATCAATATTTGATTTTGTTTCTTATTTTAAGTGCAAAGAGTTGTTGTTTTTCTTATCTTAAGTGTACCAAGATGTATTTTCATATTTTAACTGCAAAACGTCGTGTTCCATTGGCAGATCGTTTTACTTGTCAAGCGAAATTTACTCAAGTCATAATAAAACTTTCTCAATTCAAGTCGTCGTAACTTGGCCGGACTTCGGTTCGTGTCCAACCGTAAAAACCTGCAAAACCCTACAGGGCGACAGAAGCGGGACAGACCGTATGGCTCTCCGTTGGCTTCACAGAGACGGTGCGTTTAACGGCGGGGCCTGATTGCTGTGTAATTGGTTTGTCATTCCCGCCGCAGAGGTCACCACAAAACACCATCATGTTTAATGTGGGGTGAAAACGGAGAGATGTGTGATTTATGCGTTCATTACAGACGCACGGATCACACCGGAATGCGCTCTTAATCACTTTTACGCAGATTGGACCAGAGACCGGAGTCAAAAGTTCTGCTTGAGTGTGCAGGTGGTTACGGAGGTAAACTAGAGCGCGTGGTAATAGAGACGAGCTAAGTGAAGTACAAACCAATACAGCTTCTTCATTACATCGCTTAATTAATGTCTACCCATCGATTTATAATTACCCACTCACTACCCACGCGTTTTTTTTGTATACTGTATTTTCCGCACTGTAGGACGCTCTGGATTATAAAGTGCACTGTCATAGAATGGTGAACTTTTAAAATTTAAACGAAACACGTTTGGATTCCCCTACAGATTACAGATTACATACCCCAAAATGTAGTTTGTAACGTAATCCATTAAATGACTTAAAGTGAGTAACGTAATCTGAATACTTTGGATTACTTGATTTGCTGTAGAGAAGCAAAGACGAGGAAATCTTCACATAAGATGTTTTGTCTGATAAAAGACAAACCCAGACTTTACTGAACCATATTAAAAGTATTTTTGATAGAAGAGGAGGAGACATGATCCACGCAGCATGATTTAGTCCTGTTAAATCCTGTTTTAGACCTGGTTTAGACCTGGTTTAGACCTGGTTTTAGACCTGGTTTTAGACCTGGTTTAGAACTGGTTTAGTCCTGGTTTACACCTGGTTTAGACCTGGTTTAGTCCTGGTTAATCCTGGTTTAGACCTGGTTTTAGATCTAGTTTAGGCCTGGTTTAGACCTGGTTTTAGACCTGGTTTTAGACCTGGTTTTAGACCTGACCTGGTTTAGACCTGGTTTAGACTGGTTTTAGACCTGGTTTAGACCTGGTTTAGACCTGGTTTAGTGTCCGGCAATGAGTAGAATTATCGAAAAAAAAAAAAAAAGGCCAAAATGGAAAACAGGAATACCACCATGTAATCGAAACTGTAATCCAATTACCACTCACTGAAAAGTAACTGTAACTGAATACAGTTTGTACCTGATTACATAACTCCGTAGTAATTGTTAAAACTGGTTTAGACCTGGTTTATGGTAACCTGGTTTAATGGTTTAATGGTTTAAACTGGTAAATGAATAGAATATCGAAAAAAAAAAAAAAAATATAGCCAAAATGTGAAAACAGGAAAATACCACCATGTAATCGATTTATTTCAACATTGTAACTGTAATCCAATTACCACTCACTGAAACAGTAACTGTAACTGAATACAGTTACTCATAATTTGTACTCTGATTACATAACTCCGGTACATGTAATCTGTTACTCCCCAACAGTAGGGAGGGTGCTGTCTGGGATCGCTGGATTGTCGGCGTGTTCACAGTGACTCAGTTGTTCAATTGTATCTAGAAATGGCACATTGGACTCGCTTTTTCAGTTCGTTCCTCTGTTCCGTTCCTTGTCCGTGTGGAGTGATGAGTGTGGCTGTGGGTGTTTTTCGCTGGGGGTTTGCGGGCGCTGCGGATGGTGCGGCTTTGTAGTTTACTGAAGTCGTGCTGGGACACCCGAGTGGATTCGTGTATGGGGCGCTCTGGATTGCGGGACTGCGCTCAGTTTTTGATGGGGTTTGAGGCTTAAGAGCGCTCCCAATAGCCCGGAAAATACAGTAGTTGGTACAGTGCAGGTAAAAGGACTCATATTCCTCTATATTCTGATTTATGTGTAACAAGGTGGTCACTTGTAAGATAATTTCCTAACCGCAGTGCTTCACCAGATGCACCGTCTCCGTGTGGTTGTCAAGGCTTTCTGCAGGTAGCTGTACGAGGCGTGTGTGTGTACAGAGATGGCGGTGGTGATGACAGCTGCTCTGATCACGTCCCAAGCCCTATGATCTTGCCAGATTATCACTACCACTATTAATTCTCTGTTCTATTGCGGTCTATTCCATGCTGTATTTAGTGTTCCTTATTTTGAGTGTTGGGAGAAACGCCTTATAAAAGTAACAAATTACTGTAATGTATTGCTTTTTGCTGTAACACAGTAATGTAAGGGGAAAAAATTGTCATATTTTACTCAGTATAAATGTCAGTAACACGCATTACAATGCTTTTTTAACCTGGACTGAAGTGGTGGGGTTTTCGTAGCCAGGCTGGTGCCACCTAGTGCCTCAGGAATCAGAATACACTAGACAGTTCGCAAAAACCCTGGAAGTGCAGCAGCCAATGAGCGAAGAGCCAGACATTCAGTGTTGTCAATGATTGCCGAGATCGAGGATTTAAAGGTGGAACAAAGAGAATGTTTGGTGAATTTAATCAAGGGGAAAGACGTTATTGTCCTTCTTCCTACGGGATTTGGGAAAAGCTTAATACACCAGTTATCCCCGTTAGCGGCGCATTACATATGTCATGACCAAATAGCAGTGATTGGTTAAATAAAAAAAGTACCCACCTATTGTTGAGCGAACGAATCCTAATGCTGCGAGGTCAGGCAGGGTTTTTTGATTTTTCATACAAATTCGCTAAAATCACCGTGATATCAGCAGCAGTGAAACTCCTGATCAAGATGTTTCACCTCCTTTTCTTCAGTCTAATCAGACAGAAGAGAGAGATGAGTGAACCTTCAGATCATCTAACATCGGGTAGCACATTCTCCACATGGGCCATACGCTCATTACTTTCAGCTTGTGAAAAATAAGGATATGAAGAACACCATAGTCAAGCTAAACCTAAAGAACTGTCCACTTCTCGAAATAGCACCAGTAATTTAACTTAACATTTACAGAGGTGCCATAGTATCATGAAGTCAGCAAGGAAGCTAGCGGAGGATGAGAGTGGCGATAAAACCACAAGCAGCAAAATGAACATTCGCCTGCTCTGAGATTCTTCAGCCTCAAGAGGTTAGGAGACTTATGGTGGAGTATGTTGTTGAAAATATGCTGTCGCCATTTTCAACTGTGGAATTGCCAGCTTTTCGAAAACTTGTCAGTGAGATGTCTGTTGTGACTAGCAGCAATGATGACAAGAAAAGCAAGGCTACCATCGTTATGGTTCCAAGTGTCAGGATGGGCCTGGAGGTGCACCTGTGTACTCCTGGTTTACTCCTGGTCTAGTCCTGGTTTAGTCCTGACTCTAAGGAGGCTTAGATCATATTTGGACCTCCCCCCGGTCTTTTCTACTGTCCTGAATGCCAGTCCAGACGTCCAGAGGGAAAATGCCAGGGCCGAATTTTGTTCCTAGTCCAACTAGAACTCCATGCATCTTTAAAGTAACAAGTCCTTTTTCAGCACATGCACTTTAACTTTCTGTGAAGGTAGCAGTTAACTAGGTTGGTTTGGTTGCTGACTTAGTATTGACTGCTGCACCTGAAAAAATTAAATCACTTTTAAAAACATATGTGTCTGCTTTGTACACTGTGCACATGGCCTCCCACTTGTCCCGACCATGACGCAAAGCGCGGAATTTCTTGTACAAGTCATTGTTAAATGCATTTGCACTTCGGCATGTTGCAGACTGACCGACTGTTTGTGTCTGCTCGCTCCTTCTGAGTTACAGAGAGCTACAAGAGCTGCACAATTTAATGGCCCCAGTGAAAGATAATGAAAAGCCAGACATTTGCACCACTTTATAAATAAAAAAAAATGGATGGGCCAGGACAGGACCTGAAAAACGGACATGTCCGGGGAAAAATAGATGTTAGGCCACGCTAATGTCAATGTCTAAATAGTGTTACCGGTCCCAAGTGCGGTGACCACGATAACAAAAAGAATACATCTGTGGAATAGAAAGAGAGTCTTAGGATTGACGGCAACACTTGTGTTTCTTTCCCAGATGTGTCTATATTTTCAATGAAACATCAGTGCAATTCACAGTCACAACATGGCTTAAACAAATAATGCACATAGGGTTCTTTAACAACAAAAATCACGTCAGGAGGCTTCTTTACAGTCAATGGGAGTCTTATACATTTAGCATACACACATAATATAACTGTTACGTTTCAAATATAAGCGAACAGTGTGAGCAGCCGTACCATTAGCAACCACTTTGCGATGTCCCTAGAGACCAATGGCTCCGCACAAACTCACTATACCGCGATTTAACTTCAAAACTACACAAATCATTAGATTCCTACTATCATTCTTAACATGAAAGTATCATAAAGCATAAATCCTTCATTCATGGCGATTTTGAACCAAACACAAACCGGTGGAATAGAAAGAGATTCTTAGGATTAGATTGACGACAACACTTGTGTTTCTTTCCCAGATGTGTCTAAGGCTGTGTTCAGACTGCAGCCTGAAGTGACCCAAATCCAATTTTTTGGCCCCTATGTGACCTGTATCTGATCATTTAATGACAGTCTGAACGACACATATCCGATTTTTTCAAATGCGATCCAGGCAATTTCAATATGTGCTCCTGAAACCGATACATATCCGATCTTCTGACATGCGACTTCAGTCTGAACGGCCAAAGCGCATTCTTTCAGCCTACATGTTATCAACAAGCCACAAACGTCACTATTCTGCACTGAAGTAGGCAAAAATTGTTAATGAAGCGAAGCACATCGCCACTCACGTTCCTTTTCAACGGACGTCGCTGCCGCTGTCCCACAAAACGCCACGGCCAAAAACCTCGTCCTTCTCCTTCTCAATCTCCTTAAAACAAGTAAGTTGTTCATGTTCTGACTCTAGTACAAGTGTTAAAGGTTCCGCCAGCGAATTCCATCCTACTCCCCAATATTCGCACAGGATTATAAAGAGCTTATGCAAAATAATAAATATGCAAAAACATATACATATATTTTCTTAATGATCAGAACTTATTCGTAATAATAATAACTACAGTAACTATTAAATGTGGTGACATATTTTTAGGTGTACCACAACAGAAGCATAGAAGCATAGATACATGTAACCATTGTATATATAGATGGATGGTAAATAATTTCCTCCAAACCCGCTCCTTTAACTGCTAGCCTCGTGAGCTTCATTTGATTGGAACTGAAAGCTACAGGTGACGTCACACTCCCTCAGTCCACTTCTTTATAAACCCCATCTCCAAATGAGACACTGTGCTTTCATACAGCAGCTCCATGTGTCACTAACAAAGTCTACAAAGATCTGATTTCCATAGAATAAACCATGAATCCATACCTCCATCACAATCTAACATTTGCACACGCTCTCCTCTTCACACACGGTCCCCCTCACTCTTATATTCTCTGTTTGATGAAATACATGAAAAAGATGGGGCCCTCACCTCATGTTTGGAGCCTGACCTTCATTTATTCGCTGCATTTCACAGTCAAATCCTCCTTTAACCCAGAAACGGCTGAACATATAGAGGAGGGAAGTACAGTTATAATTGGAGACCTTCGCATGTGCGTATGCTGAGGTATAGGCGAGGTGCTGAGCCATAATTAGGTTCTACTGTAGCTATAGAGCAGTGAGCTTAAAAATGTATCCATGGCTTTCAGGATGGTGAAAAACGAGGACAGTTTCCATGGCGATTAACAATTCAGAACAAAGTAGAATATCTTTGCGATGGTAAAAAGTGCTGAAAATGCTGCATATTAATTATATACTTTACAGGCTGATGTCATAAATAATTCCTGGTGCTGTGAGGCTATCTGGATGGACTATTCTGTCTGAAACTCTGTTACTCAACACAGTTTAACACAGTCTGGTCACAAAGAGCTGATTTAGAACTACAGTAGGAGAGATGATTTTGGCTGCGTTCAGACTGCAGCCTGAAGTGACCCAAATCTGATTTTTTGGCTTCTATGTGACCTGTATCTGATCTTTTAATGACAGTCTGAATGACACAGATCCGATTTTTTCAAATGTGACCCAGGACACTTGGATATGTGCTCCTGAAACCGATACATATCTGATCTTTTGACATGCGACTTCAGTCTGAACGGCCAAAGTGCATTCATCCACCTACACGTTATCAACAAGACACAAACGTCACTATTCTGCACTGAAGTAGGTGAAAATTGTTAATGAACTCCGTGTCACTGAAGTGAAGCACATCACCACTCACCACTCTTGGCTCCGTCTCCACATCCACACGTTCCTTTCAACGGACGTCGCTGCCACTGTCCCACAAAACACCACGACCAAAAACCTCGTCCTTCTCCTTCTCAATCTCCTCCTTAAAACAAGTAAGTTGTTCATGTTCTGGCTCCGGTACGAGAGGAACTTTAAAATCTCCAGGTGCTCAATGCTGCATCCATGTTTGGACAACTTCCGTAAACACAGAGCACGCTCACTGTGGTTGGACGTCGTGTCTCCAGTGCACATGCGGGACACTTTTGGGCCGTTTAATGTTCACACTGGAGTCACATACAAGTCACATTTAATTGGAAATGTGAACGACCTCGCAAAAACATCGGATTTCACAAAAAAATCGGAATTGAGTGTTAAGCCCTGCAGTCTGAACGTAGCCTTACATCAGAGGTGTCAAACTCAAATTCACATTGGGCCAAAATTAAAAACTGGGACTAAGTCGTGGGCCAAACGAAATATTTACTTAAAAATTTCAACAACATCTGCATGTTTTCTCTTCTTTCAAGATACATAATGTTAAAAATAACCCTGGATAAGTGGAAGAAAATGGAATGGAATGTTAAAAATGTCTTGTTAAAATAAATGTTTAATAATAGTTTTGCTTAAACATCAAATCCAGAACAAGCAGAATATAAAATAATAACAGCATTTTAAATAAATCATGTTCCTATAGCAGATCTAAAGCTCTAATACATATTTGATATGATCTCACAGGTCAAATATAATTATATCGTGGGCCAAATTTGGCACCCGGGCCTGAGTTTGACATGTCTGAGATGGATGGATGGATAGATACTTTATTTAATTTTCCAGCAGCAACAATGAAAAATAATAACAATAACATGAGTAATTACATTTATAGCGATGTGTTGTGTAGGCATATGACATGCGGAGCAGGACGGGTACAACAGTCTGTCCCAAAGGTGCTCTCCAGTCTGGTGAGGGTGCTGGGGGTTCTCCAGGACCAACAGGAGCTGGTTTAGGGCCCTCTTCTCAGCCACAAATGTGAGTCCGCCTCTGCACCCACTACAAAACCTGCCTTCTTCACCAGCTCATCCAACCATCCTGTGTCCTTTTTCTTGAGGTCTGAAGAGGACACTCGAGATAACTGCCTGGTAGAACATCAGCAGGAGCTTCTCTCAGCCTTCTGAAAAAGTACAACCTGTCTGTCCTTTTCTGTAAAGCAGATGAGTATTCTCAGAAAAGTCCAGTCTGATGTTGAGCTGTAGGCCCAAATACAGTTTCATGCTGCTATTCCGACATGCAGCTATTTAGACATTGACGTCGAATTGTCGGAGTCTTGGCATAAACATTATTTTTCAAGTGTCCTTTGCCTTTTTGTTACTTTGATTAATTTAGTAGTTTTAGTTCATTATTTAGTGTAATTCATCCCTCTTGTCTTCAGATTTAGTTGGTCCTTAGTATTTAAACTCCCCTGTTCTTTGTCTGGTGGGTTAGTTTTGTTCTGTTCAGTTTGATTTAAGTTACCCAAGTTGGACCCAGCTTTTTTATATTCATGATTTGCCTAATTTGAGCCTTTATTAAATTATCTAGTTTTTTGACTGTATTAAATTTAAACTTATTTTTATGCCTTTCTGTTTGGTCCACTACACTGATACACCCCGCAACAGCTGTGTCATCAGAGTACTTCTGCATGTGACACAGCCCTGAGTTGTATCTAAAGTCTGACATGAACAGGGTAAACAGAACTGGTGACAGTACCATCCCCTGTGGAGCTCCGATGTTGTAACCAATCGGAGATACTGAGGTCTCCCAGTGAGATCATCTGCAGTCCAGCAAACCAGAGAAGAACAAATTCCCATGTGGATTTGTTTCTGAGCAGCAGACTTTGGTGTTAAATGCGCTGGAGAACTCATACAAGGTCAACCTCTCAGCACTACTGCCTTTGTCAAGATGAAAGAGGGACCTTTGGAGCAGGTAGAGCGTGACGTTTTTTGTGTGCGCGCTTTTAAACAGCAGCGGTTTTGAGCAACAAACTCGAAATCCTTGAGAAACCAACGAGTCACAGGGGGAACATGCAATCCAACCCGATCCACTTTATTTGCGCAGCACATTTCATAAACAGACAAAGTGCTGCACAGAGACAGTTAAAACAATATTACGCATTATTAGTTAAATCTCACACAAACAAAAACAGTCAAAGCAAGTAAGAGCAGACCATAAAACTGCAATAAATAAAGAAAATTAAATGAAAACAGAGGACATTATAACTCACACATTTAGAAGCCAGTGAATAAAAGTGTGTCTTAATCAAACCAGGGCTTTTTTTTATTCTCTCACAGTTTTATGATCATTACAATAATTCATCCAGCCAGTCACATTCACTGCAAAGAATATAATTGCTTTTCTCCATGGAGATGTTATTGCTTTGTCTGGAATGTTTCACAGTATGGCATTAATAATAACACCAGCAACACTCACACACACTCCACTTTCGTATCAGGCAGTGTGGATGAAGTGTCTTACCAAAGGACTAGAGATGAGTATTTCGGCTCTTTTTGGAGAGCCAGTTCTTTTGTGTGGAAGATAATTTGTTTCATCAGATTTTGAATTTTAAACACTGTTGAATTTCTCACTTTGAATTTTTAAACTCTGAAAAAACATGTTTGAATTATTTTTATTATGAATTTTAGTTGCTGAAATTTTAAAGGGATAGTTCGGGATTTTTGACATAAATCTGTATGTCATCCCCGTGAGCTATGTTTTAAATTCAAAATTTTAAAAAATCACCACAGATATTTTCAAGTCCTCAAATTCAACAGTCAAAATTCAGAATGTTAAATTCACAGTGAAAAATTACACAGCAAAAATCCAAGATGCCAAGGCAGAAGCAATCGATCGTGTGTGCGAGGAGGACAGAGGCTGCTTCCTATTGGCCGTTCTCATCTGTGGGCGGGGTTTACACTTAACAAATCAATGAGATGAGGTTATGATGAGACTAATTCTGACCAATCAGATCGCTTCACTGCACCTCCTGTTTGTCTCCTGTTGGTTAATAAGTTCGACTGGATCTTGGATCTTTACTGTGAAGTGAATTTTTTTCACTGCGAATTTTACACTCTGAATTTTGACTGTTGAATTTGAGGCTTGAAAATATTTGTGCTGCATATTTAAAAGGTTTTTTTTTTTATATTGAATTTTATGCACTTTGAAAATGTACACTTAAAATTTCAGCAACTAAAATTGATAATAAAAATAATTCAAACATGTTTTTTGACAGTTTAAAAATTCAAAGTGAGAAATTCAACAGCATTTAAAATTCAAAATCTGATGAAACAAATTATCTTCCATATTATAAAGTGTAAAAAAGGCCCATCTCAATTAGACAAACGTTTAGTTTATTTATTTGTGGAGACTCTTGATATGATGTTTTCATCTTGCTAAATCCGGACTCTCCCTTTGATATTGCATTGAAATGTGTCCAAATTTTACCGCGTTTCCTGTTGCTGTCACTCATCGTCTCTCTCTCTCTCCTGCTCGCTCGCTCCCTCGTCTTCTTCATGTTGTGTGTGTGTGTGTGTGTGTGAGCTCATCGCTGTAACTCCTCCCCTCTCCTGCTCAGTGGACACACAGATGCCGCCACACATCTTGGCCAGTCACATATGGCTTCCACAAAAAAAAAAAAAGAAAAAAGAAAGGCACTCTAAATCGGCTGCCGTCATTCACTTCAAAGAGCCAGCTCTAAGGGCCGGATCGTTCGCGACCGACACATCACTACTAATAAGGGCACAACAACAGTTTTTCCCAGTGGTCTCCCATCCAGGCACTAACCAGGCCAGGCCCTGCTCAGCTTCTGAGATCTGATGGGATCAGGCTTTGACAAACTGGTATGAACACAGTAAACCTTTTTATCTTCACAGAGACCAAACCACACCAAGTTACAGGTCAGATCTGTGAAGAGGCAATCCCACTCAGTCAGAATGCCTGTTTTTCTAGATATTTCTGAACTATAAACCTGTAATTGAATAAATGTAAAGTAGAACTGTTTAATGGTAAATGGTAAATAAGTAAATAAGTCATATTTTTATACCCTTCTTGTATTCAAAGAAAAAAAAAAGTGTATTGCATCATATTTTTTTGGTGGATTTTCTATCTATTTGGAGGCAAATGAACTCCTTAGCATTTCAATTTTGTTCATTTTATTTTTAATGATAATTTTTGTAACATGTCCTCTCTAATGGACGTTGGGGACATTTTGGTTTTAAATCCATGCGAAGTTAACAAGTGAAGAAAAAAAACACTTTTTTGATAACCAACATCTCTGGCAAGCTTCTACAGTTGCCTCAAAAAGTTTTTAGACTCCCTTTTAATTTTTATTTTTTTCTTTTCTGATCATAGTGCAGCCACAAACTATCTCCTTTTGAGTTAATTGTGTCTCTTGGACACACTACTACCTACAAGTATAGTCCTCAAGCCCTATTTAGCAGTGTTGCCATAGTTACTTTGAAATAGTAATCTGACTATTGACTACTGATTACTTCTTTAAAAAGTAACTTAGTTAAGTTACTGACTACTTGCTTTTAAAAGTAAAAAAGTTAGATTACAAGTTACTTTACGTTACTGTTTTCTTCTCGGGCAGGACCTGCTCTGTTAACATGGTTGTGCCATGCTGTGTCTCTAGATGTTTCTTTAAGTTTGATGTTGTATTCACTTTGTCACCAGCACAGTGAACAACCAACCTTTATGTTGCCATCCTTAGCTGAAATAAAATCAAAATAATGTTTGTATTTCCAGCTGCAAAAGGTACAGCTCTCTCCCTCCATTGTTTACATCTGACTCGTGGTGAAGGGGAGATGACGTAACATCATAGGAAACATGTCACCAGAGACAATTTATATGATCTTTGGGGTCACACAACCCACGCTGCCAAAAAATAAAAATAAATAAATAACCTACGTCACCCTGAAACGCTAAAATAGTAATGTACAGTGTATTAGATAAGTAACTTAAATCTGACCACTGGTTTGGAAATAGTACTGTGTTAGACACTCGTTACTGAAAAAAGTAGTCGGACATTCAGACTGCAGGGCTTAACTCTCAATTCGTATTTTTTTGTGAAATCCGATGTTTTTGCGAGGTCGTTCACATTTCCAATTAAATGTGACTTGTATGTGATCTCCAGTGTGAACAGTAAATGCCTCAAAAGTGTCCTGCATGTGCACTGGAGACACGATGACGTCAACCTCAGTGAGCGTGCTCTGTTTTTATGGAAGTTGTCCAAACATGAATGAAGCATTGAGCACCTGGAGATTTTAAAGTTCCTCTCGTACCGGAGCCAGAACATGAACAACTTACTTGTTTTAAGGAGGAGATTGAGAAGGAGAAGGACGAGGTTTTTGGTCGTGGTGTTTTGTGGGGCAGCGGCAGCGACGTCCATTGAAAGGAACGTGTGGATGTGGAGACGGAGCCAAGAGTGGTGAGTGGTGATGTGCTTCACTTCAGTGACACAGAGTTCATTAACAATTTTCGCCTACTTCAGCGCAGAATAGTGATGTTTGTGGCTTGTTGATAACGTGTAGGTGGATGAATGCACTTTGGCCGTTCAGACTGAAGTCGCATGTCAAAAGATCAGATATGTATCGGTTTCAGGAGCACAGATCCAAGTGTTCTGGGTCACATTTGAAAAAAACGGATCTGTGTCGTTCAGACTGTCATTAAAAGATCAGATACAGGAACATAGGGGCCAAAAAATCAGATTTGGGTCACTTCAGGCTGCAGTCTGAATGCAGCCTATGTAGCGCGTTAGTGGCATCACTGCTATTTAGGCAGAGGAACCTAGTCCCCCCATTAAGAGTTTGTCTCAAAACAGTTAAAAGAAAGACTGGTTAACTCAATGTCCACTATAAAGGACACAAATGAATTGGCCTGGTCTCAGGAGGATACAGCGCTTTTCCACTTTCAAGGCACTCTACAATGCTTTACATCCATTCGTCCACCAGTTTATGCATACACTGGGGGTTAAGCGTCTTGCCCAAGGACACAACAACAGCATTCATCTGTCATCATCGGCGCACCAATGATGTTTATGTCGAGAGCGAGATTCGATTCCACCAAGGTTTGGATCAGTGGACAAACGCTCTGACCAACTGAGCTACTGTCGTCCTGTATGAATGTCATACTGCGGAACATTCCAGGCAGACAGTGTTGGGGAGTAACAGATTACATGTACCGGAGTTATGTAATCAGAGTACAAATTATGAGTTAGCTGTATTCAGTTACAGTTACTGTTTTAATGAGTGGTAATTGGATTACAGTTACTTTGTTGAAATCAAATGGATTACACGGCGGTATTTTACTGTTTTCACATTTTGGGCTAAACCAGGTCTAAGCCAGGACTAAAACAAGACTAAACCAGGTCAACAAGACTAAACCAGGAATAAACCAGGTCTAAACCGGGACTAAACCAGGACTAAAACAGGACTAAAACCAGGTCTAAAACAGGACTAAAACAGGATTTAACAGGACTAAATCATGCCGCGTGGATCGTGTCTCCTCCTCTTCTATCAATAATATTTTTAATTTGGTTGAGTAAAGCCTGAGCTTTTTCATTTTCTTTTAGCAGACAAAACATCTTATTTTAACATTTCCTCGTCTTTGCTTCTCGACAGCAAATCAAGTAATCCAAAGTATTCAGATTACGTTACTTACTTTAAGTAATTTAATGGATTCCGTTACAAACTACATTTTGGGGTATGTAATCTGTAATCTGTAGGGGAATGCATTTAAAAAGTAACCTTCCCAACACTGCAGGCAGAGCAGTGAAGTATCAATAGAAACAAGCAGGTGACGGACCCTCCACCAGAAAAGTTACACAGTGCACCTTTAAAAACACACATGGGTCCTTTAACGTACAGTATTATTCCGGTCTTTTGTTATAATGTTTTGGCTCATAGTTCAGAGGTCGCCGTTCTAATTCTCCGCACAAAAAGCATATTCAGTGTCTTTATTTTGTATTCGTTCTCTTTATTGTCACATTATCCTGGCGTTTCGTGCGGCGGAGACAGCACATACATAATTTATGAAACACCCTCAGCGCCATGACAACAGAGGCTAAAAGAAAAGAAAATGGCTGCAGTTAAAAACACAATTCTTTTTCACATAAGTCAAACAAACATCGAGCGCTCACCAAAGAACAAGGCACGATTCAGTTTCGACAAAAACATTCGGAGAAATATTTGGCCTGAGCATTGTAATAAGACAAAATGGAGATGAGGAAATTGTGTCTCTGGTACGACTATTTAGAAATTAAAAGCACAAGTCCCATGTTAGGTTCTTTTCTGATGTTGTATCCTCGTCAAAAACAGACCTGGAGTTGTGTTTTGTTTCATCGTTTAACACACAAACTCTGCATAATTAGGCTGAGTTCTTCCTTCAAACTAAAAACACTCTGGGATACAGGAAGTGCTCCACTCTGTTCATCATTTGGATAATTTCAGCCCTGGAATTGCCAATCTCGACTCAAATAAAGGTAAAAGGAGCTGTGAATTTGAGCATTTTGACCTTTGGAGATGTAGACAGAAATAATAAAGTGTTACTCAAACATGTGAATGAAACAAAACACAACTCCAGCTCTGTTTTTGAGGCAGTAACAACATTATAACCTGACTTAAAGCTCACAAAAGGTCAATTTGCCTGTGTGTATGACTGATGATTCTGAAATTTTGATTTAATTTGGTGGGATAATAACTGTTGTAAATATAAATTATGGTTTTATACACTAATCAAGAAGCAGTTTGTGAAGAAAAGTTGAAATACAGTGTTCCCTCGTTTATCGCGGGGGTTACGTTCTTAAAATAACCCACGATAGGTGAAATCCGCAAAGTAGTCAACTTTATA
>NW_026571541.1:5029100-5070208 GCF_026225935.1 Boleophthalmus pectinirostris | reverse complement strand
TCGCTAGCCACGACGGGTCCCGGGCAGTCCATCACGTTGTCATAGTCGTGCTCGTTAGCAAGGAAGCTATCAAGACTTCCCTCGTTATTGGAGCTACTTCTTTTACCAGACTTGGGCATTTCCAGCAATGTAAAGTTGCAAATTTGTCCAAATAGTTTCAGGAAAAAATATTTTCAGTGTTTTTTTTTTTAGATTTCACACAGTCATGAACGCTTAAAAGTGTTTAAATTCCAGGTTTGTGCTGAGAGCTGACAAAGTCCGCCTACTACGCCGCCATCTTGACGCTCCACACTGAGGCAATGTCCTCTGCGGGTGTGAGCTCCGCTGACGTGGACTGATCACCTCCCGTTGCTGCGGCTAGACGGCGGTTGGCAACAGCCTTTTCTTTCCCCCATCTTCTGATATCACTGTACCAACTGCGACTCTGCTCCGCGGTCCTACTGATGCCAGAAGACGAGGAGACATCTGCTGCCACCTCCATCCACGCCTGCTTCACCTGTTCAACAATAAAGTACACCTTATTGTCAAAAAGCCTGTAGGCTAGAACATAACTAAATATGTGTGAGTAGTGGGCTAAAAGGCTATTTTAGTGTTGGCTAGTTAACAATGTACTTACATCACGGGGCTTGTAAAGTGTTTTGATGTCCCCACATATTAATTGGGCAAGCTTTTTCACTTCGTGAAACAATATTGTCTCGTCTTCAGAGAAGCGCTCGCCTCTCATCTTGCCTGGTAATGAGTCCATGATTGCAGAATTCACCAGAATTTGCAGAAGTGCAGAATTGCAGAATTTAAACGCCACATCGGTCACAGAGTCTAAGTACAGCTCCTCCTGGACATGCACACTTACGCCATGCACCAAGACTGGGGGCAAGATAGGGAATTTTGTCTCGCCAAAGTATGGCCTGCACTTGTTATAGAACAGCTCCCCCACTGTCTGATTGGAGAACTGCTGCAGGTAATCTTCCATTTCATCCAGTGACATCTCTTCCACAAAATCCTCCGTGTTATTGGCCGCCCCCGCGCCTCTCTCTATGGGCTGTCCGTTGTTGTCCACGCAGCACCACGCGTTCCAGATGCTCTGCGGGATGTTGACGCGCTTCACGTTGTTTTTGATGATCCAGTTATCCGCGGACGGGATCGCGCCGACCAGGACATAAGCCTTGGAGCAGTTTGTCTGGAACAAGATTTTCAGCCTGATCTCATAATGACTCCACGAGTTCTGGTTCAGTTTGGGGTTTTGGGGGATGACATTGGTCAGAGTGAAAGTGGCGTTACGGCTCGGGACTGTAAGAAAATAGTTGAAAATATAAAAGTTATAGGCTATGTGAATTTAAATGTGATGATGTGGTATTTGGTATGTCATCACAGCATTCTATAGGCCAATATTATATTATACAGATGGGGGCAGCTAAAATTAATATTGTTCAGCTGCAGATTTGTGTTGTAATACAGCAGGTCTTTTGCAATTTCTCTTTTCCCATATTGCATAGCAAAGCACAGTGTAATAAATAGGAAAAACTGTGTCTTTCCCCCATCTGGAAGTACAACATCTCACATTGTAGAATCTGAAAACCAGCAATGATGTAATTAGCCTGTGTTTTATCATTCAGTCAAGAATTTACTTTGCAATAGGCTACAGCAGCAATAGAAACTTCAAAACAAATCACTTTGGGGTAACACTTAAAACAACTACACCTTATAAAGCATGAAGAAAGACTTAATTACTAATGAGCAAACTGTTAATTAAGAAGCCTAAATGAGCTATTTTGTTACTATTAATTAACTATTGTTTGTTATGAATTAAGTCTTTCTTCATGCTTTACTAAAGCTAATTAAGGTGAAGTTAGCGCTTGGTAAGTTCACCATGTATAATTATTTACTACATGTTTATTACTGCCAAATCACACTTGTCACATGGTCCCTGGGCTGCAGTTGGCCCCCAAGTGTTTTAGGTGTTATCAATACATTGCTTTCAGAATGAGGAAAAATGACAAATGTTGCCATAGTGATTAACAATTACAACAAAACAATACACCATCTTGATTGTGAGGCCTTTCAATACAGTATTGCTTCTAACTGAGAAGCTGAAACCCATGAATGCTCTGCTGCCCTCTGCCTGGCCATGCCCCTGTATAACCTCGTACAGCGCCTGATTCTCTCCCAGATACACCCCAGGGTGGTCCTGTTGCAGCCTGTCCTCAGTGTTCATCTCAGCCTGCCAACTACTGTCCACCAGCTGAAACAACCAGTATCAAATATCCATGTTTATAGTGTACCATGCAGAATCACAAAGGTGGGTAGCATATTTACTGTAAGTAACTCTTTCCTCTGTAAGTAAATTACAAGTGACAAATGTTTTTTGTTGACAAGATGAATTCCTTTCTCTCATATGTATTTTATTTTCTTGGATCACTACTTTGTATTTTTACTGGAGTATTATTTTTGAATTAATGGTGCTACTTGAGTACATTTTTGGGCTACTCAACCTACTTCTCATCAGTTGTAATACTGTATCATTTTAGTTTCAGTATTTAACATATTGTGAAATAAGTAGAATTGTGTAGAATCTTGCCAACCTGAGGCTCCACAAACCATCTCTCCTCTCTGCCTCCTCCGTTACTTGGTTGGAAGTAATAAGCAGAGAGTAAACAGGAATCCGGTGCTTGGTATCGTACAGAGTGGCAAAGTGGTACCTAAAGAAATTATTATTATTTCTAATACATAAAGAAGTATAAGTGAATATACAGAATTTAAAGAAGTATAAGTGAATATACGTGTGAAGTGAACTAGCTGTATCATGTACTCCTGTTGACAAACCTGTTCACAAATCTCTGGCAGATTCGTGCAGCGTTGGGTGTAGAAGATCCCCAGTCAGGCACCATCTCTCCGTAGAAGAACTCCAGGCACCCGGGAGCATCCTCAACACAGTGACCAAGTACACAGAAAGTATCATTATTGTGATTTAATGCGTTTTTTAGAGTTGTAGTCAAGTTACATTTTTTCAAATCCCAGTCAGCTATGACCAGTAAGATTTGAGTTCCAAGTCAAGTCCGAGTCATTAAAGAACAATTATTGTCCTTACGTCTGACACCCATGGATCATTATGTTCATCTAAAATAACTTTACAAAATAAACAAGTCCACTGACTTCTGTGTTCATAAACTGTGGTGCCCAATAGGAGCTCTTGTCTCCATAAACTTCATAACAACAAAAAAACGGCAGCTTTGAAGGATAACTACACATCACACTAGTGAGTGTCTTTGCTGCTGAATTATATGTGTATCACTGCCTAACAAAAGAAAATTGAAGAACTAAGAGTACAGAGTGTGGGTGTGTACTGGTGGTGGTGAACAGGAGGACTGATCTGTCTGGTGTCTTGAAAATAAGCGATTAAAGATTGTATGCAGAAATCACTCCAAATTCAACTTCAAGAGGGTCAGTGACAAGGGAAACAACTATAACATGTTTAAAAGCTCTGAAAAGTCAATTTAGCAGAGTCGCATGGAGAGCATTCTTATTATTATTGTGTTATTCAGTGGGTGTTTTTACATCTTTAAGCTGACTTTGAATTTAAAGCCATCATTAAACACAATTTTAAAGGTTTTTTAAAGGATATGGGAAGAGTCTAAGTTCAAGTCTATTGTTGTTCCATGAGTCTGAATCCTTTTCCTGAACCATGAGTCACTGCCCTCAAGTTATGTCATGTTAAAAAAGTAAAATAAATAAATAATAATAAATAAATAAAATAACAATATCAAATAAAAAAAATATTTACAGAATTTTTACCCTTCCATGCATTAAATGTCTTGTATGTATGTATGATTTAGTCCTGTATCAGTCTGTACAATTAAACCATTGAGAATGATTCACAGTTGTACCACTGCAGAAGTTACATTTTCTTATTTTTTGTCATTATAAATCGATTGATTATCAATGCTTTCAAAATAGAACCCCAGATGTCCTTAGTGATCTCTTAGTCAGTGCATAAAAATAGGGTCAAATCAAGAAGCCAAACTGGTGATACTGACCTCAAATCTCTCCACGACATCTGCACAGACCCAGCAGAGGAGTGAGAGAAGAGTGCACAGACCGACCAGCTTCCCCATTTT
Organism: Boleophthalmus pectinirostris; assembly: GCF_026225935.1. Taxonomy (NCBI): domain Eukaryota; kingdom Metazoa; phylum Chordata; class Actinopteri; order Gobiiformes; family Gobiidae; genus Boleophthalmus; species Boleophthalmus pectinirostris. The sequence continues at coordinate 5,066,096 of NW_026571541.1, read as the reverse complement.
GAACAGAAGCACTGCTCCTTTCCTTAAAACATGTGTCATAATGTCTTTTCAATGCTTACAGTAATTATTACATCTGATAATAAAATAACTCAAGTAAAATAAAGCACTAAGTTCCTTCGCTCAATTTCATTTCTCTCCAGCGACTGGATCAGGAATCAGAATACACTAGACAGTTTGTAAGAACCAAGTGTGAGTTCGGGCACCAGCCAATCAGTGAAGAGACATACATTCTGTGTTGGCAACGATTCCCGAGAATGAGGATTTAAAGCTGGAACAAAGAGAATATTTTGTGAATTTTATCAAGATGTTATTGACCTTCTTCCTGTGGGATTTGGGAAAGGCTTAATATACCAGTTAGCCTCGTTAGGAGTGATTGGTTAAATGAAAAAAAGTACCCACCTACTGTCGAGCGAACAAATCGTAATGACAGTGTCTGTCTACAATTGCACTACAGCCAAAATCAACCAGACGTCCAGCCTAATTATGCACTCTCAAATACACTGTTAAGTTTCTGTAAATTGCATCAAGCCTTATAAAGCCTTATCTAGAGGAGCTCACTGTGGAGGTTGAGAGCTGCTGATGGCTCAGAGCAACAGCAGTGAATTGAACCCCTGCAGTGAAACTGAACGTTTGGTCTTCCTGTTATTTTAAGCTACTTTACTTTTTTGGAGCTTCCAGGTGAACGCTGTGTAGTAAATATGTATGATACTTAATGTGAATGATTGTGAATGATCCCCATGTATTGTGTGCTGGAGATGGTTGGCGGGGCCCTTGATCACAGCAGCTTCAGGCAGACTCTCTTGAGCAGTGGTCACCAACATGGTGCCTGTGGGCACCAGGTTGCCCTAAGGACTACGTGAGTCATCTGCAGGCTGGTTCTAAAAATAGCACAGCTCGTTATTGCGCTGCATCTAAAATGTAATTTTATTCTGTTTCTATTCTTTTTTTAATCACTCTTGAATTTATATAGATTTAAAAATGACAATATCTTAAAAATATGTTCATTATACATGTTGAGATAAGTGATTTAGATGAGCGATCAGTTCAGTTTATGCAAATTAACTTTCATTTCTGTAAAATGTAAACAACTGTGTGCAAAGCTGCATTAAAAAGGTTATAATCTCTCTAGCTCTATAGTGGTTATGGTTTATACGTTTTAAAGTTGAGTTTATTTATGCAGAAGATTTTAATTAAGAATTTGCTGCAGTGTACAACTTGTACAACAGTGTTTGGATCTGTGCAGTGTTCACTGATTAGAAACCTCCCGAGCTTCCTATACTAAAGGAGCTCATGGTTGTTTGTGTTTTTCCTGATTTATTAAATATATAATTTTTGAACTTGTGCATTTGTAAGATTATGTCAAGAAACAGGGATACTACATTTATAACCAGGATAGTGATGTGCATGTAAACGCACTCAAAGAAACAGTGATGATAACTGCTAACAATCTACTTAAACATTTAACAATTACTAAGATTTATAAAGTTAATTAGTTAAAGTTAACAAGTTAAATTATTGCTGAATATTGATCTCTGTTTCCCACCTCACTGTCATTGTTGATCATTATTGTGAGAAATCATTAACATGATCAGTGTCTTCACATAGAAGATTATCATTAATCATTAACAATAATGTATAAGTAAAGATAAACTGAGCACATTTGTTATTTCAGAAGAGCGTTTCAAACTGGGAGCCATTTGTATGACCCAGTATCCATGAAGTAGCTCTCAGTTTCTCTTCCCCTTTGAAATGGAATTACTTTTTCTTAAAATTAACAAAATATTAAGGATATTTGAGTAAAATGCACAACTAGCTACAACCAACAAGGAAGTAACCACATTAATAACCTTAAAATAAAGATAGAAAAAGATTTGTACTTACTGAATATTCTTCTGACTTTTCAGGCAGACTGCTGTCAGTCTGTCCTAAGGGTCATTTATACTGCTGCTTATGCAACACCAGTGTAAGACATCTTTGTCCTTTCCCTTTTCAGTGGAATTAAACTGCAAATATTTAATTTAGTGTGAATTTTGTCCCTGATTCTGTTGAATCCATTAGGTATTTTCTTCCCTGTGTACTGCAGCAGTGACACTGTGGTATACTGAACTCCCAACCACAAACAGCTCATGTTACTACTATTTTTCTGACATAAAAAAGTTGAAAATGTCACAAGTATGGCACTTTAAAAGATAAAAAGATGACACAAAATAGCTTTTTATTATTTTCAAATCACCCCAATAACAGGCCTTTTATTCCGATGACTATGATCATTTTTAATGTTAAACTGTAATACATTTGACACATGAAAAGCAAAGGTTAAGAAATAAAGGTCTGACCTCAGTGCTTTCTATCTTAGTGTTGATTATTGTTGAATACATGAACTTACATTTATTTTGTTGACTCTTTCTATCTCTAGCCTCTTGTGTTGAAAACATCATTTATTTTCTATCCATTTACCCTTCGGAGAACTGCCTGAACAGGGCTTCTGATTGGCTGTCTCTGAAACTGGGCACAAAGTGAATGTGAAGTATCTCAGAAAATCCCTCTGAAAGCGTAGGAGCCACAAAGTGTTTCCTGTTGAAGATACAAAAAACATCATTAAAGATTATGTATAGTTTGAAGCCAAGCCAACAGTACCTGCCTGACCTTTCTCCAGGGAGAGGACTGACAGACTCTTTCACCAATTAGAAAATGAAAACTTCAAAAACATTATGTCAAGATGCAAAAATCCAGTGGGAAACATATAAACTGTAAACTGTTCATGTTTGTAAAGACTAAAAAAAAAAATAAAAATGCAGTGGCAATTGTCTTGTTTCAGTCATTGAATTAATTTAATTAGTTGATTAAAGGTTCTGTGTTACTCAAAACTGACTCTTTCCAGGGCTGTAATTATCCAGATGATTCTAGTGAAGGTGTATGGAGTTTAGAAACATAATGGAGCACTTCCTGTAACAGAGTGTTTTCCTTCTGAGAGAAGAATTCTAAATATGCAGGGTTTGTGTGAATGAAACAAAACACAACTATGTTTGTTATGTGTTTCATCTTGTATCATGGAGCTTGTTTAATCATAAGTCATCTTTCACACCATCCTCATCAACAAAATAATTAAAGGTATGAGTTCTTTTTAGAGCCTTCTTTAATTATTCAATGTATCCCAATTTTTTTACCAGAATTTTTATTAGTTTCAAGTTATTTATTATAATATACTGGTTCTTATAATATCTGTGGGTTTATTGTTAAATAATTTGTACCTCCTCTCTGAATCCTTTGTTTTCAATTTTATAAATAGTCTGTAAACTTTGCTGTGTATGTTACAGATGCCTATCACTTTGAGGGGAAAGAAAGTGACATAGTAGCGTTTATGAAATCTGGAGGGGGGGTGCTTATGGGTGGGCAGGCCTGGCACTGGGCATCGCAGCATCCCCGAGACAACGTCCTACTACAATTTAGTGGGAACAAAGTGTCTGGAGTGGCTGGTATCTACTTCACTAAGCATCACAAAGAAGGGGAGTGTGTGGCCGTAGATCCACAGATCCCACAATCCTGGAGAACTGCCAAGTAAGTGGCGCAATACAGATCTATACAATAATTTGTTATAAAAAAAACAAAACAAAACATTAGTCTTAAATAGCGTTTTTCCAGACACTCAAAGTTGCTTTACAATTTGGTATTTTAATCATTTACTCTATCCTTATACACACACTTATACAGAAAATTGCATTGTTAGAGGCATTGCAGGGGGCCCTCAAAGGTTGTTCACTAAACAAGCATAAAAGGAAAGTACAACTGTATACAGGAATGGACTGTGACAAAAAAAAAACAACAACCCTGGACTTTTCCCCCACATGGCCGATAGACCTGTACAACTTTTACCACATCTAGGTGCCTTTATATTTTGACTTAGACTTAACGCAGTTTTTAAACAAAATGAGGGAGCCATAAAGATTACGTAGGATTTACCTACTCCTCCCAAAGTAAAGGTTACTCTACAAGTTTCTAGGATTTGCAGTAATAGTGTTTGTTTGTTTTTTTATTTTCATGTATTGTTATTAAGTCTGTATGTGCATTAATAAATAATTAATGGTATTAAATAATTTTGTTTTTCAGAGTCTGTAAAGACTTCAAGGATGACTTGGAGTTTTTGCTTCAGGGAGTGACTGAGTTTGACATAGGTGACGGGACATTTTCAGAGATCTTCATTCACGGACCACTGTCTTTCCCCATCACCACCAAACCAGAGGGAGGAACCCTGATCGCAGGAGGCTACTATGGAAAAGGCCGGGTTATAGTGGCTTCACATGAAGGACTGTTTGGAAAACCGGTAAGGCCTGGAAATACTGTATGTAATAATAATAATAATGATAATGCATTTTGATGATGCAGACAAATCTCAAAGTGCTACACAAGAGGTAAACACACAAGAAACAGCGCAACAACAGTATTTTGTTTTGAGAGAAGTTAAAGGTGCACTGTGTAACTTTTTTGGTGGAAGGTCTGTTACCAGCTCTCTCCATGGAGATGTTGCCTGGAATGTTCCACAGCTTGGCATTACACTTATTTATCTTTATGGAGACAGCAGGTGAGACCATAGGGCCAAGTTAGATGTCAGATCTGTGGAAAGGTGAGCCCACTTACAACAAGAATGTTTTTAAGTAAATGAAAACCCATGTTATTGAATAATTGCAAGATGGGTACGATGTGGATTTTGTGCCATACCGGGACATTCCAGACAAAGCAACACTATCTCCATGGAGACAAGCAGATGACAAACCCTCCTCCAGAAAAGTTACACAGAGCACCTTTAACATATTCACATATTGTTTGTAATGTTTACAAGTAGTGCAACAAAACTAGAACATACATTAGTATTCTAAGTATAGCTCATTTACACCTGCATGATAATATAAAGGACAAGTATTAAGTGTAAGTGTTGGTGGACTGCAGGGATCTTACCAATACTTACCTTTGTATACATGTTTAATATTTTTTGCCAGTTTTCTTGTTAAAATATTTGCAGAACATGCAGATGATAGTGAAATGGCTTTGACTTTGTGTTATTCACACTTTAACTTTTGAATATGTCAATGCTCACAATGCATTAACAAACAAACATATAATATCTTTGTATCTTTTCTGTGTATATATTGTGGACATTTCTGATGGTATTGTAAGTGTACTATCTGTTGGATCATGTTAAGTGGATGTTTAAGGGTCCTATATTATGCACAATTGTTTTAAGACATGTAAGATATAATGTTACCTCATCAAAAACATGCTGGGAGTTGTGTTAACAGCAAGTTAACAGCTACATTTTACCTTTTGTTCAGCAAAAAATTATTAAAGCTGAAATTATCCAGATGATTCTAGTAAAGGTGTATCAAGTTTAAAAACACAGTGGAGTACTTCCTGCATAACCACATGACATCACAGGGTGGAATAGAGTGTTTTTTGTTTGAGAGTCAGCCTAAATACACAGGATTTGTGTGTTCAAACATGTGTGAATGAAACAACAACACAACTCCAGGTCTGTTTTTTATGAGGAAACAACATTATAACACAGATTAGAAAATAGCGTAATATAGGCCCTTTAATGATTTAAATGTCTACTTTCATAATTGTTCACTTTGTATCTCGCTATTGTCCCACAGAAGCTGGCTCATTTCTGGAAAAACGCTGTGCACTGGTTGGATCAAGGCCGACTGGGAGTGATTGGTGTTGAAGCCAATATAGCCTTCAACATTCTTTCAGAATCAGGGTTAAACTGTCAAAAATCAGGTTTTTAAGAAGGGCCTGAGTGTGTTTGTGCGCACAGTCTATGGAGGAGATCACATAAAGGAGATCCAGGAGTTTGTGGCTGAAGGAGGAGGCCTGCTGATCGGAGGACATGCTTGGTACTGGGCCCAGACACACCCAGGGCAAAACTCTCTCACTGAGTTTTCAGGTTCATCCTCTTCTAATTTACTAACTAATTATATGTGGTTAAATAAGTACAGGGCAAATAATAAAAGCTATTTAAAGGTTCTATATCACGCAAACTCTTGTGAGCTGTAATCAATTTTAGAATGTTGTCACCTCCTCAGAAACAGACCTGGAGTTGTGTTTTGTTTCATTCACACATGTTTGAGTAACTCTTTATTATTTGTCTCTTGTTCACATCTCCAAAGCTCAAAGTGCTCTGTTCCACCTTGTGATGTCATGTAGTGGTAGTTTTCAAGTTAACAGCTCCTTTTACCTTTTGTCCAGTAGAGATTGGCAATTCCAGGGCTGAAATTATCCAAATTATTCTAGTTAAGGTGTATGGAGTTTAAAAAACACAGTGGAGCATTTCCTGTGTTACCAGATGACGTGTGAGAGAAGAATGCACCCTAAATATGCAGGGTGTTTGTGTTAAACATGTGTGAATGAAACAAAACACAACTCTAGGTCTGTTTGTGATGAGGAAACAACATCATAACGTAAATCAGAAAAGTGCGTAATATGGGCCCTTTAATATCCAACTTGATGAAATAAAAATCAATAGTTGTTTATTGACTCTCTGTATGCTGTTTTAAAGGAAACAAGATCTTGAACCCCATGGGCCTGACTTTGTTGCCTGGAACAGTTGGAGGGGGTCTTTTCAAAACCCCAGACCCCGCCACTGTGATCAAAGACAACTACCACTTCCGCTACCTCCTGTACCGCTTCGCTAAACATGTGGCTGAGAACAAACAAATAACCCCACATGAGGAAAAGTGCCTAAAGAAACTGGGAGGTGACTGTGCCCATATCCTGCACATGAACAACTACGAATGCTGTTCACATCTGCAGCTAGTGCCCATGCTCACCAAAATCCTGAAAGAGACTGGAATTCCACAGGTACTAAGTTTAGAAATACAATATACTTTTACCACACAATGAAATAAGAAAGCTGTTAAAGGTGCACTGTGTAACTTTGGTGAAGTCTGCCACCTGCTTGTCTCCAAGGATATGATATTGTTTGAGAAGCAAGTGACAGATTTATTTCAATTTATTTCATCTCATTAAGATTAACAATCGCTTTTCCAAGAGTGACCTAATGAGATGAACTATTTCTGATTATTTGCTTCATTGTCTTCATTGTCTTTAAATTGTCTTCCACGGTGGTTGGTCTCGCTCACCCTCATCCATCTCGGTTTCTCTATCAGAGGCCTGCGAGCTTGAGAGTTCTGCACTGCACTTTTTTGGACTGAGATGTCTGTTGTTTTCCCTGGTATCTGCAGTAGCCTTTTCCAGTTTGGGGGTTACGGCCCTGAGTGCTCCAATCACCACGGGCACCACTGATGCCTTCACCTTCCAATCTCTCTCTCTCTCTCTCTCTCTCTCTCTCTCTCTCTCTCTCTCTCTCTAAATTTTTTTTTATTTATATTTGTTTGCGTGAAGGTCTCTGAACAGAGTCCAGTGAGCGCTCCCAAAGACCATCTGCTCCTGAGCCTAGCAACTGAGCTGTACAAGGTCTGCCCCAAACCAGAGGAGCTTGTGAGCTGTTTCATCAAAGACATCCCACTGTTACCAGCCCTTTACAACCATACCATCAAAATTGATGTAGACACTGCGGGTATGTTTTCTACTATTGCAAAATTGACTCTTGTGAGCTTTAAGTCATGTTGTAATGGTGTTACCTCCTCAAAAATATACCTGGAGTTGTGTTTTGTTTTATTCACTCATGTTTGAGTAAAACTTTTTTATTAATTTGTCTACATCAACCAAAGTCCACTGTCCTCTGTTTCACCTGGTGATGTCATGTAGTGGTAGTTTTCAAGGTAACACGTCCTTTTACACTTCAGTAGAATTTGGCAATTCCAGGGCTGAAATCATCCTAAATGATTCTAGTGAAAGTGCATGGAGTTTAAACACAACTCCAGGTATATTTGTGATTAATTGAAAGTGGTAAAATGTAATGTTAAATGTTAATTTGCAGATAGAGAGGAGTGGATTAGTACAGGTCTCTATCTGTCTCCTGGGATGAAGACCTATATGTCCATGCCAGCTGAAATCATCAACAAGGGATGGAAGGTAAGACTTGGACTTAGATGTACTTTCTAGATCCGCAAGGGAAATTATGTGGACATGACTATGACGCTCAAAATTCAATATATACTGATCTCTGAAGATAAGCAGGTCAGGGCTTGGTTAGTAGTGGATGGGAGACCGCTCTAGAGTATACTGCCGCTGTGTCCTTAGGCAAGACACTTTACCACCTTGCTTAGTATGAATGTGGTGAGTGAGTGATTGGAGTAATTAAGTGGTCCTATTGAGTGAATGAACAATGCACAAAATTGTAAAGCTCTTAATAAAACTAAAGCATTTTAGTAGTAGTGCTAATGTTACCCTATTTGATAGACAGAATATATAATTTATAGTAGACACCCAGTGAATGAATGTGAAATAAAATCTGATGAATGATGCTTAAAAGTAGATCAAGGTTTCCCCTCTGGGGGAAATTATTAAGCAACTGGTCTTCCCTCAGCCTAGCCACCCTCAGTTTGTCTTATCATGGGTCTGATGTTTTGACCTGTTGTATGTAACTATTTCTGCAAATATATTTTTAAAAAGTATTTGTAGAGTTACACATTTAGTGATGCACTGTTTCTTCTTTGTATAAATACAGCCACTGTAAACTCCTTCTTATATTTCCTTCACCAGGTGCAGATTGGCTGTCAGACTGACCGACTCAATGCTGCTGTTTTTTAAAGAGAGCCCCAAATGCCTGTGAGAGGTTCCCAATTACTTCAGAGATGATGTTGGTGCACCACCTTTGGGGAGGCCTCATTTACCTCATAGCTCCTCCTAAAACTCAGTTCAAAGGACTAAAGATTGTAGTGCAAGTTGGCATACCTGCTCCATACTACAAGTCAGGTGGGCATAATCCTTTTCCCCATAGACTGTATAATTTTTTTTCCATAGAGCAGCGGTCAGTAAGCAACCCTTTGTCTCATAAGGAGCCATACTAAACATGATTTTTTTCAGACAGCTATAGAAGGGAAAATAGCACACAAAAACAGCACAAAAATGCATACAGTCCCTCACCTAGTTTTAAAAATATGTCTAAATATTGTCTTCCTTTTACCTGGTTAGTTTGCAGATATTCTATATTTTCAAAGTAAAACACATATATAGTAGTAGACTATAAAAAGAAGTAAAATATTATAGATCTTTTTGAAAAGATGTTTAATATTTTAACATTATCCAATATCCAATTATCCAATTAATATGATCCAGCACCAGTTGGTTGAGGACTCCTCCCAACATTACACTTTTCATCGTACCTTGTCTCACTGTTTGTTGCTGTCTGAAAGCTCCACTGATCCCTAATGAACCTACAAAATCTGCCACACAAGATGCAGCTTCATACTTTTCTATCCTCTCTGTCTCCAGGAGAAACCTCTCTGAGTGAGTGGTCTGTTCTCCGTACGGCGCCCTCTCCCTGGGCAGAGCTGGAGTTTGAGAACATCATCCTGACTGTGCCCTCAGAGGTGGTGCGGGGCCTGGAGCGTCCTGATGAGTTGGCAGCTCTTTGGGATAGGATCATGAGGGCTGTGGCGGACCTGGCTGCTATCCCACCCAAGTTTAAAAGGAAGGAGCGATTTCTCTGTGACGTGCAGATCTCACATGGTAATAATACTGCATGCTCTGGCTTGATCCTGCGGGGTAACTCCTGACTAATACCTTGGGTCTACAGCTGCTATTTATTTGCACTATGTAACTTTTCTGGTCCAGAAAAATTGCTTTTTCCCTTAAAAATGCCCAGAATGGTTCACAGTATGGCATTAACCCCATCTATCTTGCAATTATTCAATAAAGAGGTTTTTACTTTGCTAAGAAAAATCCTTGAACAACATCCATTCTTTCTTCACATGTTGATGAATAAGTTCAATGCCATACTATGGAACATTTAATGCTAAGCAATAATATCTCCATCGAGAGAAGCAGGTGGCAAAGCCTCCACCAGAAACGGTGCAATCTTTAAATTAACCTTATTATATACGTATTAAACCACAGGGACTATTGTTTGTACATATATGCAATATGAGGTGTTGTAGGGGTCAGTCTATTCTGTTCACATTAAAACAGAAGTCCTTTTCCAGGCTGGATGCACGCAGGTTACCCCGTAATGGCACACAAGGCCCCTGCTGCAGAGGTGATCAATGTTAAACAAATAATGACTCGCGGCCTGTGGGGTCCAATACATGAACTGGGACACAACCAGCAGAGAGGATGCTGGGAGTTTCCCTCTCACACCACTGAGGCCACATGCAACCTGTGGTCTGTGTATGTGCACGAGACTGTGTTCAACATCCCTAGAGACAAGGTACAGTAGAATCTCTAATGTTCTTTGCAGAGGGATTACACAAGTATATGCAAAACAACTGAAATGGATCGGATAATGTAATGTCTTGCCATGCAGGCTCACGAGGCGATGCATTTGAATAAACGAAATCAACGTGCTGAGAATTATGTTAAGAATGGAAGAAAGTTGAATGAGTGGAGCATGTGGGTTGCGTTGGAGACATACATGCAGGTATGCTTTTGTATTTTTTTGTATTTGTTTCACTCAATGGTGAACAGAGAGTCAGTAGATCCTTTCTGATATTTATTTAAGGTGCATATAAGAAGAACAGTTATAGTTACAGTAGTATATTTAGGTATAGATTATTTTTGGATTAAGTTATAACGCAAAAAATAATTATTATTATAAACACTTGCATCTTAAAAATACAGTGTTAAAGTGCATATGACAGATTCTGGTAATTCTCAAATTTTGACTTAATTCAGTGAGATTAACTGTAATTAGCTGTTGTAATTATAAATTATAATATTACAAAAAGTAGAGGGTTCTATTGTAGAGTGTACCGTATTGATGACATCATATTAGGGAGAATTCTATGCCAAAGTTCAACACAATTTACACACTAGAAACTATTTTATTCTCCCACATTTTAAACATTGTTTCAACAAACTAAAGGTATTTTCTTATTTGTATTTATATTTGTCAAATAATAATTTCTGTGTACATTAGAGGAGATTTGGTCCAGGGCATGTTATAGAATTCCCTAACATGATTCATGATTTCCAACCAGGAAGTAAAATTTTTTAAATGGCCAATTAAAAAAAAAAAAATATATATATATATATATATATATATAATGAACTTAACTTAGTCAAATGAGTATTCTATTCATCACAACAAAAAAGTCGTGTAACTATTGGTCCCCCGACTGACAGTTGCAGATGACACTAGCTCAGGAGTCCCCAACCTTTTTCCTTGAATGAGCTACCTTTACAAAACGAAAATTCCAGAGAGCTACTAATTTTAGTGGTTGCAGAAAATAAAGTATACATAAAAGCCACGGCAAGACTTAGATGGGGTACAATTAGATAAAACGAACAACAAAATGATAGATTTACAATAATAATAGGCATTTAATTCATCAAATTTGAGTTAATCAGGACAATACGTGTAATTCAGGAATCCCTTGGCGAGCTACTTGAAAGGGGGTGGAGAGCTACTGGTAGCTCCCAAGCTACAAGTTGGAGACCCGTGCACACGAGCAATATTATTAGTTCCACTGGTAACATTTAAAGGTCATGTACTAGGCAAACATTTACTCTTGTGAGCTTTAAGTCTTATCCGAAATACTGATGGAGTTGTGTTTTGTTTCATTCACAGATGTTTGAGGAATCCTTTATTAATAGCTCAAAATGCTCTGTTCCACCTTGTGATGTCATTCAGTGGCTGTTTTCAAGTTAACAGTCACCCTTTACTTTTAATTCAGTAGAGACTGGTAGTTCCAGAGCAGAAATGATCCAATTGAGTGTAGTGATGGTGTATGGAGTTTATAAACACATTAGAACACTTCTTGTATTACGACATGACATCACAAGGTGGAGTGTTTTCTGTTTGAGAGAAGAACTCAGTCTAAGTATGAAGGGTTTGTGTGTTAAAAATGAAACAAAACACAACTCTATGTATGTTTGTGATGAGGAAAACAACATTATTATAACACAGATCAGATAGCATGATATGGGCCCCTTTAATAATAAGTACACCTTAATTAGTCTTTTATAATGCATGATTTTTCCATAATTAACAAATATTTATTAGGAATGATTCAGGCTCAGTAACTGTTTTGAATTAATTCTTTTGATATATTTTTAAAACTGTAAACAGTGTATATAGGCTTGTCACAATAACAGATTCTGAAGTACGATATATCACTGTAGAGAATATAGATGATAAAAGGTAATATACTGAAACAAATTTATGTAGGATAAAGCGAGGACAGATTTAAACCACAAAAAGTATTCTAAATGTACTATATTGCAAAGAGAAGTTACTAATTTAACCTTTTACTGCTTTTAAATCTGACCATATAGCCAAAAAATAACCAAAAAATCCGCAGTAGTGCAAATTAAATGTACACACGATAAATACTGACCCCAAAAATATATAGTTTCAGCTTTCATATACTAATTGATACCTTATCTTTTATACTTTTTTCCCATATGCAGCTTCAGGACAAATTTGGCTGGAATGCCTTTAAGTTGGTGTTTGCTGCTTACCACAAGATGAGCGGGTTCCCCAATGACAACAAAGGCAAGATGAACCTGTACTGTGTGACCTTCTCTGAGACCGTGGGGATGAATCTGAGTGGGTTTTTCAAGGCCTGGGGTTGGCCAATAGAGGGCGCTACTGAGACAAAACTTTCCAACCTGCCAGCCTGGACCGACCACCCCATGACCAAATATAAATGAACTATGCAGTAATTTTGAGTCCATAGGCATTTAACGGTAAATTATGCTGTTTTCTTATCTATGTTATAATGTTGTTTACACATCAAAAACATACCTGGATTTGTTTTGTTTCATTTACACGTTTAACACACAAATCCTGCATATTTAGTTCTTCTCTCAAACATAAAGCACTCCACCTTGTTAGAATACATGAAGTGCTCTACTGTGTTTTTAAACTCCATACACTTAACCCTTCACTAGAATTGTGTAAATAATTTCCACTCTGGAACTGCCAGTCTCAACTGAATTAAAGGTAAAAGGTAACTGTCAACTTCCAAAGTACCACTACAACTCTGGGTATGTTTTTGATGAGGTAACATTATAACATGGCTTAACACTCACAAGAGTCAAATTTGCGTAATATAGGACCTCTAATTACGGGTTGGGACTAGAGTTAAGGTAATACTTTTGTAGCTAATAAGCCTGAGTCATTCTAAACATAGTAATTGTTTATTATGAATATTATGAAGACTTTGTTCATGCTTACATTAACCCTATAACTATAATCATTCAGTAATCCACTATTTTATTCAATTGCCAAGTGCCTTAATCACATGCTCATTAGTTTTTAAAATTGCTATAATAAATCTTTTTAACACTCAATCTTACCTTTGTCTTGATTAAGAAGCAGGGTAGAAGCAGTTTTTTGAGTAAAGCAACACATTTTTCACAACCACTTTCACCAAGACAGAAACAGTAACAATTTATATGTTGTTAATTAGTTACTTGTTATAGTAACAGCACAAATAAAACATAACATTTTGCCTAGTTTTAGAGGTAATAGTAGAGGTAATTCCATAACTATAACCTTCCTTGGGTGGAGCTTTCCGTGTTCTGTGTTGGTGACATATAGACAGTTTGATGCAGCCAAATTTGAATTTTATGGAAGATGATTTGTTCCATCAGATTTTGAATTTTAAATACCGCAGAATTTTTCACTTTGATTTTTTTATTCTGAATTACTGTTGCAGTTGTTGAAATTTGAAATATACTTTTTTCGCCTTTTAAATATTCAGCACAGATATTTTCAAGCCCTCAAATTCAAAAGTTAAAATTCAGAGTGTGAAATTCGCAGTGAAAAATTTCTCAAGATCCAAGGTGCCAAGACAGAAGCAATCGAATCGATGAGAGAGGAGGACAACGGTTATTTCCTATTTCTCATCTGTGAGCGGGGTTTACACTTAAGAAAAAAAAGAGATGATGTTGTGATGAGGATAATTCTGACCAATCACTACAACATTTCCTGCTTGTTATTAAATTAGATCGGATCACTCTGGATCGGATCACTCTGGATCTATTGCTTCGACACTCTAAAATTCAGAATAAATAATTCACCTTTTAAATATTCAGCACAAATATATTCAAGCCCTCATATTCAACAGTCAAAATTCAAACACTTAAAATCCCTAAAATTCAGAATAAAAATTATTCAAACATGTTTTTCTCAGAGTTAAAACATGCAAAGGGACAAATTCAGCAGCATTTAAAATTCGAAATCTGATGAAACAAATTAAAATCTTCCTTAGAATTTCCCTCCCTGAAGTATCTCTCTCTCTCTCTAGAAGTATTCATTTTAACACACTGCTACTTCCTGTATACTTTCCTGTCCTCACCTATTCGCAGTCACATGATTTAATGTTTTGGTGTCCATACTGGAGGGAGGTTGATCCGGATGATGTGATTCAGTTTACAATATAATCATGACGACTTTAAACACTGCAAACAAAATAAAACTGGCCGAAATCGCCAGCTCGTTAGATCAGCCGTAATTAGAAAGGTATAAAGCTAAAGTCTTTCTCATGGGTTGTGGAATAGATCCCAGTCTAATTCCGACAGAGCGCTTTGTTAGTTTAATCACTGCTCGCTCTTTGCCCAACCTCCAGGATCTGTTTTTTCATGTTAGATCTTCTTTCATAGGAAAAAAGCAAATGTTTTGCTTTGGCTTTCACTGGCGATGGGGTGTATGTGAATAATGATGGACATAAGATGGTGAAAGTGGGTCATCATTCTTCATACCTACGAGAAAAAAATTCTTTTGGTATCTATCATTTCATTTTGTGTAAATCCCTTCTTCGTTTGTTTAGAGATGGTCCCTCAAAAGAAATGAAATGTTGACTGCACAGATGGTTGTACTTAGTGAGCTCCATCCTTCTTTTTATGTCGCTATCCTCTTCTGTCTGTAATTTTTATCTGCCAGGATCCGATAGAAAGATACTTTGGCCTCCTTTAGCAGATTGTTTGGATGACAGAACATCCAGTAGCAACACAGGTCAAAACCATTGTTATTCAATTCAAATTTTATCGCACACAAATACTACACATTGGTCCAGATGGATAGTTTGAGCTCCAATATGGCGACATAAACACCAGGTCACATGGTTTTGTAACCTACATGCAAAACCTTAACGGTCATGAGCTTTGAGTAATGACTGAAAGGACAATATGGAACACGGTGCAGGGTTGCTGGGAGCTCCCTTAGAGATAGGATGAGGAGCTCAGTCACACGTGAGAAGCTTGAAGTAGAGGAGCAGCTGAGGCTCGGGCATTTATTCCGGACTCCTCTAGGACACCTTCCTGGAGGGACTATATCTCTAAGCTGGCCTGGGAACACTCTGGAGAGCCCGGTTAGACTGCTCCTCCCGTGATCCGGCCCTGGATAAGCAGAAGAAGATGGATGGATGGCTACTTCTACTTATAATCCTTTTTCCACAACTTGCCACTTCATATCAGGTACTATTCCACTAAACTAACTACAACTATAAAACAACTGGTGAAGTTGCTAAACCGGTTTCTTTGCAGGCACCTGGGTGTATACTGGTTATACTGGTGCAGTGCTTTAAAACCATCGGAGCTTGACTGGGGTGTGGCTAAACAAATAACTCCTCCTTTTTGTTGTTATTGTTAGGTCAGTGGTTCCTGGTCTAAAATCATTGCTGCCATGTGACGCTGTCCCTATAGCAACTCTTATACATATTATGATTGCAGACTCTACTGTGTATATGCTTAAACTGCACTGCAAAAAATATTTCTAGATTATATTTATCTTCATTTTAGTATTGTTTTCTTCAGTTGTTTAATGGTGTTTCAGACTTATTTCAATTAGGGGTGTCAAATTAATTAACTAAAATGAACTAAAACCAGGTCTAAACCAGGACTAAACCAGAACTAAAACCAGGACTAAACCAGGATTAAACCAGGACTGAACCAGAACTAAAACCAGAACTAAAACCAGAACTAAAACCAGGTCTAAACCAGGACTAAACCAGAACTAAAACCAGAAGTAAAACCAGGTCTAAACCAGGACTAAACCAGAACTAAAACCAGAACTAAAACCAGACTAAACCAGACTAAAACCAGGACTAACACCAGACTAACACCAGGACTAACACCAGGACTAAAACCAGGATTAATCCATTCCAGGACTAAAGTAGGACTAAAGCAGGTCTAAACCAGGACTAAAACAAGGACTAAAACCAGTGATCTCATATATAAAGCATTTCTCTATCAATAATATTTTTAATATGGTTAAGGAAAGACTGGACTTTTTATTGTCTTTAAGTAGACAAAAGTTATTATGTTCAGATTTCCTCGTCTTTGCTACTTTACAGCAAACGGTTTCTTATTCATAGAGACTTGGGCTCAACAGCCAATTTGAAGAGATTTGTTAAACAATAAATTACTTTATAAAGTCACTTTTTTTGTTCTATATCAGTCTTTTGATCTGCCACAATAATGTAATAATGAATTTAAATGAAAATACCTCAAATTGAAGACTTTTCTCAGCAATTTTTAGGTGAGATTAAAATGAGATTAATTAGATTAATTAATTACAGATCATAATTAATTAATCTCTCAATTTTTTTAAATCGCATGACAGCACTAATTTCAATACGTAACTTTCCATTCCCCTTATATTGTCTCTTACACCAATGGATTTTTTGAGTGGAAATTGCCATTCAACCAATTAAATATTCCATGCAAAAAATACAATATAATTTATAGTCTCAACTCAAAGCTTCATAATCTAAATTTAAATTATTATTTGTGGGAAGTATTTTTACTGCAAAATAAAATATAATGTATATTTTACTCAAGTGGGAGTAAATGGAATTGCTAAAATGCAAATTATGATACTGCTTATAAAGTATGCTACTTAAAAAATGCTACTACTATTGCTTCTGTCCCTATTTCTGTTACAATAACTTCTACTAAAGCTTCAACTACTGTTACTACTACAACTACTACTATCACTACTGCAACTACTTTTATTACTGCTATATCTATTACTATTACTACTACTACTGTTACTACTACAACAGCTACAACTACTACTGCTGCTTCTATTTCTACTACTGTTACTATAACTACTGCTATTATTACTACATCTACTACTATTACTACTACAACTACTGCTATTACTACTATTACAGCTACACTACTACTACTACAACTACTATTTTTACTACTACAGCTACAACTACAATGACTACTACTACAACTACTGCTATTACTACTACAACAGCTACAACTACTACTACTATAGCTACAGCTACTATGACTACTACTACTACTGCTGTTACTACTACATCTATTACTGTTACTACTACAACTACTGCTATTACCACTACTACGGCTACTACTTCTACTACTACAGCTACTACAACGACTGCTATTACTACTACTGCTACTACTACTACTGGTACTACTGCTATTACTACTACATCTACTACTGTTACTACTACAACTACTGTTATTACTATTCCATCAACTACTGTTACTACTACAACTACTGCTATTACTACTATTACAGCTAACTACTTCTGCTACGACAACGACTACTACTACTTCTACTACAACTACTGCTATTACTACTACTACAGCTACTACTTCTGCTACTACAACTACGACGACTACTACTACTATTACTACTATTTCTACTACAACATCTGCTATTACTACTACATCTACTACTGTTGCTACTACAACTACTGCTATTACTACTACTACAGCTACAACAACAACTACTACTACTACCACTACTATTACTACTACTACCAGAATTGGACCCTCTTCCTATTAATTTATATTAGAGCAGCCCACATTTCTGTCAACAGTCCTGACTAGAGCTACTACTACTACTACTCCTACTACTACTACTATTGCTGTATTGTCTTTACACTTTTAATTAGAGCCCGACCGATATATCGGCTGATATGGGCACCTGGAGACATATCGGCTATCGGCCGATATGCTTGCTGATATGGGCCGATATTTCATGTGGGCATGTTATACCTGGTTATAAAGCTTAGACTCTACATTATGTTCTACTACAGACAGATAAACTAATATGTGGCTATCAGTATTTATTTACTACTGACTTACTATTACTAACTTGATTTACTACTACACTACTATGCTCTCGTATACATTACTAGTTTCTAGCTCAACAATCAATTTGCTACACCTCACTCTACTACTCCTGCTTTATTACTACTAGATACTTTACTACTACTATCCTGTTTAGTAGCTAAATAGCTACATTACATTACTTCTCTGTTTTACATACCCCAGAGTCACGTCACTTCACTCACGTGCTATTGTTTACACCGGCAGCAGTGCACAACACTGAGATTATATTCTTTTTACGGACAATTGGTTTGAGTCTGAATTAAAAGGACATTTATTAGTGCAGACTTGTGATGTGAGGAGGAGCCTGTGTGAGCGGTGAGTGCTGGAAATACATCGAATTTGAAGCTAGTTTTGGCTATTTGTTATTAGCGATTAGCTGCTGTAGCTTCCGCACATAAACAGGCTGTTTTCTATTGGCCTATTGTAAAGTGACTATATTGGCCGTATATTTGCTACTGGACCAGCATTGATATGTAAATGAGCTGTGAATAGACGTGTGAATGATCCACATTTATGCATATAATTAAATAACGCGGCGCGCACGTTTTACGGTTAAAGGCTAATAACGGTAGCTTCTTTACTAGCTAGGAGTTATCGGTCGGTCGTGATCGAAGCGGCTCTTAGATCCGGCTCTTTGAAGCGAACAACGGGAGCCTGCTTCTTATTGGGAGCCGTGTTCTTTTTTCTCACTTTTTCTCACTTTTTCTCTTCATGCCGCATATAGACCCGTAGTTTGACAGCAGCAGCGTCTTTCAGAAATATGCGTGTGCATAGGATAAAAAAAAGTGCATATTTGGCTGTAGTTCAGCATAAAATGAATAAACCAGGACTAATCTTGGGCTCGAGTGAAGGAGAGAGATAGAAACCGAGTCCCGACACTCAGTCCTGGTTCAGTTCTGGTTTAGTCCTGCTTGCAACAAAACAATCTCAAGAGTCGTTTGGGAGCCGAAACAGCCAGCTGCTTTAGTGAGCCGAGCCAAAAGAGCCGGTTCTCCAAAAAAAAAAAAACTGGAATACCCATCACTAGTAGTAATGTGATGCAAAAATGCCATTGGGCCAATCTACTGTATGTAAATATTATGTAAAGAGTCAGAATAACAATAAATGTTGCCTAAATAAACCCAATTTAGAATCCACTAGAGCCAAACCTAAGTTTTTTAACAATTCAAGATTTACAGTGAATTTTTACATCACTAAATATATCGGCGATTATATCGGCTATCGGCAGCTCCAACTCTCATTATATCGGTTTCATATCGGCCACAACAAAATCCATATCGGTCGGGCTCTACTTTTAATAATGTTCTTATAAAATTGTCTATTTCTCGTTTTTTCAGATCATGCAGTGAACCACCCACCTCTGTGACCCTCCAGTTTAGCTGCTTGTAGTACACACTATCATTCAGTCACTATGCCTTCCTCACATTCACAATCCAATCTGGAAAATGCCTACGTCTCCATAATGAGAGGAATTAAACAGCTGGATCTCCGTGGTTCCAATGTCCCATGTGACCTGGTTTTAACTGGAGATGACGCATTTCCATTGGCGATGAACAGTCACGGTCAAGTAGTTCTAGCGGCTTCTATGTACGGTTCTGGTCGCATTGTTGTTCTAGGGCATGAAGGTTTTTTGGGTACGCAGCCAGCTTTGGTTGAGAACACTATAAATTGGCTGAACCAGGGGAAATCGCAGCCTGTTGGTGTTCATGTGTATTCCAAACACGTTGCAGAAAAGCTCCATTCTAAATTCCAGTTTAAAGTCATGAATGATTTTAGCAGTGGTCAAGGCATTGGGGTGTATGTAACTGATGCATACAATGTAGAGGGGAAAGCCAAAGACATTATAGAGTTTATGAAATGTGGAGGAGGGGTGCTGATCGGGGGGCAGAGCTGGTCATGGGCATCGCAACACCCCAAAGACAATACGCTGCTGCAGTTTTCGGGGAATAAAGTGTCCGGAGTGACTGGAGTCTACTTCTCCAAACACAAAGCAGACGCAGAGATCATCCCGGTCTATCCCCAAATCCCTGCCTCCTGGATGTCTGTTGTGTAAGTTCTTAAGATTATTCATATATGTGTGTATATGTGTATGTGCCTGTGTGTGTGTGCATGTGTATGTGTGTATATGGGGCACAATGACCAAATGAGTTCAATATATATTGAAATTTACTACAAAAATCGCCCAAGTCAGCTAAATAAGTAGACATACATTTGCAGACTATGTAACTTTTCTGGTGGAGGGTCTGACACTGGCAAGTCTCTAAGAGAAGCTATTACTTTTCCTGTTATCTTCCACAGTGTTGCATTACAATATATTTACCTAAACTATTTTTTTAAACAAAATTTTAAAAATTACTTTAAAAAGCATGCATTCTTACTAATAGGGCTTGCCTCTCCACTGATCTCAACAGTAACTTGTCTCAGATTGATGTCATATATCGCATGTGGCAAACCTTCCAACGAAAGACTTACATTGTGTACCTTTAGAATACTGAATATTAAACAAATTGTAAAAATAAAGTCTAAAATCTGAAATCTCTACTTACATCTACTTTCAGGTGTTGTTCTCCATTGTCTTCTTCAGATTTAATCTGACAAGTAATATATTTCATGAAATGTAAGATTTACATTCCATATATTTTGCTTTATACACTTCAGAGTTGGGAGAGATTTTGAGGACGACCTGGACTTCTTGCTCCAGGGCGTCTCAGAGTTTGACCTGATGAATGGCGTGGTGGCGTCTGAGATTCTGATCCATGGATCTCTGGCTTTCCCCATTGGGACCACCCCAGACGGACGAGCTTTTCTGGCCGGAGCCTACTACGGACAGGGGAGAGTGGTGGTGATCTCACATGAAGGACTGATGAAAAGAGAGGTAGAGAAGTGTAAAATTATAATTATGGCTGTATAATTAATCACATTTGTTCATTATGAATTGAAGGTGCACTATGTAACTTCTAAGGTGGAGGGTTCTCTCCTTGCTTATTTCCATGGAGATGTCTTTGTCTTTGCCTGAGATGTTCCACAGTATGACATTAAACATATCTCTCTTGCAGTTGTTCAATTACAAAATTCAAAAATTCCTGAGAAACATGAATTCTTACCATTCTATTATGATTACAAAGTTTATTTCCATACTGCGGACCCTCCAGCAGAAAAGTTACACAGTGCACCTTTACGTCTTTGTTAATCCCCAAAACGTCTCATAATATTAAACTTGTGTGTAAAGCCGTGTTTAAAGGAAATAAATAATATTTTCAGTTTCTCATAATATAATAATATCAGCTGATATCGGTTGATATTGGCTATATAGATTTAGCAGATACTTGAAAAAGTATCGACATCAGTATCGGAACAGAAAAAGCTGGACCGATGCATTCCTAGTTATAGTATTACATTCTTTTTTTAAAAGATAATAATTCTTCACAATTGTCTGCAAAATGTCTTCAATTAAAAAAAAAAAAAAGTATTGTTTATTGCTATGGCAACAGTCCTAATCTCTTAACATTCTGAAACCTAGGGATCGATCCTTGCTGATTTGTCTCATTAAATACATGTTTTATTTGTGTATTACTTGCCAAAATTCTAAATAAACTATAAACTACATTACTATATTATTTATTGTTTTTGGACAGACTCTTGCCCCCTTCTTCACTAATGCCCTGCACTGGCTGGACGAGGGCAGGCAGGGCGTCATCGGGGTTGTGCCAGGGCTGAACCAGGCCTACGAAGTCTTCAAGAAATTTGGCCTTAACTGTGAGAAGACTACGCTTCGTAAGGACCTGAGCGTGTATGTGTGCACGGCCTACAAGGAAGACGAGATACAGCAGATCCATGAGTTTGTGGCTGAGGGAGGAGGCCTGCTACTGGGAGGACACTCATGGCACTGGGCCCTAACTCACAAAGACAAGAATTATATGACTGAGTTTGCAGGTATGTACAGTGTTGGACCATAACTTCTCTATCAGTATCTCTATTACTTTGTCTGGTTACTGGCATACAGAACTGGAAAAAACAAAACACGTGTAAGGAGATAAATGAGGAGTGTTCTTACATGGAGATTAATAGGATTAGTTCAAGATTGCAGACAAACTAGATATACCTGTGTCAAAATTTTCCACACCACAATAAAAACAACAACTTGCAATTATAGACTTGTTTCTGCTGTTACTAAATTAACCTTACTAAATCGACCTGAATCAGGTAACCTGAATCACCTGAATCAGGAGAGGGATGAAAATTAATTCTTTATACAACAGAATAGGATTTTCATCATTAAATAATAGTACTTTCTAAATCAACCTGACACAACAGACCTTGTCAAGCTGGTTTAGGAAAGGGGTACCACAATGAAAATGTATTCTTTATGCAAGAGAAAAAGAATTTTCAACAGTAAATAATAGTACTTTCTTAATCAACCTGAAGCAGCAGACCTTCTCAAGATGTTTGAGGAGAAAGACACCACAATGAAAATTCATTATTTATAAAATAGAATAGCATTTTCAACATTAAATAGCTGTGCTCTCTAAATCAACTTGAAACAGTGATGATGTTTTAGGAGAGCGGGACCTAAAGTCCTAAAGCTGGAAACCCTAAAAATATCACATGGGGTAAATAACACACACATGAAGATGTCAATATGGACCCTCCACCAAAAAAGCAAAAATATATTAAAAGTAGTTTTTTTTTTAATCAGACTTTTTGTGTCACATTATATTAACATTACCCATTCATTGAGAAAGAAACATTTCACACCAAATACCACCAGATCTAAACCAGGTCTAAACCTGTTAGAACCCAGCTCTGCTAGGGACAGGGGAAGTAACAAAATAACCAAGATGTAAAAATGGTAAAACTAAAGTGGTAATTTATAAAAAAAAAAAAAAAAAACTGTTAAGGTAAAACTAACAAAAGCTGATATTTACAATGATTAAAAAAAGAGGCTCTAAACAGAGTGGCAAACTAACTAGTATAACTAAAAGTAGGCTATCAAAAACAGTATACAAAATGACAATAACAGAAATAACAGAAATACAAAACCAGTCTCCAAACTAAGTCGCAAGAACTACTAGTGTCTCAACTACAAAATTATTAAGTGCAACACAAGAGACACAGCAAATGACATGCAGTCCACAGACAGAACAGCTGCCATGAGTGGCAGGGGCCGGATCCTTTATGGGGCTGGTGCTGCAGGTGTAGGCCCAGGATTGGCCAGGTGTTAACGGTTTTCCACCAATCAGCTAGGGAGGAACTGGGTGCCAGCTTCAACTGAACCCACCAATCACAGCAGGGGTTTGGAGATCTAGGCTTGCATGCACAGACACAAGGATTAGCAGCAGAGACTTAAACAGATGTGGATATAGGATATAGGTCTGAACCAAGTCTAAACTAGGACTACATAATTGCTATACTAGCTTTAAAGGGCTTATATTACGCAATTTTATAATCTATGTCATAATGTTGTTTCCTCATCACTCTTTCTAATCAGATGCAGAGAGTATAGGGCAAACTTTTGAGCAGCTACTTATACAATATAACTGTACTGGGGGAAGACATTTTGCTCAAATATAGGGGGAAGAAGCAAGGACTTTAATCAAGGCCTTTAAAATTTCCTTGTTGTTTTTCTTGGTGTAATTCCATAATAATCATTGAATAGTGACAGTCCTTCACACTAATCAAAACACTAAAATATATTGTGACATTGCTAATAAATTAATAAATTTTGCACTTGCTTTTATATTCCTTGTAACTTTGGTCTATTTTTCTATGTGATATAATTATTATATTCTTTGTTGACACATTACAGTAGACACAGTATATATGTGTTTTTGTTTGGTTTATTTTTATCACATTTTTCCTCCAGCTTAATAAAAAATATTCATAATATATATAATTAAACAAAAACAAAACTATAATAATAATAACTAATAGAAATGTAATTAAACTAATAAAAAATATATATAAATATTATTTTTCTATGTGACGTAATATGTTCCATTGTACTCCTTTAGGAAACAAGATCTTGAACAAAATGGGCATGACTCTGTTGGAGAAGTACATTACAGACGGGGCCTATAAGCCTCCAGTTCCCAGCCAGGCCATCAAAAACACGTACCACTTCAGACACATCCTGCATAAGTTCGCTGGTCATGTGACTAAAGGCGAGCAGCTGGCTAAACACGAAGAAGAGTGGCTGAAAAAACTGAGCCAAGATTGCACCACCTACCTGCGACTGGATTCAAGCAACAACAACTACAAGCAGATCCTCAGCACCTTCACAGAGTTGATAAAGAAATGTGGAATGCCAGAGGTAAGTTTAAAGGGTCTATATCACACAAAATTGACTTTTGTGAGCTTTAAGCCATGTTGTAATGTTGTAAATGTAAAAACACAGTGGAGTACTTCCTGTATTACCACATGACATCACAAGGTGGCGTTTTCCAAGTTCACCTTTAAAGATTCCCAAGTGAAAATTAAAGAAATTGTTTTCTGAGGAAAGTCCCTGATTCTAACATACATAAGATCTCAGCTGCATAAGTAGAGCTGTTGTTGGAGGTTTGAATCCCACTAACAAATTCATATAGTTGTTGTGCCATTGGGCAAGACACTACTCCTCTGTACACTTTATTCCCTCATATTGCTTCTGTGAAATTGACTATGCACCATATATTTTTTGACCAATTTTCACTGTGACTAACTGACAACCTATAAAGATTTTTCATTTTTCTCACAGTGATTACAATGTCTTCTCTGCTATTTTGCACTACAATCAACGATAATTAGCAAGCCAGAACATTTCTTCTCCTTATAGAACTTGCACAACCTCATTTTAATATTGTTTTTGTTGTAGGCATGTCAGAGCTGCCCTGTGAAAACTCCCAGAGACAAGTTTCTGTTGCATGTTGGGACAGAGGTGTATAAGGTCTACCCAAACAAAGAAGAACTCCTGCCCTATCTCATCAAAAACAATCCCATGCTACCGGTCGTTTACAACTACAGGGTCAACATAAGCGTAGACACTGCAGGTACAAGTATATACAGTTATGATATGGATGGAGACTGTTAAAGGATCCATATTAAGCTGTTTTCTGATCTATGTTCTAATGTTGTTTCCTCATCACAAACAGACCTGGAGTTTTGTTTTATTTCATTCACACATGTTTAACACATAAACCCTGCATATTTAGGCTCAGTTCTTCTCAGTAATACAGGAAGTGCTCCACTGTGTCTTTAAACTCCATAGGATCACTTGGACAATCAAAGCCCTTGAATTGTCAAACTCTACAGAACAAAAGGTAAAAAAGTAGCTGTTAACTTGAAAACTACTGCTTCAAGACATCACAAGGCAGAACGGAGCATTTTGAGCTTAGGAAATGTAGACAGACTAAAAATAAAGGATACTCAAACATGCATAAATGAAACTAAACACAACTCTAGGTATGTTTTTTAAGAATATTTTTGTTTTTCTGTACTGAATCAAATCTGTTTTCGATAACATTTCTATCAGGTGGAGCAGAGTGGGTGAGCACGGGCCTGTATCTGTCTCCTGGGATGAAAACCTACATATCCATACCAACAAGCATCGTCAACAAGGGCTGGAATGTACAGTATACTAACAAACATATAGTTATCATGTAATCATACTACCGTAGTTACATTAGTTATGAACAACTATTTTCCATACATTTGCAGGTGCAGATTGGATGCCAGACAGACAGTCTTGTGAATGCCGCAGTGTTGAAGAGGGCTCCATGTGTCTGTGAGAGGTTCCCAGTCACTTCAGAGATGATGCAGGTGCACAACCTTTGGGGGGGGCTCATTTACCTGGTGGCTCCACCTAAAACTCAGGTGCAAGGAGCGGAGGTCGTAGTTCAAATGGCTGTACCTGCTCCATACTATAAATCAGGTGAGTGTAATCATGGTTATATTTTTATGGTCGTTTCTTGAATCCAACATGTAGTATAATTGTTCACACCAGGATCACCTTGTACTATTTAGATCAACCTAAATCAGAATGAAAAATAACTATAAGAAAAAAACTTGGATAATGTTGAAGATTCATAAACAGTTATATTAAACTATAGCAAAGCTTAAAGGTGTAGTATGTAACTTTTCTGATAGAGTGTCTGTAGTGGCTAAATTTCCCTTCTTGTGTTCTGTGAGTTCTCCTTTTCGTATTCATTAAATTAACCACTTTCAGACGGAAAGAACGAGTCTACTCGTGTTTAGGTTTTAACGACGGTAGAAAACAGTGTGTTCACCCCGTCTTTACTGAAATTTTCACACAAGCAAAAACAGACTAATGGTTTTCCCTTACACCCATGCGCGAGCTCAAAGTGCCAGCTCCTATTGACTATACATCTGGAAATTCTACACTAATTAATCTAAACTAATTCAAACTAAATTAAAATTACATTAAATACAAATGATCAAATATAGTACTGTAATGTAATCCTAAATATGCTATGACATGCAGTCACTACATATAAAATAAATTATAATATTAATCTGAATCTGAACTGAATCTGGGCCTAAACTGCAACATAGAAAATGGCACCAACAGTGTCTGCCACCTTCTAATCTCTGTGGAAATGTTATTGCTTTGTCTAGAATGCTCTATAGTAAGTCATCAAACTTGTCTAACTTATATTTATACAACTGCAGTTGTTTTTATAGCTGAAAATACTTTGAAAAATACAATGAGCAGGTTCACCTCTGCACAGATCTGTCATGTAACCTGTCTCGTTGTCTCATAGGAGACATTACTGAAACATACTGTGAAACATTTTAGATAAAGCAATATCATCTCCAGACCTTTAACGAGAAAAATGACATAGTGTACTTAAAAAAAAGTTGTATAAATAAAACATATATGCATAATTATCCATTGTGTTCATATCCAATCCTCACAGTCACATTCTACAGTTTAAACTGACAGTTGTACCACATGTAGTCTGGTACTCAGTCAGATCAAACAACACTTTGTTTGTATAGGAAATATTCAAATACTGTCTGTATCAGAACTGAAAATCATTCTCTCTCACGACATCTATGTACTTATGATCAACACTGACTAGATTGTACTATGCAAACGCTGTTAAACCTGTAAACCGTTGTTTGCCTACTCTCAGACAGAGAGCACAAAAATGAATTGTGATATTTTTTAAATTAAATTCAGTTCATGACTATTAAATAAATGTTACATAATGCGAGTGTTGGCCCTTGTTTACAGTATGGTTACTAGGTAGTTATGGAAAATAACTATTGTACACTGCTAGTCGAAAGTTTGGATTCATCCTCTCATTCAATGTTTTTTTACTTTTTACAAATTTTTGCATTTTCTATACATACAGAAGACATAAAATGTACAAAGATATATGGAATTAAATAACTAATACTAAGTATCTTTTTTAATATTTTATAACTAAGTCCTCAAACTAGCCACCCTTTACTTTGTCAAAATGTGTCAATTTAGTTTCTTTCTGTACTAAATAAGTACATTTATCTTGGTTAATATATCTGATGTATATCTAAAATGTAGAAATTGGTAAGAAAAAAAATAGAAGAAAAAAAAGTGAGTGAGTGGTAGTGCATATATACCGTGTCATATCAGCTGCCCATGTCCAACAGGTAAAACTATAAAGTACTGAAATAATTTAAACAGAAAAAACTTGGCAAGCTTGTAGTAAAATCTTAAATCTAATCATGTAAAGTGCATTGTAATGAAGAGCGCTTTAAGGACCCTCTTTTTGTCCCCCAGGAGTGACGTCTCTGTTGGACTGGCAGCTGCTCCGTACGGCGCCCTCTCCCTGGGCAGAGCTGGAGTTTGAGAACATCATCCTGGCTGTGCCCTCTGAGGTGGTGCGGAACCTGGAGCGTCCTGATGAGTTGGCAGCTCTCTGGGACAGGATCATGAGGGGCATTGCAGACCTGGCTGCTATCCCACCCAAGTTTAAAAGGAAGGAGCGGTTTGTCTGTGATGTGCAGATCTCACATGGTAATGTTTGTTTTTTTGTTTTTTTTGTTTTTTTTTTAGATTTATATTATTTTCTGATATGACACACTACAATAGAGTTATTATTAACTATTTACCAATCTCTCATTCTCAACCAGTAAACAAATCAATATAGAAGCAATACCTATTATGAATGACAAACAAATTTGAACCAAAAACCTATTTAACTCATTTAAATACTTATATTGTGTCCAAAGGTCTTATCAAATTGTATTCTGTATGTTTTTCATTCAGGCTGGATGCATGCAGGCTACCCCATCATGACTTTCAGCGAACCAGCTAAAAACTATCGTCAATGCTCAACTTATAAAAAACAAACCTATTTGGGGCTTCATCCACGAACTGGGCCACAACCAGCAGAGAGGATGCTGGGAATTCCCTCCTCACACGACCGAGTGCACATGCAACCTGTGGTCTCTGTATGTGCACGAGACTGTGCTAGGATTCCCAAGAGAAGAGGTATTTCATGTTTGTGTCATGACTCTGTATTTATAACAAAGAAAAGGCTCAACCATAGACTGCATAAAGTGGCCTAAAGGCTGCCACACACTACATTAAATTTGCCAGATTTAGGCTGCGATTTGCTTCTCCTCGAGTTCAGGGAGGCTTGACCCGATATGATTTTAAAGACGCTACACTCCTTGTGTGTGTGCCTGTGCGTGTCTTACTCTGAGCTGCTCTGTCAAATGGTAACCACCAAAAAATCAGCAATGCTACAGTAACAGCCAATAAAACAGAGCGTTAGGGGCAGAGGCGTGACGACCAATTGACTGTTATTTTAATTCCATACATCTTACTTATACATCCATATCCTGCTGCGATTGGAGATTTAAAATCTCATAAGATTCTCCTCTTGACTGTGGTGTGTGCTTTTTGTCACATGTTTAAAAATCATCTAAGATTGAAAAATCCTGTAGGTGTGGGAGGCCTTAATGGAAGAGTGATGTCACCCATAGCGTTCGGGTCCAGTCAAATGAAGCTCATGGAGGCTGGTTATGGAGCGAAATTGGAGATGAGTTCAATGTTAGGAATAGGAATTTATTTATGGACAAAATAACAAAATAAAAACACCAGGATCACGTAAAGCGAGTTAATGCGAACATTTTAAGACCAAAATGACCATTGGGGTGACAATTTTTTCAGTTGGCCAATTGAAGCTGGAGTTGATGGAGGCGGAAGTCTGTCCATGCTCACTTCTTAGACCTTGATTTTTTTTTTTGTCAGAAATTATGTCTAATAATCTTGTGTCTAAAAGTCTGACATAGTTCAAGATCAATGTGTTTGACCATCAGTTTTTGTCTCAATAGTTTATTTAAAGGTCTTATGTAAAAATGTTTGTTTGAGTAATCATTTATTATTAGTCTGTCTGTTTCTCCAAAGCTCAGTTTTCAATTAATGTCTACCTTCTACCTTTAGTTCAGTAGAGATTGGCAATTCCAGGGCTGAAATGATCCAAATGATTCTAGTGAAAGTGTACAGACATTAGGCATATGGGTGTTAAGAATGTTGTGATGTGAACTCAGTCCATGTAGTTATTAGTATGGCAATGTTCAGAGAAATGCTAATCTTAAATGGAAAACAGCCGTCACCCTTCCTTCTGTGAACCAGGAATGAGTCACTCCACCTCCAAGCAGCCTCATCCTATCGACTTCCTTCCTTCCCAAAATATTCCAAGTTTTTTATAAAGATCTGCCTTTGTAGAATTTTAACTGAATTTGAATATCTATGACTTACTATAACAAACTGGAAAACCTTCTGTAACTGCTTTTCTTCATCGAGATATTATTGCTTTGTCTGGAATGTTTCACAGTATGGCATTAATAAACTTTTCTATCTTTATGGAGACCAAACCAGATCAAGTTAAAGGTCAGATCTGTGGAAAGGCGACCCCGCTATCAGTCAGAATGCTGTTTTTCTATTGTAGGAGCCATTCGTGGGTTTTCTATTGGTTTCCTCACGTGAGTAATGTGCACTATACTGCGGTGTCTGGGGGTGGCACGGTGGGTGTGGTGTGGCCTATATATGAGCGCGCTCACCTGTTGAGTGTAAGGCCTTGGATCATGGTGGCGGGGTGAGCACGGGGAGCAACTTTCTGTTGACCGTATTTTAACAGGAAAGATTTGCATATAGAAGGTATCGGTGCATGGCTACGGACGGCAGCAGCTTTAAAGTAAGTGCTCTAACGCGTATGCCTACTATGACAAACAAGTACCGTGTATATGCATTTGTTCCGAGTTACGTGTCCACAGTGTTTTTACCCCGTGTCTTAGCCCGCCGTGGCGTGTGGGATAAGCATTGGGCTACATACGCCGCAATATCTATGTATTTTTTGAGTTATAACACTACCTGTAATTGAATAAATGTAATGTAAGGTAGAGCTGTTTGATGTCATACTGTGAAACATTCCAGGCAGACTAATGACATGTCCATAGAAACAAGCAGGTGACGGACCCCCAACCAAAAAGTGACATAGTGGAAAATTATTTAGAACCCAATATAACCATCGCTGAATGACAACAGAGGCCTTTTGACATATGATGAAACAGATCATTTTTCAATCAAACGATGTATAGGTAAATAGATATACATTTGAATTCATATTTGAACACATGTATTCCTCTGATCTCTGACAGTGTGAGCCATCCATGCGGCTGGAGAAGCGTCGCAATCGAATAAAGGAGTATGTGAAAGGCGGTCGAGACCTGGCGAAGTGGAACACTTTTGTGGCTTTGGAGACTTATCTTCAGGTTTGCCTATCATTTTACAGAAGGATAAATATAATTCCCTTAATTTAATCTTTATTTTTCTGTTAGCAAGTAAAGCATTCACCGTTTACTCACCAGTGGTTTTATTAGAGTGATTAGTCCATGTTTAAGTAATTTTTAATCACTTATATTCAAAACACCATATTGCCGATCAATCCGTTTTTACTGGCCAGGCTGGCGCCACCTAGTGTCTCCACTCAATTTCATTTCTCTCCAGCAACTAGGTCAGGAATCGGAATACACTAGACAGTT
The DNA here is from genome assembly GCF_026225935.1 of Boleophthalmus pectinirostris. NCBI lineage: Eukaryota > Metazoa > Chordata > Actinopteri > Gobiiformes > Gobiidae > Boleophthalmus > Boleophthalmus pectinirostris. The sequence goes on along the minus strand of NW_026571541.1, from coordinate 5,034,845 downwards.
TGCAAGAACCCAGAAGTTGTAGACCACGCACCGGGCAATCAGTGAAGCCTTGATTGGGTCCCTTTTATGGTGCAGCACAACAGTAAACAAAGCGGTCGAGATGGATGTAGATGAAGATATACATTTTGTGTTGGCATCGATTCCCAAGATCAAGGATTTAAAGCCTAGAATCCTAATGCTGCGAGGTCAGACAGTTTCCACGAAGTGAAACCGACTAATGAATCAGGCTGTTTTTACTGTCACCGACATTTGCTCTGTACAGCTCTGTACTTTCTTCACTCTCCAGTTTTATTTTGAAAAAGTCAAAATAGTAAATTTTTGATGGCATGATGAGAGTTGCCAACTCTTTGTTTTGATGACGTTTACTGTGACGTCAGCTCCCACTGGGCACCATGTATTACAATTTAAAAACACAGTGGAGCACCTGCATTACAACATGGAATCACAAGGTGTTTCCATGTGTTGCAGGGTTTGTGTATTACTCCAGGTATGTTTTTGATGAGGAAACAACATTGTACCATAGATCAGAAAATAGTGCAGTATGGGCCCTTTAATTCTCTAATCACTTAAAAATATATATCATATATTGTTGACCTTTATAAATCTACCACTAATAATTTACCTACTGATTATTTTCATGCATTTCTCTTTTGCAGCTCCAAGAGAAGTTTGGCTGGGACTCCATTAAAAAGGTATTCGCTGCCTACCACACAATGACCAATGTGCCCAAGAACAACAAAGACAAGATGAACCTGTACTGTGTGACCTTCTCTGAGACTGTGAGCAAGAATCTGAGCAGGTTTTTCAAGGCCTGGGGTTGGCCAATAGAGGACGCCACTGAGCAGAAACTCTCCAGGTTGCCAGCCTGGACTGACCACCCCATGACCCAGTACAAGTGATACTGGTTGAAATCTGTGTAAAACTGGTGTTGGGTTTGAAGTCTACAAACAAATTTCACATGAAGGATAATAAGACATGATAAGAAATGTTATAAAAATGCTGCATTGTCTAGTTTGTTTTTTCAGATATATATTTTAAAGGGGCACTATGTAACTTTTCTAGTGGAGGGTTTGCTATTTTGTACCAAGAATATTTCATTAAACGTGTGCACTACTGTATCTCCATGAGGACAAGCAGAATCTGTGGAGTGTACAATATTTTTCGAGGTATTTTTGAACACGAAAAACACCCATAACTCTATAAATCCAGGTAAAGCAATAAGATACGGAGACAAACAGTGCCCTCGCCAGAAAAGTGACATAGTGCACCTTTATTTTAAGGAACTGTTAACTGTTGGAAACAAAAAAAAGATGTACTGTACCTGTCAAACGTTGCTTGGTTAGGAGACTGAACTGTCATTTTTTGTCATCAACATTCTTACAATAAAAATAACATAGAATATAATTTAGTAGCTTTAAAGTAAGTTGAAAATGACACCAAGTGGTCGTCACTCACTCATAGTCAATGGAGATTTAGGCCACATCATTTCATTCTTGGTTGGGGAGGGCATCAGAGAGAAACTATAATGGGGTTCAGTGCACCAAGGACAATGCCTAGATAATCCCATCAAACACTCACCCATATACATTTACTCAGAGCAATACACACAACCACTGTTGAGATGGACTGAGAGTGTAGTTTAATGCTACCACTAATGCACGACAGACTCAAAAGTGTCTTGCCCAAGAGCATAACAGTGAGGGATTGTAACTTATACTCCTGTACTCTAATCTGGGAGTTTTTTTAGGCCTACTTGAGGAATAATACAGACCACTTTATAATAACTTCAAAAACTGGGCTGGAATCCACGAGTCCAGAATGATGAAAAAGATAGGAACATTGCCATAGTAATTAACAATTCACAATTAAATATTATATTTTTTAATGGTCAGTTGTCCTCAAAATGGCACCATGTAGTAAGGTTATGAATACCTGGATTCACATTCAAGGAGTCTTCAATATCAAGGTTTTTACAGTATTTATTATTGAAAAAGTAACAGTCCTGGCAAGTGTCTTTATTAATAAATTACTACATCAGTTATTATCATTACATATCTACATAACTGGTGGACTTAGGCCTGTCACCATAAATATTAAATCGACTTATTACTCAGTAAATGACAGTGTGCCACTCAGGTGACCAGATTTTCAAAATTAAAAACTGCGACATCCCCGTTTTTGGTGGTTGGTAACAATAAAATTGTCAAACACTGTTATGCAGACCATTCATGACTAACATGTGAGCCAGTATAGCCCCATTTTCTTTGTGTCATTTTTAAGCAACTTTTCTATATTTTACCTCAACAGACAATGTATGCCTATCTTTACTGTTGGAAGGTATCAGATTGATCAAAAATAGGGACACCTGGGACATCAATGTGACCCCGAGGAGAGCATGTGTTATGGCACAACAATGAAGGAAAAAAGGAGAATTTATTTTACAATGAGCAGAATGTGTGCTTGGAGCAGTGCTCGGAGCAGTGCTTGGAGCAGTTTGTCTGGAACAAGTTTTTCAGCCTGATCTCATAATGACTCCACGAGTTCTGGTTCAGTTTGGGGTTTTGGGGGATGACATTGGTCAGAGTGAAAGTGGCGTTACGGCTCGGGACTGTAAGAAAATAGTTGAAAATATAAAAGTTATAGGCTATGTGAATTTAAATGTGATGATGTGGTATTTGGTATGTCATCACAGCATTCTATTGGCCAATATTATATTATACAGATGGGGGCAGCTAAAATTAATATTGTTCAACTGCAGATTTGTGTTGTAATACAGCAGGTCTTGGTTCTAGTCTATAATAGAAATGATTAGGATCCATTTTGGAATTTCACTTTTCCAATATTGCATAGCAAAGCACAGTGTGATAAATAGGAAAAACTGTGTCTTTCCCCCATCTGGAAGTACAACATCTCACATTGTAGAATCTGAAAACCAGCAATGATGTAATTAGCCTGTGTTTTATCATTCAGTCAAGAATTTACTTTGCAATAGGCTACAGCAGCAATAGAAACTTCAAAACAAATCACTTTGGGGTAACACTTAAAACAACTACACCTTATAAAGCATGAAGAAAGACTTAATTACTAATGAGCAAACTGTTAATTAAGAAGCCTAAATGAGCTATTTTGTTACTATTAATTAACTATTGTTTTTTATGAATTAAGTCTTTCTTCATGCTTTACTAAAGCTAATTAAGGTGAAGTTAGCGCTTGGTAAGTTCACCATGTATAATTATTTACTACATGTTTATTACTGCCAAATCACACTTGTCACGTGGTCCCTGGGCTGCAGTTGGCCCCCAAGTGTTTTAGGTGTTATCAATACATTGCTTTCAGAATGAGGAAAAATGACAACTGTTGCCATAGTGATTAACAATTACAACAAAACAATACACTATCTTGATTGTGAGGCCTTTCAATACAGTATTGCTTCTAACTGAGAAGATGAAACCCATGAATGCTCTGCTGCCCTCTGCTGGCCATGCCCCTGTATAACCCGTACAGCGCCTGATTCTCTCCCAGATACACCCCAGGGTGGTCCTGTCGCAGCCTGGACGTGGTGTTCATCTCAGCCTGCCAACTACTGTTCACCAGCTGAAACAACCAGTATCAAATATCCATGTTTATAGTGTACCATGCAGAATCACAAAGGTGGGTAGCATATTTACTGTAAGTAACTCTTTCCTCTGTAAGTAAATTACAAGTGACAAATGTTTTCTGTTGACAAGATGAATTCCTTTCCCCATATATATTTTATTTTCTTGGATCACTACTTTGTATTTTTACTGGAGTATTATTTTTGAATTAATGGTGCTACTTGAGTACATTTTTGGGCTACTCAACCTACTTCTCATCAGTTGTAATACTGTATCATTTTAGTTTCAGTATTTAACATATTGTGAAATAAGTAGAATTGTGTAGAATCTTGCCAACCTGAGGCTCCACAAACCATCTCTCCTCTCTGCCTCCTCCGTTACTTGGTTGGAAGTAATAAGCAGAGTAAACAGGAATCCGGTGCTTGGTATCGTACAGAGTGGCAAAGTGGTACCTAAAGAAATTATTATTATTTCTAATACATAAAGAAGTATAAGTGAATATACAGAATTTAAAGAAGTATAAGTGAATATACGTGTGAAGTGAACTAGCTGTATCATGTACTCCTGTTGACAAACCTGTTCACAAATCTCTGGCAGATTCGTGCAGCGTTGGGTGTAGAAGATCCCCAGTCAGGCACCATCTCTCCGTAGAAGAACTCCAGGCACCCGGGAGCATCCTCAACACAGTGACCAAGTACACAGAAAGTATCATTATTGTGATTTAATGCGTTTTTTTAGAGTTGTAGTCAAGTTACATTTTTTCAAATCCCAGTCAGCTATGACCAGTAAGATTTGAGTTCAAGTCAAGTCCGAGTCATTGAAGAACAATTATTGTCCTTACGTCTGACACCCATGGATCATTATGTTCATCTAAAATAACTTTACAAAATAAACAATTCCACTGACTTCTGTGTTCATAAACTGTGGTGCCCAATAGGAGCTCTTGTCTCCATAAACTTCATAACAACAAAAAAACGGCAGCTTTGAAGGATAACTACACATCACACTAGTGAGTGTCTTTGCTGCTGAATTATATGTGTATCACTGCCTAACAAAAGAAAAATGAAGAACTAAGAGTACAGAGTGTGGGTGTGTACTGGTGGTGGTGAACAGGAGGACTGATCTGTCTGGTGTCTTGAAAATAAGCGATTAAAGATTGTATGCAGAAATCACTCCAAATTCAACTTCAAGAGGGTCAGTGACAAGGGAAACAACTATAACATGTTTAAAAGCTCTGAAAAGTCAATTTAGCAGAGTCGCATGGAGAGCATTCTTATTATTATTGTGTTATTCAGTGGGTGTTTTTACATCTTTAAGCTGACTTTGAATTTAAAGCCATCATTAAACACAATTTTAAAGGTTTTTTTAAAGGATATGGGAAGAGTCTAAGTTCAAGTCTATTGTTGTTCCATGAGTCTGAATCCTTTTCCTGAACCATGATGAGTCACTGCCCTCAAGTTATGTCATGTTAAAAAAGTAAAATAAATAAATAATAATAAATAAATAAAATAACAATATCAAATAAAAAAAATATTTACAGAATTTTTACCCTTCCATGCATTAAATGTCTTGTATGTATGTATGATTTAGTCCTGTATCAGTCTGTACAATTAAACCATTGAGAATGATTCACAGTTGTACCACTGCAGAAGTTACATTTTCTTATTTTTTGTCATTATAAATCGATTGATTATCAATGCTTTCAAAATAGAACCCCAGATGTCCTTAGTGATCTCTTAGTCAGTGCATAAAAATAGGGTCAAATCAAGAAGCCAAACTGGTGATACTGACCTCAAATCTCTCCACGACATCTGCACAGACCCAGCAGAGGAGTGAGAGAAGAGTGCACAGACCGACCAGCTTCCCCATTTTGAACAGAAGCACTGCTCCTTTCCTTAAAACATGTGTCATAATGTCTTTTCAATGCTTACAGTAATTATTACATCTGATAATAAAATAACTCAAGTAAAATAAAGCACTAAGTTCCTTCGCTCAATTTCATTTCTCTCCAGCGACTGGATCAGGAATCAGAATACACTAGACAGTTTGCAAGAACCAAGTGTGAGTTCGGGCACCAGCCAATCAGTGAAGAGACATACATTCTGTGTTGGCAACGATTCCCGAGAATGAGGATTTAAAGCTGGAACAA